>NC_054477.1:17540790-17855255 GCF_017639515.1 Carcharodon carcharias
TACCCTCATGCACAAGATCAACAATACATCCTTCGTGGGCAGAATTTTCCCCCCATTGTGGGGGGGGGTTGTTGAAGAGCGGGCGTGAGGAGACGAACTTCTGATTGGCGTCCCCGATTGGGGAGGCGCGCCGTCATTTTACGTGACGTCCGCCAGGAAGTGCTAATCGCTCCTTATGTGGGTGAGCGGGGGGGATTTCCAGAGCCGAGAGTGTTCTCTTACCCCCGTGTGCACGGAGGAGCGCACTCATCTCCCTGAGGCTAAGTGCTGCCTCAGGGAGATCGGCTGCACATTGAAAAATCAGAAAAATAGAAAAAAACATTCCCTGACATGTCCCCTCATGAGACATGTCCATAACTTTTATTTACACTTTAATTATGTTTTTTAAAACCTACATGAACCCTCATCCCGCCCGTGGATGAGGTTTTATGTTTTTTCTGAAGCCCACCAGGGCTCCCGCCAGCCTGCCAATCTTAAGGTTGGACGGGCAGGTCCATTAATTAGTTTAATGACTCTGTCAATGGCCTCAATTGGCTGTTGACAGGTTGGCGGGCACACAGCTGAATCGGCTGAGCCCCCCGCCTACCTGAAGATTTAAATCGGGAGTTCCGCTGACATCATCACTCCCGCGTCATTTAACGCGTCGGTGAGTGGGCCCTGCCCCGCCGCCCCCCCCCACCCCCACTCACCGACCAGTAAAATCCTGGCCCATAAACTCTTATGGCAACAGTCACTGGACAAGTAATTCATCATGAGTAAGAACGTTGAGAAATTTCAATTGTGTGATCGATACAATTTTCCTCTCATCTCTTTCGCTTCATTTCTTTATCCTTTCTTGTGATGTTGGGCATCATTGGCAAGGCCAGAATTTGACGATCATCCCTAAGTGCCTTGCACTGAGTGGCAGTTAAGAGTCAACCACATTGCCGTGGGTCTGGAGTCACGTGTAGGCCAGACCAGACAGCTGATTTCATTCCCTAAAGGATGTTACTGAACCAGTCGGGTATTTACAAAAAAAGTCAATAGTTCCTTAATCACTATTACTGAGACTAGCTTTTGTATTCCAGATTTATTAATAGAACTCAAATTCCACCTGTTGTCATGGTGGGGTTTGAACTCATGTCCCCAGAGCTTTAGCCTGTATTGCTAATCCAGTGGTATTTCCACTACACCATCATCGCCCCATAAAATACTTAAGTAATTTAAATATTTCATTTTATTCATTCAAGTGATGTGGGAATCGTTGGTTGGGCCAGTATTTATTGCCCATCCCTAGTGGTCCTTGAGAAGGAGCTGCCTTCCTGACCAGCTGCAGTCCATGTGGTGTAGGTACACCTACGGTACTTTTAGGAAGGGAGCTCCAGGATTTGAACCAGCAACAGTGAAGGAATGACGATATATTTCCAAGTCAGGATAGTGAGTGATTTGGAGGGGAACTTCCAGGTGGTGGTGTTCCCATCTATCTGCTGTCCTTGTCTTTCTAGATGGTAGTGGTCATGTATTTGGAAGTTGCTGTCAAAGGAGCCTTGGTCAATTCCTGCAGTGCATCTTGTTGATGGTACACACTGCTGTTACTGTGCATCAGTGGTGGAGGGAAGGAATGATTGTGGATGTGGTGCCAATCAAACGGGTTGCTTTGTCCTGGATAGTGTTAAGCTTCTTCAGTGTTGCAGGAGCTGCACTCATCCAGGCAAGTAGGGAGTATTCCATCACACTCCTGACTTGTGCCTTGTAGATGGTGGACAGGCTATGGGGATTCAGGAGGGCAATGACTTGTTGCACGATTCTTAGCCTCTGACCTGTTCTTGTAGCCACAGTATTTATATGGTTAGTCCATGTTTTAAAATTTGGAGATTTAAATGAGGTTCAGGTACATGACAGAGTTGACATGAGTTTGTATAGTCAATGGCTTCCTGCACCAAGGCGAATCCTGCAATCCTAGCAAAGCCTCATGCTCACACTGCCTGCTCTTCTCTGGCAGGAGAGGATTAAATGTAATTAGGCCTCTTTGACTAGAGAGCCTTATACAACAGTAGATGACAAACTCCAAGATGCTCCTAATATATCCAACTCCAGCAGGAACCACATACATAAAAGTTCATCGAGTCACATTCACAGTCACTGGTAATGCTGCCCTTGCACTGTTCTGAGGTTGCAGTTGTGGCTGCAGCAGGTGGAAGATTCCAGTGAGGATGAAGACATTGTTCCTCACTGAAGATTAACTAGGGGCATCCACTCCGCGCAAACCTTTGCAACTCGAAACAACTGTAGAAAACACAAAACCCTTGTAAGAATTGTTGCAACAACCAGAAGAAATCAGTCAAAAACTAACCTCCAAGTGGTTAAAGATCTTTCGGAAATAGCACTGATGCAGTGGTGCTTCATGTTGTGTAACAAATAAATGTGAGGGTGGGTGAGTGAGAGTGAGGGTGAGTGAGTGAGAGCGAGGGTAGGTGAGTGAGAGTGAGGGTGGGTGGGTGAGAGTGAGGGTAGGTGAGTGAGTGAGAGTGAGGGTGGGTGGGTGAGAGCAAGGGTGGGTGGGTGAGAGCAAGGGTGGGTGGGTGAGAGTGAGGATGGGTGGGTGAGTGAGAGTGAGGGTGGGTGCATGAGAGAGAGTGAGGGTGGGTGGGTGAGTGAGAGTGAGGGTGGGTGGGTGAGTGAGAGTGAGGGTGGGTGCGTGAGTGAGATTGAGGGTGGGTAGGTGTGTGAGAGCGGGGATGGGTGGGTGAGTGAGAGTGAGAGTGGGTGGGTGAGCAAGAGCGAGGGTGGGTGGGTGAGTGAGAGCGGGGATGGGTGGGTGAGTGAGAGCGGGGATGGGTGAGTGAGTGAGAGCGGGGATGGCTGGGTGAGTGAGAGCGGGGATGGGTGGGTGAGTGAGAGCGGGGATGGGTGGGTGAGTGAGAGAGGGGATGGGTGGGTGAGTAAGACCGGGGATGGGTGGGTGAGTAAGAGCGGGGATGGGTGGGTGAGTAAGAGCGAGGGTGGGTGGGTGAGTGAGAGCGAGGGTGGGTGGGTGAGTGAGAGCGGGGATGTGTGGGTGAGTGAGAGCGGGGATGGGTGGGTGAGTGAGAGCGAGGGTGGGTGGGGGAGAGTGAGGGTGGGTGGGTGAGTGAGAGCGGGGATGGGTGGGTGAGTGAGAGCGGGGATGGGTGGGTGAGTGAGAGCAGGGATGGGTGGGTGAGCAAGAGTGAGGGTGGGTGGGTGAGTGAGAGCGAGGGTGGTTGGGTGAGTGAGAGTGAGGGTGGGTGATTGAGTTTGAGGGTGGGTGGGTGACTGAGTGACGTGTTAATTTGTGCAAGGCTATGAGAGGGCGTCGGCTGGAATGTGGAGTTCCAAAATGGCAGCACTGGTGTCCAATCATCATTGTACGCTGATGGGTGTCATGATCTCCCGGCTTTGCATGCTTCTGTAGGTGTGAAAAATCTCCCCTGCCACTATTTCAGAGAAGAGCAGGGGGGGCTATCCCTGCTGTCCTGGCTAATATTTATTTAGCCGGATGAAAAAGACAAGTCATTGTCACGCTGCTCTTTGAGAGCCTATGTGCAAATTGACTGCCATGTGTCCTATATTAAAATATTGATTACATTTCAAGGGTGGTTCACCTGCGGTAAAGTGCTTTGGGACGGGGCTGTCATTTGAGGAAATGTTGAATCTATCCTTATTGGAGTTTAGAAGAATGAGCAGTGATCTAACTGAAACATAAAACTCTGGGGCGGGGGGAGGGTGGGAGCTTGCCAGGGTAGATGCTGAGAGGATGTTTCCCTTTGAGGGAGAATCTAGAACTGGGAGAAACTTGTCAAAATGAGGGGTTGCCCATTTAAGACAGAGATGGGGGAGGGGGACGATGGATCACTTCTCTCGGAAGGTCATGAATCTTTGGAATTCTCTACCCCAGAGAGCAGTGGAGGCTGAGTCACTGAGTGTATTGAAGGCTGAGGTAGGCAGATTTTGACCAAGGAGACAAGGCTTATGGGACACAGGCAGGGAGATGGTGTTAATGCCACAATCAATTCACTCACGATCGTATTTAATGGTGGAGCAGGCTTAAGGCACTCCTGCTCCCATTTCTTATGTTCTTACAAAAGACAATACAGAAATACAAGTATTTCATTTTTTTTACACGGCGTCTTTCATATCCTCCATATATTGCAAAGACTTTTACAGCAGGTTAGGTGCCTTTGAAGTGTAATCATGATATTTTGTGCGAGTAAATGCTGCAACCAACTGGCGGGTGGCAACAAACAGCAGTGAGATAAATGTCGAGCTTATCTGTATTTTGGTGGTAGATGAAGCATTAATTGGCCAGGTTACCAGAAGAATTACCCTGCTCTCCATTAAATCAGGCATTTTGAACCTGCAGCCCATGGGCAGCATTGAGGACCCCGAAGCCCCTCTAGGTGGCTCCCAGAGCAATTGTTGAAAATGCCGGTAAGACTGGTCGGTGAGTTTGAAGATTTCTGCAGGGATTTGCTTCTCCAATCACGGCCTGTTTCTCTGCTGCGTTTGCTGCTGATAGGCTCAGTCTCTGGCCACCTTCCCTGGTTCTCCCCACTCCCCACCCTCTGACCCCGCCCCCCCCACCCCCACTCCTACCCCCCCCCCACCCCCCCACCCCCGCCACCGCTCCAGCTTGCCCTGCTTTCACCCAGCTCTCCCCACATTGTCCCTGCTCTCCCCATGTTCCCCTGCCACTTCCCTCGGCGGACGCCCACAATTGCGCACTTCTAGGCCTCAGGTTCTGCTCCAGTTCTCTCTTCCGCTCTCACCACATCTCCTCCACCCCTCCAGCAGATTTAGTAAGTGAAGCTGGGTGAGCGAGTGAGAGTGAGGATGGGTGAGTGAGTGAGTGTGAGGGTGGGTGAATGAATAAATGTGAGGGTGGGTGAGTGAATGTGAGGGTGGGTGAGTGAATGTGAGGGTGGGTGAATGAGTAAGTGTGAGAGTGGGTGAGTGAGTGAGTGTGAGGCTGGGTGAGTGAGAGTGAGGATGGGTGAGTGAGTGTGAGGGTGGGTGAGTGAGAGTGAGGGTGGGTGAGTGAGTGTGAGGGTGAGTGATTGAGTTTGAAGGTGGGTGAGTGATTATGAGTGTGGGTTAGTGAACATGAGGGGGTTGAGTGAGTGTGAGCATGAGGGTGGGTGAGTGAGTGTGAGGGTGGGTGAATGAATAAATGTGAGGGTGGGTGAGTGAGTGTGAGGGTGGATGAGTGAATGTGAGGGTGGGTGATTGAGTAAGTGTGAGGCTGGGTGAGTGAGAGTGAGGGTGGGTGAGTGAGTGTAAGAGTGGGTGAGTGAGTAAGTGTGAGGGTGGGTGAGTGAGAGTGAGGGTGGGTGAGTGAGTGTAAGAGTGGGTGAGTGAGTAAGTGTGAGGGTGAGTGAGTAAGTGTGAGGGTGGGTGAGTGATTGAGTTTGAAGGTGGGTGATTGACTGAGTGTGAGTGTGGGTTAGTGAGTGTGAGGGGGTTGAGTGAGTGTGAGGGTGGGTGAGTAAGTGTGAGGCTGGGTGAGTGAGTAAGTGTGAGGCTGGGTGAGTGAGTAAGTGTGAGGCTGGGTGAGTTAGTGTGAGGGTGGGTGAGTAAGTGTGAGGGTGGGTGAGTGAATGAGCGTGAGGGTGAGTGAGTGACAGTGAGGTTGGGTGAGTGATTGAGTTTGAAGTTGGTGAGTGACTGAGTGTGAGTGTGGGTTAGTGAGTGTGAGGGGGTTGAGTGAGTGTGAGTGTGAGGGTGGGTGAGTGAGTGTGAGGGTGGGTGAGTGAGTGTGAGGGTGGGTGAGTGAGCGAGTGACGGTGGGTGAGTGAGCGAGTGAGGGTGAGCAAGTGAGTGTCAGGGTGAGTGAGTGAGTGTCAGGGTGGTTGAGTGAATATGAGGCTGGGTAACTGAGTGCAAGGGGGTTGAGTGAATGAATGTGAGGGCAGGTGAGTGAAGTAGGGTGTGAGGGAGGATGGATGAATGGGTGAGGGTGGGTGAAGGTGAGTGATTGGCTGAGGGTTAAGGTGGGTGAAGGGGTGAGGGAGTGAGTGTTAATGTGGGTGAGTGACTCTGAGTAAGGATGAGGATGGGTGAAGGTGGGTGGTGAGAAGGTGAAGGGGTGAATGTGAGGATGAGTATGAGGCTGGAAAAGTGTGAGGGTGAGGTTGGGCAGGTGAATATGAGGGTGGGTAAGTGAATGGGGGCAGGTGGGTGCTTTACACACAATGTCTCTGAACCATGCAGTAGGTGGACTTAAAGGTTGTCTGTTACTGCACCATCCAATTTGTCTTGACATAAATCAAGCATTGAGCACCGATCCACATGGATTACCGACATCATTTTACTTTCAATATCCAATCCAGATACCTGACTAACCTAATGTTTACTGTTCTTACCCATTCAAATACAGGGCTGACCATTCTTATAATGTTAATCAGAAGTATGCATGTGTGTGTGTTTGTGAGGGGTGAGAGAATGTGTGTGTGAGAGAAAGAGAGGATGTGTGTAAGCGAGAGGGGGTGTGTGTGTGGTGGTGTGGTGGTGTGAGTGTGTGTTTGTGTGTGTAAGAGAGGGAGGGAGGGGTGACTACATCTGTGTGCATGTATGAGAGAGGATGTGAGTGAATGTGTGTGTGTGTGTGTGTGTGTGTGTGTGTAAGAAAGACAGGAGGTGAGGGAGAGTGTGTGTGTGTGTGTGTGTGCAAGAGAGACAGGAGGTGAGGGGGAGTGTGTGTGTGTAAGAGAGACAGGAGGTGAGGGGGAGTGTGTGTGTGTGTGTGTGTGTAAGAAAGACAGGAGGTGAGGGGGAGTGTGTGTGTGTGTAAGAGAGACAGGAGGTGGGGGGAGAGTGTGTGTGTGTGTGTGTAAGAAAGACAGGAGGTGAGGGGGAGTGTGTGTTTGTGTGTGTGTAAGAGAGACAGGAGGTGAGGGGGAGTGTGTGTGTGTGTGTGTGTAAGAGAGACAGGAGGTGAGGGGGAGAGTGAGTGTGTGTGTGTAAGAGAGACAGGAGGTGAGGGGGAGAGTGAGTGTGTGTGTAAGAGAGAAAGGAGGTGAGGGGGAGTGTGTGTGTGTGTATAAGAGAGACAGGAGGTGGGGGGAGAGTGTGTGTGTGTGTAAGAAAGACAGGAGGTGAGGGGGAGAGTGAGTGTGTGTGTAAGAGAGACAGGAGGTGAGGGGGAGAGTGTGTGTGTGTGTAAGAGAGACAGGAGGTGAGGGAGAGAGTGTGTGTGTGTGTAAGAGAGACAGGAGGTGAGGGGGAGAGTGTGTGTAAGAAAGACAGGAGGAGAGTGTGTGTGTGTGTAAGAGAAACAGGAGGTGAGGGGGAGAGTGTATGTGTGTAAGAAAGACAGGAGGAGAGTGTGTGTGTGTGTAAGAGAAACAGGAGGTGAGGGGCAGAGTTTGTGTGTGTGTGTGTGTGTGTGTGTGTCTGGCTCACTCCCTGTCTCATTCACCCTCACCCGCACACACCAACAGGCACCCTCACCCACTCTCACAGTAGGTGAGGGTGACTAAGTGAGCACCCCGAGACTGGGAGTGAGCTAGACACACACGCCCTCATTCTTTCACACTCTAGTGGTCGTCTTTATTTATTATTCATTTTGTTAAATTACCAATTTATTATTGTGGCTTTTTTTTTGCTCAGCAAGCTGTTTCTTTTCATAAGTCAGCTTTTTTTTGAAATTCGTGTTTAATGTTGTGTCAAACCTTATCTTTCCGAAATGTGCTCATTGATCGCGCACCCCACCCCCACCCAAATAAAGCATGAGAAAAATTGAAATGTGGCCCCTGTTGCTAAAAGATTGGACAAGCCTGATAAATAGTGCCATCCATTCTTTTGCAGCTAGTCCCTAATTTATAGTTTCAAGATGGGACGTTAAGGCAGAATTTTCCAGCCTCGCACGCCAGATTGACCTTCCATTCCCGCTGAGGTGAATGGAGATTTCAATGGCTCGCCGACCTTGCCACGAGAGAACCCATCGTGGTTGTTGGGGGGTGGGGGAGGATGGGGGTGTGGGGACAGGTGCTGGGTGATTCCTGTCTAAACATCTAATAGTGCAGCACTCACTCAGTGCTCCACTGGAATATCAACCTAGGCACGCACTCTTGAATCTTGAACCCATGAGCTGCTGGCTGAGAGGGAAAATTGCTAACACTGAGTCAAGGCAAGGAGAGGAATAAACTCTAGACTTACTGAAGGCAAGTCAACGATCCAAAGTCCAACTTGCTTAAGAACTTCATCTGTAGGAGATCAGGTTTGCATTACCTCATCTTTATATGTTTTACTTCCCCAAGCATTTCTCTTGAACTGTGAGGTGAAATTTCTATTCCATACAAAGAATGGTTTCCCCATTTCAGTGCCCATATTGTACAGAGAGAACACTTCATCCATGTTCTCCACTCGCAGAGTGACGCAGGGGGAGGAGTTTGCGGATGGGCGTTGAGAAATTCCATTGCACAACACCCGTTTTTCGGGCTAACAGCCTGTACTATTGGTCCAACACTGGGTGGAATTTTCCGTGCCCGCTGGCTTCGGGTGTACTCAGTGGCGCGATCGGACAATATGCAGGCCAGAAATCGGTTTGACGATGCCGTGAAACCAGTCTGCAACCCTCCTCTCAGCCCTTTGACAGCAGGCCCTGTTTCCTTCCATCGGATGTCGGGAACCTCATTGTAATACACCTGCATGTCATTATAAGGCCAGCCTGACGGAATCATCCCCGCACCCACCCCACCCCCCCCCAACCCCGCTGGATCGCCCACCCACGTCGGCATGATTGCACACCAATGTGTTTCATAACAGTATGTATAAGACACGCACTTGTCCGACGGCACTTTGAGGGGAACATGGAGGTGAGTACACAGTAGTGTGGCGCAGAACTCACCCAAGTCCCCTTTTAGACTTCAAGGTTAAGGCACATTGGTGGGGTGGGTGGTGGGGGGGGGGGGGGCGGGGATGGTTGGGCGGGGGTTGGGGGGTGTGTGGGTTGGCAGTGGCCAAGGGCCAGCCTGTGCTTGGGGTGACTTAGGGATCGGGGAAAGGGCTGCCTTGTGGCTGAAGGTAGTGAACAAGCACGTGTGGGGTTCGGGGTGGGGGGGGAAGGGAAGTGGCCACACCTTATGGAAACCTTGTACAAAGTGACTGTTCCTCTGCAGCTGAGACAGTTCAGGTGCAACCACATTGATATGACTGGAGTTGGGCCTTTACTTTATCTGCCCACTCAAGCAATACAGAGGTATCAATGTGCCACCAAGTGTTCCAGAGCTTTTCACCCCTCGGGCACAGACTACAAATTAATGAGCATTTTAGTGGACTGCAGAACAGTTGGACGACTGGGCACATTGTACTATCTCCTTACTAAAGCCGGCCATGGAACAGTCACTGGTGGAGGCGCTCACAGCCTCTTGCAATGTCATCATCCCAGTTTGGACCAGTCTCCCCCATGGTTCAAGCTAACAGTGCAGCCTTGCAGTGTGGGTTAGGAGAATGCCTGTGCCTGAGCTGAGAACACAGCCTGCAGTCCAATGGGCAAAGCTGCTGCCAATCGGTCAGGTGGAATGGGGTGGAGATGGATGGGGTTTTGGGCAGCCTTGCAGCGCACTAAACTCTGGCCGTCCAGGTGGTGGCCAGCACTCTCCAGGATATGTTAAGGGGTCTTCAGACTTAGCCAAGGGAGGTTCTTAGTATACCCAAGCTAACACACATGTCTCTATCTTTCATTCTGCAGGAGGAGTACATCAGGAGCATGGAGCCTGGTGAACTAGCTGTATGCCTCGTGACGTACAGGGAGTGGAGAAGACGGAGAAGAGAGTGACAGAGGCACCTGGCTGCGCAGAGGGAGGAGCAGCGCCCTCAGGAAGAAGAGCTGCTGAAGGGGCACGGTGAGCAGTCGTTGATCGGTGCCTAGCTGACCCAGAGTCCATTGACGACGCCTTTCGTTCCTGCAAATGACCGACAGCCAGTATTGCAGAAGACAGCGCATGTCTAGGGAACTGGTTGGTTTCATCTGCTGCTGTAGGATTTGGTGCCATAGGGACATGGACGGCATCCAGTGGCTGTGAAAGTGACTGCAGCCCTCAATTGTTATGCCAGTGGCTCCTTTCAGGGCTCCACAGGTGAACTCTGTGGGGTATCACAAGCCTCCGCCCACAAATGCACCCATGAGGTCATGGATGCTGCCTTTGTGAGGGCCACACACACGAGGCCATTTCGCCTGAACTTAAGAGAACCAGGATACAAGAGCGACTGGATTTGACCAGATCTCAGCTGTGATCGACTGAACTCACATTGCACTCAGACCTCTATCGCAACAAGGGTCAAGCACATCAGATGCAAGGGCTTCCATGCGCTGAATGCGTAGCTGGTGTGCAACCACCACAAATGCATTCTGCAGGCCTGTGCATGGTTTCCAGGGATTGTCCACAACTCCTACCTTTTCATTCGGTCACAGATCCCCGATGTCTTCCAGGGTCCACAGAGGCTGTAGGGATGGCTCCTCGGGAACAAAGGCTACCCACAGAGGACGTGGCTGATGATATTAGTGCGGAGGCCTCAGACTGCAGCAGAGTGAAGAGACAACGAGGCTCATGCTGCAGCTCGTAACTTGGTGGAGCAGACCATCAGGATGCTGAAAATGAGGTTCCGGTGCCTGGACCTGTCTGGTGGAGCCCTGCAATACAGTCCGCAGAAGGTGTTACGCATCATCATCACCAGCTGTGCACTTTACAACCTGGCTCTGCAACAGGGAAGGGAGCTGGCTGAGGACTAGGTACAGGAGCTGGAGGTCTTCTTCAAAGAGGAGGACATTGATGGTGATGAGAGTGAGGAGGTCCTCGAAGATGACGGTGATGGTGATGAGGCTATTGCACTGGCCAGCTGAGGCAGGTGCACTCAGGAAGCCCTCATAGCTGCTAGATTTGTGGAGGATGATGACGACATTCAGTGAGGAGACACCATAGATCCTCACATCGCATCTGTGAATGTTTGATTCCAGTCTGGCTTATGGCAATGCACATCCCCGCTGAGAAAATGCTCCTGTCATTCAGATGCAGCGGAGGCCCAAATAATTGCTCGATTCCAGGAGGATGATGATGACATGCAGTAAGGACACTTCATAGACCTTCACACAGCCTCTGAGGATGTCTGATTCCTGTCTGACCGAGGGCAGCTCGCTTGTGCTCTGTGATCAGTGTCATATCATGGAGACGCAGCTATCAAAATTTAAAAGCATCTGATCCTTTTCCTTCCTTCAGCACCTGAGCCCTTCAGGAGCACAATGTCAATGGTCACAGATGCTGAAGAGATGGGGGTCAGCCCCACCTTAAAGGTGCTGAGAGCACACAGAGAGAATGATGGAACTCAGTGACCCCTGCCCACGACATTCTGGCAGCAATGACAAGTACCATCGAGGTACAGGCAGCAGTACTGTGTCCAGGGAGTGAGGCCGGACCATCGCTTTGGTCTGAAGGTTGAACAGAGCACAGGGAAGAGACACTGGACTGAGGGGTGTGTGTGTGTGTGCGTGTTTCTGCACTGGTGGAGGGTGTGGGTGAGCGCTGTGACAGAACTTCAAGGAGGGTGCCTTCATGAAACTTCATGGGTTTCTTCAGGGCTTGATCGGAGGCCCTGGGTCATAGACTCCATCAGCTGTTTGGCAGATATGCCTGCAAAAACAAGGCGAGATAATTAGTGCATGGCAGTGGCCTGTGAAACAGGACACATCACCCACAGCATGGTTGTCTGATGGATGTTGCCCTGCTGGATCCTCACTTGGTAAAGCAGCGCTGACCTCACTGTCAGCACAGGACCAGACCCGGTCATCACCGGCCAGCTGGATGGCTCTGTTTACAAAGTCTGTGAGGACCTTGATTACAAGCATTCCTCCGCCAGTCTGTGACCTCTCCCTGTTGTTGTGTGCCAGCTTGTCCCACATGAAAAGCAATGGAGAGGGTGTAAGCAGGATGCCTGCCAGGCCAGATGATAAGTATGCCTGGTGTGTGTGGGTCCTGTGGATGGGATGAGGACAATGAAGGTGTTTGTGAGAGAGTGAACAGTGATGTTCCCTGAACTGGCAGTGAGTGAGGGCCCTGTGGATGTGTGATGGGTTTGTGAATGTGTAAGTCGAGAGAGATGAGAAGAGTGACTTACCCTGGCAGAATGAAAGAGATCATTCACCCTCTTGTGGCACTGGGTGGCTGTCGTCTTTTGCAGGGCATTGGCACTGAACACCATTGCCACCACCTCTCAAGTCAGATTGTTGATGTCACTGCCCATCCTGCGGCCAGAGCAGAGGTGGAGGACATCTTGGCGAGCCTCCACTGCATCAAAAAGGCGCTCGAGGGACGTGTCACTCAACTGGGGGACTGCAGTTTTTTTGCCTTTCGGAGCTATGTCAATGCAGCAGTCCTCGGCTTCCTCGGAAGAACTGAGAGGTGTGCGCTCAGCTGCACTTTAAATATTGCAGCCGGCATCATGAATCGGTGTGGTGATGGCGTGCTCGCCAGGTGAGAGCCCGCTCGCCATGGAAATGGGCGTGTTTCCCAGAAATGCATGATTAATGCGGCGGGTTTGGGATGATACGGCGTGAGAAGCCGCTATTGCGGCCGACGGGTAAACCGTCGTCTTACCTGCCCACCAGAACATTTGGTGCAAATCTGGGATGATTCCACCCATTGTGTCCATCGTGCTGTGCTCAGTCCGCACAGGAGGTAAAGCATATTGTTTACACAGCCCTGTAGTCATCCAGGCTAGGGGCAAGAGAAGCACTTGCCTCAACTTGTGGTTGCCTCAAATGACCTCCCGTCGAGGCTCATTTATGTCCTTGGCCAGTGACCCAGCTAGCCGTTCTTATTCCTCAAACCCACCCGCCACGCCTCCCCTTACCCCCCACCCCAACCTTAAACCTTATCTGCCTCTAGGGGTCAAGATTTTCACCCACAGCTTGGCAGTAACATACCAAGGAGGTCAGCAACACAGGTTTGTGTGGGCCTTCCATCACCCTCTTTAGGTGCTTCTGGTACTGTGGCCCTTTGCCACTGTAACTCATTCGAAAGGGCACTGGAAACCCCACCCATGACAAAAAAGCACAATGTTTCCACCATATCCACGGCCCAGTTATACAGCAGAGATGAGAAGAAATTTCCAGCGAAGAACTCATGGTAAAAATCATCTTGGGAATTTGAGTGTTACAAAGAATGACATTGAACTTTGCCCCACAGAAACAGGCCATTTGCTCCAACGGGGCCATGTTGGGTATTTACGCTCCATACTACTCTCCTCCTATCCTACTTCACCTCACTGCCTCAGTGTATCCTCTACTCCTTTCTCCCTCGTGTACTTATCCAACATCCCCTAAATTGGCCTCTTACATTGCCTTTAAAATGTATTAAAATACATTTCGCTGAGCATTCATTTGAATCACAGATTCCAACTCTTTTAAAAAGTACATTATTAGATTGACATTCAGTGAGGAAAGACAATAAAGCTTGAATTTTTCTTCAAAGATTATGTCTAATGAAGATAACGTCATTGAACAAAACTGCCTTTAGGAACCTTATGAATTTTTATGTGCGTTGTGCCCACATTTGTATTTTATATTTTATGTATTTTAGGTAAGTAGTTTTTGTTCTTATCAAAGTGATGAAGCTCCACAGTTGTCAATAAAACATCTCCAGGTTCAAGCGAGCAAGGAGGAGTTGGATATTCATTTTTGTGGGTCCTCTGATGACCAGAGTCCAATGCGAGATCAGCACGGACTGACAGTTCATGTGTTGCTGTAGGTGCTTGGGGAAAATTCTGCACCTCTGGTTTTCCTCTGAGCACATCGGATGTTGCAAGTTTGGTGCAGACGGCCCTTGAAACAAGCTGAACCCAATTTCAGTGCTGGGCCTCCACGTGGGTTGGTCAGCTGCAGCATTTTGCCAAGAAAGGTGGTCCGCAGTGCAGAAATTTTTATGGTTCTTTTTCACCATGGCATTAAGCTGAAGACTAAAATCAAACTCTATCAGGTCATTGTCCTTACCGCTCTGCTGTATGGTGAAGAACCCTGGGTCCGCTATAGGTGGAAAGCCAAGGCACTGGGATGCTTCCACCGCAGACACCCGAGGTCCATCAAGAGAATTCAGTGGCAAGAGAAAATCACTATTAATGAGGTCCTACATCATGCCGGACCCAACAGCATGGAGCCCACCCTTCTGAAAATTCAACTCAGATAGACAGACCATGTCTCCTGCATGGATAGCTACAGAATCCCTAAGTAAAGCTTCTACTGGGAACTGTCTCAGGGCCAACAACATCAAGGTGGTCAGTACAAACAGGATACGTTACTAAAGAGCATCACTACAACTACTTCTTCCAATACAATATATACAGTGGACTTTAATACTCTGTACTCCGAATATTCACACTCCCAACTATTCTAATAACAAAGAATTTAATCACATTCTGAAGTGCTATTCCATTTTTGGGCATTTTAATTGAACAGCAGCTTTTGTGTTGGGAATAAAAAATGCAATGCTGGAAATACACAGAAGATCAGTTACTATCTGGAAAGATAGGAGACAGCTTAGCGCTTTGGATGCTGAACTTTCATTAGAACTCAAAATAGTAAAGCTGTAATTCTTGAACAAAATTGCAAAAGTTAGTGGTGGGGAGCGAGGGGAATCGGGGGGGGTGGGGTGTTATGATGTGGATGGGGGCCGTAGAACAACATGTAAACATTAGGGGTGGAATTTTATGCCAGCGGGATTTTACAGTACCAACGACGTCATTGGACATTTGAATGGCTCACCACATTTTACAGTTCATCCCCACCGCAACAGGGCCATAAAATTCCGATCTAGGAGTGATAAATCCTCTTCTCGGGTGGCAGTTGATGGATTTCATGGATTCCGAAACAAAAGCTGGGAAAAGGTGAGCACTGTTGGGTGACAAGTCACCATCTGATGTAAAAAGGAAAGAAATGCTTCCATTCATATGGCACCTTTCATGATAACAGGACACCCCAAGCTATTTTACAGCTAATGAAGTGCATCGGATTATAGGAGATAGAGCAAAAAAGCAGGCCATTTGGACTAACCATGTGGGTGTTTTTGCCCCAATCAAGCCTCCTCCCAGCTATTCTCACCTATACCTACCATAGTAACCCTTTATTCCCTTCTCCCTCATAGCTTCCTCTTAAATGCTTCTATACTACCTCTTTAGCAACAAGTTCCACAGGTTTGCCACTGGGTGAAAGTTTCTTCTGAACTCCCTGTCGGATTGCTTGGTGATTGTCTTACATGGATGACCTTCAGTTATGCCTTCCCCAAAAGAGGAAACATTCTCTCTGTACCCAATTTATTTAAATCACTCATAATTTTAAAATGTTCAATTAGATCATCCTACCGTCTTTTTTTTAAGAGGAAAAGACCCAGCCAGAAATCTTCTCTGCATCCTCTCCATTGCCTCTATATCATTTTTGTAATAATCAGGAAGATATAATAATTTTCATAATGTTATTGGAATTTATTGTAGAGTAATAGTGGGGTCTGTGTGAGTGTGTGTGTATGTGTGGGTGACTTAATTGAATTAAAGGCAGTTGTTTTGAAGGCTTTGATGTAACAGAAGATCACAGAATCACACAGTGCAGAAGAGGCCCTTCAGCCCATCGAGTCTGCACCAACACGTGAGAATCACCTACCTAATCCCATTTACCAGCACTTGGCCCATAGCCTTGAATGTTATGACGTGCCAAGTGCTCAGCCGGGTACTTTTTAAAGGATGTGAGGCAACCCACCTCCACCACCCTCCCAGGCAGTGCATTCCAGACCGTCACCACCCTCTGGGTAAAAAAGTTTTTTCTCATATCCCCCCTAAACCTCCTGTCCCTCACTTTGAACTTGTGTCCCCTCATGACTGACCCTTCAACTAAGGGGAACAGCTGCTCCCTATCCACCCGGTCCATGCCCCTCATAATCTTGTACACCCCCATCAGGTCGCCCCTCAGTCTTCTCTGCTCCAACAAAAACAATCCAAGTCTATCCAACCTCTCTTCATAACTTAAATGTTTCATCCCAGGCAACATCCTGGTGAATCTCCTCTTCACCCCCTCCAGTGCCATCACATCCTTCTTACAATGTGGCTGATAGCGCTCAGTGTTACCTGTGTGGGATTCGTGCTTGCGCCCGAAAGAGCACAGCAATCTCCCTGAGGCACAGAGCTGCCTCGGGGAGATTAAATGGGTTTGAAAGCTTCTAAATAAATAAAGTAAAAATTTATTAAAACATGTCCCCTCATGTGGCAGTGTCACATGAGCTGAGACATGTTGGTGAAGTTAGGAAAATTTATTTTTTTATCCTATAAAACCTTCAAGAAACCTCATCCCGCCCGTGGACGAGGTTCCCTGAAAAATGCAAAGGCCGCTTGGTCTCTTCAGCTGCCCCCCGCCAACCTTAAGGTTGGACAGGCAGCATTCTTAACAACTTTAATTACTTTTTTAAAATGGCCTTAATGAGCTGTTGACAATTCAGCAGGCGCACAGCCGACTCCGAACAGAATATCGAAATGACGTGTCATTTTATGTGTCGACATGTCAGGCCCGACCTCGCACGCCAATGGCAATATTCCGCCCTAAGATCTAAAACAAGCATAAAAAGCCTCCGGCATCTAAGCCTCAAGCTGCTGTCAACAAAGAACTGAAGTTAAGGAAATTCACTTTGAATTAGATTGTTCAGGGTATCGTGTTTCTTTGCCGGGCCTTTTAAAATTTATGTATCTTACTGTTGTCTTAACGAAAGTGTAACTGGGAGTTATTTGAACTAGGGGATTTAGAAGTTATTATAGTAGTAATTTATAGATTTATGTGTGTGCTTAAAATTATTTCTTCTATTAATAAAGATTTAATTTAGTTTTGTAAGAAACCTATAAGACTCGGCTGTCTTATCACTACTGAACTCAAGGCATGCATCTTGAAATTTATACAAATTGCAAAAGAGTTGTGGCCATTGTTTCAAGTTTCCCTTTGGGTTTTGAACAGCTCAGGATTTACCATTGGCTGTGCCATAACATAATAAAGTGACCAGGACTGCACACAGTGCTCCAACTGTGGCCTAAGTGTCAAGACAGGTTTAGCGAAATCTCCCTACTTGTCTGTTCTAACCCTCCAGAAATAAAGTCTAGTGCTTTGTTTGCTACCTACATGGCCTTGCTAACTGTCTAAATTTTGGTAAGGTGTGTATATGTATTTGAAAATCCTGTTGTTCCTCTACCCCACCTTGACTTCAAAGTTATAAGTGACCTCCCTATTCTTCCTGCCAAAGAAGGTGCTACTTCACTTTTATTTATGTTGCACTTCATTTGCTAATTATTGGCCCATTCTGCAAATTAATTACCGTCCTTCTGCAATTTGTTGCAGTCCTCCTCCACAGTGACGATCCTCACACCTTGGTGCCCTTGAAGTGTAGTCCGTGTTGTATTGTAGGAAACGCAGCAGCCAACTCGTGCTGAGCAAACCCTTCCCTAAACGACAATGTGATAAGGGCCGGAATTTCTGTTTCAGCGATGTTGTCTGAGGGAAACTATTGACCGGGACTTTGGTGAGAGCTGCCCTGCTCTTCTTTGCAATAGTTCCATGGGGTTTTATCATGTCCACCCGAGAGGGCAGATAGGATTAACGTCTCATCTGAAGGACGGTGCTCTGACGTTGCAGTGCTCCCTCTGTACTGCACAGGAGTGCCAAGTCTAGATTTTGCCCTTAAGGTTCTGGAGTGCGTGGGACCTGAAACCTCAGCCCCTGTCTCACAGGCAGTTTTGGACTAGAGGGTAAAAGTGAAAGGTAGTGGGGAAGTTTAAATAAAAATAGTGGACTGAGAAGCAGGTAGGAAATTAAAAGCCAGCTTAATGCAGGATAATGAGTGAGAATGGACTACTGTGCATTGAATGAGGCATTGTAGCTAGGGCTGCCAACTCTGGTTCAATGTATTCCTAGAGCTTTCATGCCCCCATACTGCAGCCATTAGACGGCTTTCAATCAATCCTTGTGATACTTGCCTTCCTATGCCAACTGGAAAGCAAAAAGATTCATTACTCAATTCGATGATGCTTGACTGTCAGCCAAACAGCTTTTTTTCCCCCCATCTTTGATATATTTTATATCTGGTAAAGAGAACTGTTCAAAGAAAATGACCAAAAAGAAAAAGAATCTTTTTTAATGTCCCGATGATTATTTTTTTTTCTCCAGGGTGTCATGGAGATCGATTGATCGTCAATTCCTGGAGACTCCAGCCCAATCCTGGAGGGTTGGCAACCCCATCTGCCAGAAGAAGGCCTCCCCCCTATACCACGCCTGTTTGGTTGAAGCACAGCTGTATAATTTTCACAGAGGGATAAGACCGTGAAAACAAACAGGGGAGGGAAAGACTCCATGCAGAGCACACACGAATCAGTCTGAAAATCAAACAAAAAGTACCGAGGGGGAAGTAGCAAACGAAGTTAGGCAAAAGGAAGCAATCAGGGAAAAGGGGGTAGATTCGAGCCTGCTGAAGGAAGAATTTCGTACTGAGGGGGACGTTTTGCGCTTTGCAAATCAGAACATGTGCCTGATTTTATTATATTCCACCTGTTAACTCTTCTCTGCTTGCGATTTGCTTTCCCTTACATCCTCTGCACAACTTACTTTCCTACCTATCTCTGTGTTATCAGCAAATTTAGCAACCATACCATCTGTCCCTTCATCCAAGTCATTTATAGAAATTGTAAAATGTTGGAGTCCCAGCACTGATCTCTGTGGCACACCACTCATTACATCCCACCAACCAGAAAAAGGCCCATTTATGGCTACTCTCAGTTTCCTGTTAACTAGCCAATCTCCTATCCATGCCAAAATGTTACCCTACACCATGCACTTTTATTTTCCACAAAAACCTTTGATGTGGGTCCTTATCAAATACCTCCTGGAGATCTAAGTACAGTCCAAGCCCTTTATCTGCAGCACATATGACTCCTTCAAAGAACTCCAAAAACTGGTTAAACATGATCTCCCTTTCACAAAACCACGTTGACTCTGTCTGATTGCCTTAAACTTTTCTGAGTGCCCTGCTATAACATCTTTAATAATAGCTTCTAACATTTTCCCTATGACAACTAGTAAGCTAACTGGCCTATCGTTCCCTGCTTCCTTCTCTCTCCCTTTTTGAATAAAGGAGATAGATACATTTGCTATTTTCCAATCTAATGGAACCTTCCTTGAATCTAGGGAATTTCGGAAAATTAAAACCAGTGCATCAACTATTTCACTAGCCACTTCTTTCAAGACTCTAGGATGAAGTCCATCAGAATCCGAATATTGGTCAGCCAACTTGTCAGAGTCAAAGGTCATGATCAGCTACGATCTTATTGAATGACGGAGCAGGCTCAAGGGGCCATATGGCCTTCACCTGCCCCTATTTTGTGTCGCAAGGTCAAAACCCTGGAACTCCCTCCCTTACAGCACTGCGGCTGTACCTACACCACATGGACAGCTGCTTGTCAAGAATGCGCGTAACCACCAGCTTCTCAAAGGCATTTAGGGCTGGTCGACAAATACTGCCCTAGCCAGGAATGCTCACATCCCGAGAATGCATGGATAGGTCAGTGCAGGAATGGTGGGAAGTGTGGGGGTGGGGGCCTGTGCCAGGATGGGGGAGAAACCAGCTGAAGCAATGAGATCAGGGTTACACGATCAGCCAGGTGAGGTCAGCATTTACAGCCGGTCGAGTCAAGGACAATTGCCTGATAGAGACAGGAAGAGAACGGAGAATTAAACCCTCATAAGGAGACATATTTCTCTGTCAGAATAAATAAAAGCTTAAAACAGTGTCCCTGTTGGTATGGTTGTAGTGCTGGGATGCCAGCACTCACCTAATTTGCTCATTTGTTTTTTCTGTCAAGTACACAGTTAGAGGTTTCAAGAATGTAAAAAATGTATACACTATGATAAATGAATAACCACTGGTGCCTGAAGGGTATCACATCACAATTGTACCCAACTTCCTACAGTTTACTTCTGAATAAAACTTTTAGGCGGTTGAGAATCTCATTCTCAGAGTTTTTGATGATCTTTCCCATGGCATTTTGCTGCCACACCAATCTCACAGATTCCATTTATCAGCAACAGTCAGCTCAAATATGCCACTCGTTTGACAGTAATTGCAGTGATTCCCAAAATAATGCCGTAAAACCACTATCTCCCTTCATAAGATCGCGCGCTAAAGCTATTGCAAATGATTTATCTGTATTGTAAAAAAAGATAATTAAATATACAACATGGAGCACATCATACAACAGTCCAAGCAATAAAGATTACAAATATTCCCATTTACACAAACTACTTATCATATCCATCACTTTAAGCATAATGGGCTAACATTAGGATTAATATTGTCAAGTTTACTGCTTTTAAAATCTGCTTATAGCACTGATTACATAGGCAGGTGCAAATTGCAAAGTATCAGGGGACAACTGAAGCTTTGATCTATTTCCTTTCTGCAACTGGAGTGAGCTTTGTTCAAAGTGATAACCGGTAGGTATGTAACAGTGTTCACCAGTCACTGACTGGCACACTCGCTCTGCATCACAGGCATAGGGAAGGATTTTTAGTTCAGTTGGCGCCCGCGATCAGGAACCGGCCCCAGGCTGCGATTGGACCCCAGCCGTGATTTCATGCTGGCTGGCCAATTAATGGTAAGGGGTGGGGGGGAGGGGGGGAGTCGGCGTGGGCGCCGGGGAGCACAGAGCAAAAGCTTCCTGAAGACGGGGAGCTGCCTTGGGGAGCTGAAGGATTTAAATGCAACAAAGAAATGTTTTAAGATCCAGAATAAAAAGGCCCACGCATCAGAATCAGTCACCTGAACATATGCAAGATGAAAATTCTGTCCGCACATCTTTTCTTTATTTAGTAACGGTAACCTCACCCCCGCCAATGGATGAGGTTTCCTGAAAAATGCAAAGACTGCTTGGCTGATTCACCCGCCCGCCCATCGTAACGTTGGGCGGGCAACAAAAATATCGCCATTAATCGTGCTGTTAATTGGTTTAATTTCCTTCTTAATTGTCGGCAGGCACGCTTCCGAGTTTAGCCTGCCCCTGCCGACCGAAATATCGTGCGGTTGCGCTATGACGTCGGGACACTTGCCCACCATCATCACGTGCTATTTCATACCCGAGTGGGTGGGGCGCATGCCTGCATGCCAAGCGAAAAATTCTGCCCATAAGGCTAAGTATTATTCTCCACCTCCCCCGCCAACCACCCCACCCACCCCCCCCCGCCGCTGGCAGGTTTGAAGGTTGGGGAGACGCCTAAAATCTAGTGGATGGCTACCCCCTTCTACATGCCCGACCCCCGACCTGGCTGAAATATTTTAGAGGTTGGGTGGGGGGGGTGGCTGAGGTGTCGGGCATTGGGCCTCATCTCACAATCACCAGGATTCTACCCAGAGTTGGGGGGAGGCCTAGGCAATACAGGAAGCCTGGCAGTTTTAGCTACGCGGGCCAGTGTTGGGCAAGGGACCCATTAAAAAAATACCTGATCACTATCACATCGCTGTTTTGGGAGCTTGCTGTGTGCAAATTGGCTGCTATGTTCCCTACGTTACAACAGTGACTACACCTCAAAAGTACTTCACTGGCTGTAAAGTGCTTGGAGATGTGCGGTGGTCGTGAACGGTGCTATATAAATGCACAACTTTCTTTTTCCTTTTTCCAGGAGGGAGTCAGTAGAATCTTTGCTCCCCAAGCTTACTCGACTTTTGCAACAAAAGTCAAGAGAAGGGCAGACGGATGTGGATTGACAGTTCGGAGAGATAGAGGAATGTATTCAATAGTAATGGTTGCAGAAAAATAGGAAGACTTGCCAAGAATGGTCATTATGGACTATGAGGAAATGTCATGCTGTGGCATTAGGTGTCAGCCTTGGATCAGTTGATAGCCCCTCTAAGTCAAAAGGTGGTGGGTTCAATTCTCCACTCTAGAGACTTAAGCACCTAATCGAGGCTGATACTCCAGTGCACTACTGAGGGGGTGCTGCACTGCCAGAAGTGCTCTCTTTTCAATGAGACATTAAACAGAGGCCCATCTGCCCTCTCATTGAGACTTTAATGATCCCATGGCACTCTTTTGAAGAACAACAGGAGAGTTCCTCCTGGTGCCCTGTTCTATATATATATATATATATATATATATACATACATATATATAATCAACATCACAAAAGGTCATCGGGTCATGATCCCATTGCTGTTTGTGGGACCTGGCTGTACACAACATGGCTGCTGCATTTCCTACTTTACAACAGGGGGCAGCTGTGAGTCACTCTGAAACATCCTGAGTCTAATGCAAATATTTCTTTATTGGAGGTTCAGCTTCAGGAACTTCTTTAGAAAGGAGCGGAGAGAACCTTACTCCACGTGCAACCATTGGGAGAGCTCCATGTTGACACAATATATCTGATGATGAGCTATTAAAAACAGGAACCTTGAAAGATCCCTGATTGCGCTGGACTTAAATGCTGGTTTAGGCATACTGAGGCAGACCTTGACTTTGTAATGTGAAACAAGTGATAGCGAGTTGGCAGTGCCCTGTAAGCTCTCACGGTTTGTATTTTCATTAACTTCAGTGAAGATTGAAATCCGGAGAGTGTAAAATTCCTGCTGACTCACAATCACCCATTTTACTTTACCATCCCAAGAAAAGATCGATCCCATGTTCTCTGCCAATGAGTTGAGGTTTTGTGGAAACTCCATTCATGCTAAGGTGATAATATCGAGCATTGAAAATTGTTGGTGCACAGGAATAATGCAGTTACCCAAGGTCTGTTGGCTATTTCCCAGTATTTGTGAAACCAGTACCTGTTGAACCATATAAATGATCAGGCTTTGGGTATTGGAGGCCTAACATCAAAATGACCAGATATGGAAAAAAAAAATTGGAGCATCGTTAATTTAGGATTGTAAGTGACTTCTACAGCTCAGACGGAAGCCATTTGACCCGTTGGCTGGAATTCTCCCATCCCGCCTGCGGTGGGTGGGAATGGAGAATCCAGCAGCAGCCAAAAGTCGCAAATCTGCCTTCATGAAAACAAATCGCAATTCTCCCGACGACATGTTCATGGTGGGTCGGTTAGTCCGCTGACTAGTGGCACGAACGTCTCTTGCATTTATTAGCGTGTCATGAATGCTCATTAAAACAGCCGCTCGCCGGAATCTTGCCATGCCTTCCAATCTTGCATCACGCCAATGGGAAATTAGGTCGGCCTCAAACTCATTTGAAAAGGGGTGGCGTGCACAAGTCGGACCTCAGTTCGCTGGTAACTTCAAGGTGAGCGGAACATATTTGCCATAGTGCTGCGCCAGTCTTGTTGCAATGTATGCCACCCTGCTGGGGCTGTAGAGGCTGTAGAGTTGGACTGCTCCTTCTCTTCACTTTCATTGTCCCGAGCAACACCACTGTGCTGGGGTACTCAGGCAGGCCTCCACTTTCAGAGACTAGCACTTCAACCGGAGTTGGGCTGTGAGGCGATGGTCGGGTTGATGAACACGATGGGGGCGACAGGATGAGTAGCAATGAGATGGAAGGGCGAACACAGTAGGCACAATGGGGAGGGAAGGATGTGGAATGGCAGTGAGAAGGAAAGCCGAACAGAATGGGGGCAACGGGCAGAGAGGAATGTGGGGAATGGCAGTGAAGGAGAAGGGCAAACACGATGAGGGCAACGGGTAGGGAAGGCATTGGGATGGTAATGAGAGGGAAGGGTGAGCACTCTGGGGGGCCTTTCTGGGGTCCCCCTCTAACCTCTTGTTGCTGCAGGAATGAGCAGGAGTCTGCTTAGAAAGAAAGAGGGAAGACCTCCTTGTGATGAAAGCCACTTAAAGCCAATGGCTTCATTAGCACCGTTAAAGGGTTACTTAGTGGATACACATCACAGTCGCTGCATCTCAAGAGTAACACACAGGAATGTAGAATTTGGGAATGCAGGCAATAGTGAAGGAGACACAGCTGTATCATATGTAGCATTCTATCAATGAAGGCCTGTCACCTGTTCACCAGATGTGACACTCATAATGGGCCAAAGGGCATCCAACCATGAGCAAATGATTGATCATTAATATGCCACATCAGAGATTGGAGCACAGAGCTATGTTGGGTCACTTGTCTCACTCAAACTTAAGCATCTCACGCAGGGCTAAAGATGTTGAATATCTATGATGCCATCTTGGCCACCTCGATGTGTGTGCTAGTATCTCAGGGACAAGGCGGCATCAGCCACCATGCAGGTAGAGCAGGAGAAACTACAGACCCTTACTTTCTCCAAACTTCCTTCATCTTTTGAGTTTCACTTTCTTGACCCTTCATTAGACTTCATTAGAGTCTTCAATGTTTTCTTTCAGAGAGAAGGCAAAAGCAAATATGGATCCAGGGCTCAATGCTGCCTTTGTCAGGGTCCTAATTCAATGGAGGAGGTGAAGGAGGGAGAGACGACTCCACACACAGCTCCAGCAAGAGGGACATGGTCAAGCAGAGCCACAGCATGAATGGGAGGGTCAGGAGGAGAGACCCAGAAAATGCGGGTGAATCGCCAAACCTAGTGCTTATCATCCAAGGGTCTGTTATTTACAAATGAGTGAGAGGCAACGCCATGCATGTCTGCTCTTGTCCCGAGCTCTGGTACATCACATACGCCACATTCATCGTGAAGACCTGATGCCATGTGGAGTTGGAGGGTATCCCCTGCCAGTGGCTTTAAGGGTGACCTCGGCGATCAATTTATTGGCCTCTGGTTCTTTCCAAGGATCAACAGGGGACCTGTGTGGCATCTCTCAGTCCATAACATATTGATGCATAAAGGAGGTCACAGATGCCCTTTACAGGAAGGCCCATCATTACATCAGGTTTGCTCTGGATGAAGATAGCCAGGCTGCAAGATTCACTGGCTTCACCACCATCTCAGGCTTCCCAAGAGTGCAGGGGGCAATAGGCTGCACCCATGTGGTTACACGGGCTCCATGGCAGCAAACCCTAATGTTTATAAACCACAAGGGCTATCGTTGCATCAACGTACAATTGGTGTGTGATCATCAGAAGCACATACTGCACGTTTGTGCATGGTACCCTGGGAGTTGCCATGACTCTTACATCCTATGTAACTCCCAGGTGCCTGAGAGGGATGGCTGCTTAGGGATAGGGGGTGCCCACTGAAATGCTTGCTGATGACACCGGTGCATCTCCCTCAGAGTCGTTCTGAGGAGAGATACACCACTGCTCACAGCTCCACATGCTCCCTTTTAGAGCTTCTGAAGATGGCGTTTCAGATGCTTGGACCGCTCAGGTGTCTCACTGCAATACACTCCTGACAGTTTCCTCCATTATCACAGTGTGTTGCGTCCTTCATGATTTGGCTATGCAAAGAGGTGACCCCCTACCAGAGGATGATCTGAGGGAGGATGAAGATCCAGGAGCCCAAGAACCTCACGAGGCTGCTGAGTGTCAACATGAGCATGATCGCACCAAGGTGGAAAGAAGATGTGGGAGACATGCCCGGGATGCATTAATTGCTGACAGGTTCCAGGAAGAGTAAAGTTAAATGAGGGAATATGACCACATCTATCCTAGCCCTCAATTCAGGGATGTCCACCCACTTGCAGTGAGAGCAAGTCCCGTGTTCACACTTGCCTCATGAATCGCCGGACCATGATCTGTGCTTTGGTCCACGAGGCCCTATGAGTGAGCTCACTCTGGGAACTGGGTGTCCATTTAGGAACAAGGCCGATGCGAGAGGAGACTTGACGCCTTCGCCGCCATCTACCGATGCAAACACTCCCTCACAGTGTGTTGCGTCCTTCATGATTTGGCTATGCAAAGAGGTGACCCCCTACCAGAGGATGATCTGAGAGATCATCTCTCCCCCCTCCAGCTTCTCTCTCTCTCCCACCTCCCCCTGCTCTCGTCTCTCCCCCGCCCCCTTCTCTCTCTCTCTCTCCCCCCTTCCTCTCTCTCTCTCTCCTGTCCCCCCCTCCCCTCTCCCCCCGTCCCCCCTTCTCTCTCTCTACCCCCCTCCCTTCTCTCTCCTTCTCCCCCTTCCTCTTCTCTCTCCCTCACCCCTCCCCCTTCTCTCTCTCTCCCCCCCCTCCCCTTCTCTCTCGCCTCGCCCCCTCCTCACCCCCTTCTCTCTCTCTCCCCCTCCCCCTTCTCTCTCTCCCCCCCTCCCCTTCTCGCTCCCCCCCTCCCCCTTCTCTCTCTCTCCCCCCTCCCCCTTCTCTCTCTCCCCCCCTCCCCCTTCTCTCTCTCTCCCCCCTCCCCCTTCTCTCTCTCTCCCCCCTCCAGCTTCTCTCTCTCCCCCCTCCCCCTTCTCTCTCTCTCCCCCCCTCCCCTCTCCCCCCTCCCCCTTCTCTCTCTCTCCCCCCCTCCCCCTTCTCTCTCTCTCCCCCCCCCTTCTCTCTCTCTCAGTGGTGTTCTTTGGGGAAGAAGGGTTAGAAATGCTTACATCACACACTTCCAATAGAGATTTAAACACATCTCCCTGACGTCACACAAGAGGTGCGGATACTAGTCTAATTGAGGTTGACATCACAGGGATGTGAACCTCACGGTGGGACACTATCACTGAGTGGGAGGAACCTCGAAATAAGAGGATTCCAAAGTACAAAATCACAACGCCTTTGGCTGACAAGAATATTCACATAGCCATGAAATGTATTAACAAGTGCAACTTATTTACATGTCTAACACACCCATGACCCAAAAGTGACATCAATTTTTCTTAACAGTCCTAACTCCAGCAACACTAACTCTAGCCTGGGTGCAGCCTGACATCTGCAGCAGAGGTGGAGGCAGCCTGTTGACTGTTACGTCTTGATGTCTGCGATGACCTTGGCCGGCGATCTCTGGTGGCCCAAAGCCTGATAAAGGTCACCTGCTCAGGGGCAGAAGCTGGAGTGGATGGGGCAGAGGAGGCAGTGAGCGGCTGCACATCCTTGGAATGTCCTGAGAGGGGGTCCCAGGGTGTCCAGCTGATGCTCAAGCTCCCTGTGGGTGCCCGAGGGCCCCGCCCTGACTTCTGCAGGTGATAGTGCAACTGGAGTGTGGGGTGGGGGGGGGGCGAGGTGCCTCATCCTCATGACACCTACATCCTGATGGTGCCCACCAAGGTGTGTGGCCATGGAGTGCAGAACGGAGCACAAATCCAGCGAGACCCCCTGGACCAAGGTCTCCATGGCGGTCGCCAGCCTTCCCACGATGACCCTGAGGCACTCGCATGTCGGAGTCACGGCATCAGACAGAACGTGGACAGACTCCACCATCGCTCGCTCTAGTCTGCCGAATCTCTAGAGTGACTGCCGAAACTCTGCCTGATGGTCCGCTACCTGTTGTTGCATCTCCAGCATTGATTTGGTGGCCGATCCCAGCGTCTCATCATCTAACTCGGGCCGAGCGGGTGGCTGGTCTCCAGCGGCCTTCTGAGTGCCAGAGACCTGGGCTGTCCCTGCCTCTGACTGCTGCAGGGATGGGTCAGTGAGGTGTTCCCCAGAAAGTAAGCCTTAGCCTAATTTGCGCTGTGCCCCACAGACATGTGTGTCCCTGAGGTGGTTGGAGGGTGCGTGTGAATGTTGTGATGGTTCTTCTGGATCTGGCAGGATCTTCCAGAGATTTCAATAGCTCGCTGGCCTCACAGTGGAGAAACCTGCCATGGTGTTGGGGGTGGGGGGGGTGGGGGATGTTAGTGAAGCTGGAAAATTCTGGCCATTAAATCTCCTCTCAGCCTTCTCTGTTCTATCAGCCATAGCCCTAGTATCCTTACTGCTGTCAACCCTGGTGCAGGACCATCCACTGTGAAGCCTTCCACAGTTGTTTAGCCACTCTTCAGAGAATGGCCACTTGGTCTGATGTACTGGGTTGTGGGGGTAGGGTGGGTCTCTGGCTTCTGGAATGTGTAGAATGTATCCCACCAAGGAGTCAGTGCCTTCAGGAGGTAAGGAGGTGAGAAAATTGGAAGGAGAAAATATGTAAAAATATCATGTACTGTTAGAATCAGAGTTACTTTTACACAGAGCTCTGCCTGCGCTAAAGGCAATGCAACAACCACCAGGCTGATTGGAATCGATCCAAAGATTGTAAAACATCCAATGTGTTGACCTTCTAAGAGAATGTCAGTGAAAAGCAACAGCCTCCAATCCCCGTACCCCTTAGGACTGCATTATCTAGCATTAGCGGAGATTGGAAGAACAATAGCAGATTGCAGAATGCTACAGAGAACAAGCATGACTGGTAGTAGAAAAATATACATCGAGTTATGTGATACTAAACTGGCTAAGAAGAAAAAAACAAATGAATCTTGCTCATGAATTATTGCAACCACCTATAAAGTTGCTCACAGTTGCTCTTCCTCACAAACAGGTTTAACCCATGGATATCTGAGCTGTACAGGCTGAGAAACTCTATTGTTTGTTCCCTGGGCAACTTAACTGATCTCAACCAGGGGCGGGGTAAAGATACTACAATAGACAACTGCCCTTTGGGTTAGAATGAGGAAATTTAGCCAGGCTGCCTCACTTCACCACAATCTCTGCTGGAAGGACGAATGTATGTAAACATTAGGAGGGAGCAAGAAGGTGATTTAGCTGTAATGCCCCGGTATATTGCTGGCATTGTTGGAGCATAAAGCATCAGGCTGGTAGTGCAGTGAAGAAAGAACTTGGCGGCGAAGTTTGCACACCAGTATTGGAGCCCATCTATTAGCTTTCCACTTAAATTACTCACCGGAAAATAGTGAGGCTGTAGTACGAGTATGAATCTTCTCGGATCATTTCTTTCCTCTTCCTTCTCCACACATGCAATGCTTCATATTGAAGGCCTCTAAAAATGTACGTTCTCCTGATTGCATCTTTCCATCGTCTCGTCCCTCCATATCTCTGTACCCTCCTCCAGCCCTACCCTCCGAGACATCTGCTACCCTGCACACTGGCCTTTTGATCATACTGCACTTCTTTCATTCCACCATTGGCAGCTGTGCCTTCAGTTGCCTAGGTGCTAAGCTCTGAAAATTCACTCCCTAAACCTTTCTAGTTCTCTAAATCTCACCCCTCCTTTAAGGCACTCCTTAAAAGCTACCTCACTGACTGAGCTTTTGGTCACCTTTCCTAACAGTTCCTTGTTTAGCTTGGTGTCAAGGTTTGCTTGATTATACTTCCGTGAATCATCTTGAGAATATCCCACTGCATCAGCTTTGCAGTATGAATGTAGGTTGCTGTTGATGTAGTTGAAATCTGCCTTCTAGGGGTTACTTAGCGATATCTCCAGAAAATTCAACTTAGATGGGTAGGTCATGTCTCCCGCCAGGATGACTGCAGAATCCCCAAGCAGATCTTCTATGAGGAACTGTGTCACGAGAAACAACATCAAGATGGTTAGTGCAAACAATACAAGGACACCCTATTAAAAAGCCTTACAAACTTTTGTATTGCAGACCACCTCTCCTGAGAAAACACTGCAGCCTATGCGGAGGTAAGCACTGAAATTTGGTTCGGCATGCTTTGAGGACCATCTATGCCAAACTCACAGCACCCTAACATGCCCAGACGAAGGCCAGCATGTCCATGGGAAGGCCAACATGCCCAGAAGAAGGCCAGAGGCTGCAAAGCTGTAGAATTTCTCCCAAGCACAGCAGTGACAACAGGAACTGCCAGTTCAGTGGGCATGCATGCCATTCCTACATTGTACTCTTCAGTTATCCGAGGAGTCGCAGAAGAAATTGAATCAATTACAGTTTGGACATACATGAATAATGAGGAGTCTACCACCACCTAGAGATCAAGGTTTGAGTTCAGGGCTTTTGGTTCATGGGCCATAGTTTGGACATTCCAGATGTAGGACTGTTTGTTTGGTTTCTAGATACAATATGAATCATCTATTTGTTCTACATTATTTGCCAATTTATCCATTGTGATAAAGCAGACTCTCCATTGGTGTTATGATCCTTGACCAGATCCTTGACCAAGTTGTTGGTAGGATCTGGTTAGGGACCAATAATGTTTTGTTCAAAGTAGACAAAGTTTGAGATTTAAAACACTTGCTCAGTGAAGAAAGCCACAAGATTCCATGCATTTTGAACAAACAAAAATAAACTTTACTATACAAAGTCAGAAAGATTTTTAAAAATTACAATATCTACCTTACATTCTGGCATTCAGGGTATGAGGTACATGTAAATTAACAAGCAAACTGTGGTCAAACTCACCACACTACATACTAAATGGCAGATGCGACCAAAACAGATTCCACGGATTTCTCAACACCCAGATGTTAGTCACACTGTCAGTCAACCAGTCTCACTGAAACTCTGTCTCTCTCACCAGGGTTTCCAATGTTCACCTTTGAAGATCCCGCATTGGAATTCTTTCCAAAAGTTGCTCCAACTCAGGTGACTACAACGACGTTTCACATCGCAAGGTTTCAATCTTGTCTTTCAGGATTCTATTTCCCTGGATTCCCAAATACGCTCAAACATCAACCCATAAGGACAATTTCAGATCTTTGGCTGCGTCAAGCAGAACACCACTGCACCAAAGGGGTACCTTTTCCCCAGTGGCCCACAGCATGCAATCACCAACTTTCAGTTGGCTTCTTGGGTCTCAGGCCTTCTTCTGAGGCCTCTTCAATTATCAGGGCTTCTCCTAAGCTGAACACTTAAATTTTTCTCCCTGCAGCCCTTTTTCCAATTGGTTTCTTTTTCTCTGCCTCTTTCTTTTTTTCTTAACTTAACTGGGACCTTTTTCTGTTCCCCGTCTTTGCCCCATATTAGAACATCCTTTTGGGACCTTTCTCTGTCCTCTGTCCCCTTTTTGGGACCACTCCTTGTCCCCACTCCCTTGCCCCCTGCCTGGGACACTTGCTTGGCTATGGCACTCTGCCCTTGGTTACCTGACCCGCGATGTTCGTGCCCTTCTTCTGTTCTCTTTATGCACAGGCACACAGGGCCTGTCCGGGGCCCAAAGAACATAAAGATGCAGAACTGCCCATGCCCAGAACTGCTCAAGCGGACAAGTTCCGAGGATTGTCAAGAATGAAAGTTCCCGACCTCCGAGCTCAACATCAAGATAAGTTTGAGTTTCATGACAACTGGAATAGGAGCTGTCAGTCATCCTGGCTAAACTCCAGACACCCAAAGCCACTGAAAGCATGCTGTGCTTGGACTGTGGTACTGATGCGGAAGCAACCAACATTGCAGTTCGACAGGCAGGCGTTTTGTGTTAGCTCCATTCAATCTGCTTGTCTTGACCCCTTTGAGAATAGGAAGCTCCCGGCATACTAATCCTTTGCAGCGAGCGATGTGCGCAATTTCATTTGTAGTGCAAGTGGAGGCAGAACAACTTTGATGTGCTGGCATCTCTCCAGTAGCTCCTCCTCTTCTCTAACCAAAATGAGCAGATGGCAGAACCCCATTGGAAAACTCAACAATGACAGCCATAATGCTGATGGAAAGAATGATGCTGTACAACAGTTGGATAAGTGCAAGGGGGAGACCATTAACTCGTGGTTAGAAGACAATTAGCTTAACACTTTAATTGGACTTCTAAGCCTTTGTAATTTTTTTCGAGTTTTGAAACTTTGTAAAACACTGGATCAGCCTCAACTGGAATATTATCTCCAGTTCTGAGCACCATGCTTTAGGAATGATGTGAAGGTATTTGAGAGGGTGGAGACAAGGCTCATAAGAATGGTTCAAATTAAGGGTGAGGCGCCTAAGTTAAGTGGATAAATTGGAGAAACTGGGGCCGTTCTCCTTGGAAAAGGGAAGGTAGTGAGGGGGTCTGTTAGAGATCTTCAAAATCATGAAAGGTCTAGAGAGTGTAGGTGTAGGGAGAAACTGTTTCCGTCAGTGGGAGGGTCAAGAACCAGAGAGCACCGATCCAACAGCGGCATGAGGGAAAACATTTTTGCATAGCAAGTGGTTTCACAGCCTGAGAGCATGGTAGAGACAGATTCCATTGTGGCTTTCAAAAGGGTAAATATGTGAAGAGAAAAGAAGTTCTGGGGTGATTGGGAAAGGGGAGGGGAATGGGGCTGGGCGAGGTGCTTTTACAGAGGACTGGCATGGGCATAAAGTGTCAGATGACCTCCTCTGTGCTGCAACCATTCTATGCTTTGGTGGTTCTTTGTGGATGACGCTGCCAAGCTTGCCCACATTTCCTGAGCTGCCCTGAGGTGGTGCTGGTGGTTTTCCTCCTTCAATCCTGCAGTCCATACTTGATGATGAAACAGCTACACATGCCCAAATCAGAGTGGTGCATGAATTGCAGGGGAACATTAGAGGTGATGATGTTCCCATGACATTGCTGCTCTTGCACTTATTGGTGGTAAAGGTAATGACGCTGTTGACGAACATGTGGTGAGTTATTCAATGTATCCTGTAGATAGAACTCACTGTAGCGAGAGTGCGCAATCAGTGCAGAGGTTAAATATTGAGTTTGGTGGTGGTGTTAATCAAACAGATTAACACTGAGCTAGATGGATAAGCTCCTTGAGTGTTGTTGTGATGAATGTTCTATAATACTCCCAAATTGAGCTTTGTCAATGGTGGAGAGCCTTTGAGGAGTTGGGGAGGTTTTCAGACGTTCTAATGGATCATTGCAAGAACCTATTTGATACACTAATGTCCTTTAAGGAAGGAAATCTGCCCCTTTTGCCCCGGGTCTATAAGAAACCCTAGACCCACAGCAAAGTAACCCCCTTCTGAAATGGCTGAGCATGTCGCTTATTCATATTGTAGAAAGTACTCAGGGATGAGAAATGAATGCCATTCATAGCCATATCCTAAAACACTTTACAGCCAGTGAAGTACTATTGAGGTGTAGCTACTGATGTACTCTCAGAAACTGATGTACTCTCAGCTATCAGCAAGGTCTTTCAAAGGGTGACCAGGTCATTTGGTTTTAACAGCATTGGTTGAGGGATAAATACTGGCCAGGGCACTGCAGAGATGTCCCTTCTCTCCTTTAAATAGTGCCATGGGATACCTTGGGTCCACCTGGTTTAACGTCACACCAAAAAGAAGCATTAGAATGGTTGAATCTAGAGGTAATCAAGACACGATTAAAGCTTTCAGCAGTAGTTGGGTTGAGGCAGGGGTGGGAATGGGTGATGATATCAGGAGGTGAAAGTATCAGTCAAAAGTCCCACCTCTAGTACAACAGCAACATAAAGGGCGTCGTGGATTCCCTCAGCTTATCTAAGGGTTAAGCCCCTTTGTATTTTCAGTGAAGATTTTACCTTCTATTTTTCTCAAGTCTTCAGCTGGCAATTTTCGAAGCAATCTTCCACTTTCTAAATACTACAGTAATCTTTTCAGCTAACAGTGACAATAATTACCCTATCACTGCAGTCATCTTCTTTCAATGAGTCCACTTTCACTGCACTGCACTTTTCATCGTTTCTTGGATTTGAAATGAGAAGCTTGCCCTTGATACAATTTTCTCCACCTTCCCCTCTATTACTTTAGTCCTCTTGTTTTAGTTCCTTATTATAAATCTAGAAATTGCCATTAGTGCGCGATTTAGGGTTAGCCAGGGGTCGCTCGTGTTTTCCCAAAAGAGCTCTTGCCTGTCTGTTAAAGGCTTATTGTTTTGATTTCATGGGTATACTGTTCAAACTCCTGTCTGCACAGCCAGCTGCCCAGTGGAATGGTGGGAGTGTTAAGCCAACTGAACATGATTTAACCGGATTACGTGGGCACTTAAACCTCACCATTTGTGCTGGGGTTTTTAACAGGCTACAGGTTAGCACCGCACCGCTGCTGGAGAATAGAAGCCACCGTAACATTAAACTGCTGAATCTAACAGGCGAGGACTGGAGACTTTCATCCAGAAACTCTTAGAAAGCTGAGTAATGTGCTGTCCTCAAAAAGGCTGGCTCGACAAGAGAGCTAAAAAGGGGGAACATAAACAACTGAAAATCTGCTGAGAAAGTAAGACCTGCATTTATGTAGCACTTTTCTTGGCCTTAGGATGTCTCAAAGCACTTTAAAGCCAATGAGATGTGGCCATGTTGGTAATATAGGAAACACAGCAGCTAATTTGTATGCAGCAAACTCCCACAAAGAGCAAAGTGATGATGAGCAGATAATCTGTTTGTGCAGTGTTCCTTAAGTGATCAATATTGAAAATGACATTAGGGAGAACTCTCCTTCAAGGTAGTGACATGGGATTTTGAGTATTCACTAGAAAGGGCAGACGCTTCAACATCCCATTCAAGTGACAGAGCACTCAACGTGTCTGCTTGGACTTACACTCAAACCTCTTGAGTGGAACTTCAACCCACAACCTTCTAACTTCTGTCAACTGAGCCTGAGTTGCTATTTGACCCAGGGGTCAGATTCTGGAATTCAGGATTCTTGACCTGTTGCCAAACTGAGAATTACCATTTGCCAGCCACAGAGCAAAGCATTAGCAGAGGGGCACAGCCAGAAAGATGACCTTGAGTAAGCAATGTGGAGGTGATATTTCAACCTGGTGCCTTGAGGCCATGAGCTCACACTGTAATGGATGACGTTCCACTCTAAGAGGTAAAATTATTCTCAGAGTTGAGGTGTGAGTGACTGCCCTTAACATAGAAACATAGAAAATAAGAGCAGGAGTAGGCCATTCGGCCCTTTGCGTATGTACCGCCATTCAATAAGATCATGGCTGATCCTCTATCTCAACGCCGTACTCCCACTCTCTCCCCAGTGCCTTTGACACCAACATTAAAACCCCATTTGGCCGAGTGTGGCATCAAGCAGTCTGAGTAAAATTGAAGCCAATGGGAATGAGGGGTAAAACTCTCCACTGGTTAGAGCCGTATCTAGCACAAAGGAAGATGGTTGTGATTGTCGGAGGACAATCATGTCAGCCCCAGGAGATCACAGCAGGAGTTCCTCAGGGTAGTGTGCAAAGTTCAACCATCTTCAGCTTCACCAATGGTCTTCTCTCCATCATGAGTTCCGAAGTGGAGGTTTTTGCTTATGATTCCTCAATTACATTCATAACTCCTCAGATACTAAAGCAGTTTGTGTGCCCATATGCAGCAAGGTCTGGACAATATCCAGGCCTGGGCTGACAAGTGGCAAGTAGCGTTTGCACTACACAAGTGCCAGGCAATGACCATCTCCAACCAAAGAGAATCTAACCCTCTTCCCTTGACATTCAACAGCATTACCATTGCTGAATCCCCCACTATCAACATTACCATTGGCTAGAAACTTAACTTAGCCACATTGATTCTGTGGCTACAAGAACAGTTCAAGTGCTAGGAATTCTGAGGCCAGCAACTCACCTCCTGACTCCCCAGAGCATCTCTAAGACATAAGCAAGTAGTGTGATGGAATACTCCCCATTTTCCAGGATGATTGCAGGTCCAACAACACTCACGAAGCTTGACATTGAGGACTAAACAACCCATTCAATCACCACCCATCCACCACCTTAAACATTCTCTCCCTCCGCCACCAACGCACATTGGCAGCAGTATGTAAGATTTATAAATGCACTGTAGCAGTTGGCCAAGGCTCCTTGGACAGCACCTTCCACACCCATGACCTCCATTGCCTAGGAGAACAAGGGCAGCAGACAGAACAAAACACCACCACCTGCAAGTTCCTCTCCAAGCCACATGCCATCCTGACTTGGACCTATATCGCCATTCCATCACTGTTGCTGTTTCAACATCCTGGCACTCCCTCCCTAACAGCTCTGTGCGTGTATCAGCACCAGATGGACTGCAGTTCAGAAGGAAGCTCTCCGTAACCTTATCTAGGGCAATTAAAGATTTGCAGTAAATGTTGGCCTCATCAGCATTGCCCATATTGCCTGAATGAATGAAAATAATGATGGGCATCACTAGCAAGAAATGTCCTCATCCCTAGTTGAACTGGGAAGATGGCAGTAACTGAACGGCTTGCTAGACTGCTTCAGAGGGAAATGAAGCATCATTGGCATGGGAGTGGACTCACATATAGGCCAGACCAATCAAGGACAGTAGGTTTCCTTCCAGGAAGAACTCAGTAAGCTGCTGGATATTGCTACAGGCAGGAGGGGGTTTAAGTTAAACAGCCCCGGTTTCTCCTCTCCAACCCATCCATAAACAGAAAATTGTTTTGATTTTCAACCCCCTTTATAAGTGGTGGCGTGTTCCCCAACCCCCTCAGTGTTGGTGTGATCCAATCTCTATAAATAACCCCATGCTAAGCCCGAGATAGGATGAACTCAGTTTATTTGCACATACTCCAAAATGCAGGAGGAGTTGCTATGTAGCCCCCTGTGGACTCAGGCAGGAAAGAGGGATAGAGAAAGGAAACTTTTCAAGGCAAAGAGTGCAGTAAAGGGTGGGAAAAAGAATGTTTTAACCACTAGCCGCAATGGTGGCTTTTCACGCCGTTTTGTCCCAATCCCATCACATTAATCAGGCATTCCAGGGAAACACGCCATTTCGATGGCAAGTGGAGTCCCGTTCACCCGCCTGCCACACATTCACCTCGCCACTTCTTCACACCAAGTGCCATATTTAAAAGGCAGCCGCGTGCACACCTCTCAGTGCTTCCAACCCAGGGCTGCAGCACAGAAGACGTGGCCCCAAAAGGCAAGAAGACTGCAACCCCCCCCGCCCAACTTTAGTGACACCTCCCTCGAGCGCCTTTTGGATGCCGCGGAGGCCGGCCATGGTGTCCCCTAGCCCCCCGCTCTGGGTGAAAGCCAGCAAGCAAGGTCACTAATCCAGCTGGGAGGGCAGTGGTAGAGGCGGTCAGCGCCAACGCCCTGCAAAAGAGGACAGCCACCCCGTGCCGAAAGGTCTCATCCACTCCGCCAGGGTAACTCACTCTTCTCATCACTCTCAACTCGCACACTCACAAACCCATCACACACCCACAGGGATCTCACGCCGTAAGGGACAACACCACTGACTCTCACACACACCCTCACATCTCCATCAGGCTCATACCTTCACGAGCTCGCATCCTGTCTCCGACCATGGCTCCACTCACCACACAGACATTCTACACAGAACCAGGTGTCTCCTGCTCACATTCTTCCATCTGTTTTCATGCAATAGAAACTAGCTCAGAGCAGCAGGGAGAGGTCCCAGACCAGGGGTGGAGTGGCCCACATTAGGCCCCTCACTCATTTTAAAGAGTGTGCCATTGCGCTGACCGGTGAACACATGGACTATGGTGAGGTCAGCGGCAAAGACCCACCTGAGGATCCTGCACCACATCATCCCTCTCTCAACACAACTGTGAGTGCTCCCTCTCCTGCTTTTGACTCTGCTGCCATGCACTAATCATCTCTTTGGTTCACAGGGAGCCCTGCCAAGCGACCAACATGCTCATCCCACCAGTCCTTCAGCTCCATCCAGGTCCTCACCTCCAGCCAAGAGGACACCTCCTCCTTTGAAGAGCTGGAAATAAGCAGCCTGGAAGACCCGTCACAGCGCTTACCCACACCCTCCACCAGCGCAGAGACACACACCTCATTGGGACCTAGATTTAGAGCAGGCTCGGGTTCACAATCTGGTGGTCACTATATGGACAAGTATCCACAACAGGAGGAGGCAGGTTCAGCTGAGATCCCCGGCACGCGGAGGGCTGCTGGGGAAGAGGCATCTGTGAGATCCGATTCAGATGATGAGCCTCTGGATTTGGCCTTCCAGCTCATTGTCGAGAGTCAGCAGAAGGCGGAGCTGTTGGAAGCCCTCAACAGAGTGGCATGCAAGCCAGAGCAGTGTGCCCACATGTTCTATAATGAATTGGTGCCCACATATATTGAGGTCTCCGTGGGAAGGACGGCTAATGGCATGGAGGCCCAGGTCCAGCTGAATGTGGAGATGTGTGCAGCCCTGCACTCCATCGCGGTAGCCATGGGTAAGTTCATGCAGTGGCAACTTGAGAGGGAAAGTGGCACCTCCATGTCCCTCCAGGTGCCCCTGTTCCTCACGGAGTCAGGTTGGGGCCGTCCGACACGTAAAGAGAAGAGGTCATCTACTCAGGAATCCCAGAGGCTGTGTGCTCCCTCCGAGTCCCTTTTGCTTGTGACCCCATCAACCTCGCCCACTGTCACCGCAGAGGGAGCAGCTGGCCCACAGGAGGACAGCCAAAGCAAGCCAGGGCCCTTAAGGCCTCGGCTCTCCAGGGGACCCACGCTGAAGTCATCAAGGGCAACGGGGTCGACCGTTGCACAGGCTGTCTCCACCCTTGCTGCGGATGTCAGGGCAGCGCCTGGAAGAAGTGGTAGGCCTTGAAAAGTTAAGGATTTCTGGTCACAATTTCTGGTTGCACAGGTGAACACATTTTGTCACTTTATAATTTGAAAGTATACTCACTTTCACTGAATAATGTGTAATGGTGCCTTACAGCTTCGTTTACAGGCTTTGTAAGTCATCCCCCACCCTACCCCCCACCCACTAGCAATTCAGCTGCGCAGAGTCAGCCCACAAGTGATTCTGGAGGGGGAAGTGTGTGTGTGTGTGTGTGTGTGTGTGTGTGTGTGTGGGGTAGGGGCTTTCAGAGCCTCGTGCAAGCACTCTCCCATGCACGCAGATCCTTCCCCGATCACACTCATCTCACTGTCCTGAGCATTTTCAATGCTGCCTGCTGGGGTCTGCTTTCAGTTGTCCATCTGAGCTGAGCAGCATTTCCACCCACCCACTGATCACACCCCCATGCAGCACCAGTTCCCACCCACCACGTGGTGTCACATTCCACTTTCAGATAGGCAAGCATGGCGTGTTTAATATTCTCCTTTAGCTCCACTGTCCTTTCCCCTCCCCCAGTCATCCATGTCCTTTCCCCCATCACTGTCGACCATCCCTGGCATCACCTTCCACCTCCCCACTGTCACCTACAAGCCATAGACGTTTTCTTTCCCGGATGAATGTGCATGTTCCCTTCCTTCCCGAAACTGCCAACCCTATCTACATTAATCTCCCCGACCTCCTTCTTCCCACCCCAGGATCCATGTCTGCCTCCGATTCCCCACCAACACCCTTGCCGTCCCTTCTACTGATACCATCGCACCCTCACCCTTGCACCCTACCAGCTCACTCTGCCCTCTCTCATTCTCACCATTCCTTCCTATCACGTTCACCCTCATTTCGCTCACCAGGAGGCAGTTATTGACCCCTCCCTTGCACGTTCACCTGGACATCCACCCACCACTTACTCCTTGCCCCCTCAGAACTCCTTCCTTTCATGGAACTCTTTGCCCACACCGCAACCCCCCCCACCCCCGGACTTCTTCCCTCCCTTTACTCCTCCCCCCTCCCAACCTCATGCCCTGACACCTCCATTCCCCCCAACCTCACCCCCTGACACCTTCGTTCCCCCTTCCAAACCTCATCCCAGCACCTCCATCCTCCCCCTCCAAAGCTCACCCCCCTGATACTTTTTTCCCCCTCTAACCTTATCCTCCCCCTGCCCCCAACACCTTCGTTCCCTCACTCCCAGCCTCACTGCCGCCCCCAATGCACCTTCCACCCCCAGTCAAGCTTAGGCCTTCTTCTCCCACCATTCTCACCCCAGTTCATCTTCCTCTGCCACTCACAGCTGGACCTTTCTCTCCGCCCCTCAATGATCACCTGTAGCAGACCATAAGCGAAGACACTGAAGTCCTGAAGCAGAACCTCTACGCCAATTTTCCACCTTCCTTGAGCTGCTTCGCAGCGGAGTCATGTCCATGACAATCCACCCAGCATGTGATGCACGTTCCTGGAGGGTCAGACTGCTGTCGGGCTCCAGCATATTCTGCCCCTCGGATGTCCGCGATTTGAGCAAGGCCCTGACTTATGCATATCACAATTGTCAAGACGCGTTCTGCACCAACGTGTTTTCCTGCCGATGTGGGCAGTAAATTTGATGTTGGGGGGGTGGGGGGGTAGGGTGTGATTCTAGCGAGCTGGGCTTAAAATGATATGCAGATATATTACAATGAAGTTCCCAATATCTGGCGGCAGGGAATGCGGCCCACCATTGATGGGCAGAGTGGATGATTGCAAACGTGTTTCATAACAGCCTAGAACCGATTTTTGGCATCCCCGCCATGTTGTCTGCTTATGCCCAACATCAGGCTTGAAGCCAGCGGCACGAAAAATTCCGGTCATCCAGAATTAAAGTCCAATGGTTTAATTCCTTCACAGGGATCAGTAGGTCGAAAACTGGTGCTGTATAATTCACTTTTCTAATGGAGATGACTTCCAAGATGAGATAGGCACACAAAGATGAATGAGTCTTGGAGGTGATGGTACAGAAGTTCCAGTCGAAACTGTGTAGATGGGGACAGCATACAAACCTGAACAGTTCCAGTTTTCTGTGCTGCTGCTTGGTAGATGGAAAAATGGCATCTACTGAGCTTTGCAGCTCCACAATGCAATATTACTGGTTTCCTCCAGCTAGGGATTCATGTCAAATGACTCCCATCTCTCCACTGTGGCTGTGAAAAAAAGTGTATATCCCTTTGCCTAGATCCCTGAGATTGTTAATTTTCCAGCCATTATGTCTTAAATGGAGTTTGTAGAGTCCTTTGTCTTAGCAGACAATTGCCTCCGGTGGCCGAGCCTGGCTTATGAAATGTAGATGGCCTTTGTATAGTTCCCTTTGGAATTTGTCTCTGCAGCCCACAGGGGACCATTAGGGCCTCTTCAGAGATAGTGAGGTGTCAATTCCTGTGAAACTGCTATATTAGCTCATATTGTTTGAGGGTCACAGGCAGACATAGCTTCAGCCATTTTAAAAGGATCCTTGTCCAGTTTTTAAAACTTTAGATATTAACCATGAGGAGATCTATATATTTTATAACAATGTAGAGTGTGAGGTCTTAACCCACTGCCAGTATTTTAGAACAAGCATAACTTCATGGTGACTGATACCAGCTTTTTCATTCCCATGGGTAGAATTTCCCCTTCTGGGACTAAGCCCCATGATGGGGTTGGGGATGGGGAGTATTTCCCGCTATAGAGGCTGCTGGGATTAATGCAGTATCATGCGACCCCAGCGCCAATAATTATGTAGTTGGGGGGTTTCCTGATGTTTTTTATGGTGGGTGGGTTGAATGACGGGTGCCTGAACAGCACCTTACCCACTGCACTGATTTAGGAGATGGCCAACAGACGTCAGGGAGCTCTGGCACCCTAGTTCAGCGATGCCTACCTGGGTGCCTTGCTCGACCAAATGGAGGCCAGGAGGGATTTCCTATATCCAGCGGAGAGGGGAGAGGAGGCTGAGCAGGGAGATGAACCCTGCATGGGAGCAAGCCTCCAGGCCAGTCAATGCACAGGGCCTCCAACACAGGGCTGCCTTCCAATGCTGCAAGAGGATGAACGACCTCACCCATTCCGCCAGGGTAAGTGAACCCTCAGCAGCTCACACTCAACTCACTGAGTGGTACAGGAGTATGGGCCTCAGTGGCAACGTGATAAGGTTAAGTCTCATGGACCCACTGCAGTCCATCCACTGTGCAGGTGGAGAAGCCACTGTGGGTCCCTCACCCTCCCACACAGAGAGCTCACAGGCTCTCTGGGAGAGGTTGGGGGGAGGGGAGAGGGCATTGAGGGCTCCAGAAAGCACTGCTAAAGACAGCGCCCCCTGAGCCTTATCCTTCTATCTGCATGGTCTCCTCGATCTGGAGGCTGCTCCAGAACCCTCCCAGACAACCTGCAGCGCAGCAATCCCATGGCACACAATCCTCTGGGTCATTTGTAAGACTGAAAACACGAGAAAGATGCATGAAATCCAATTGCTCTCAACCCCATATTTTTCTCTTTGCGCAGAGAGGGAGAAGAAGGGAGGGGGTCGGCCACATTTAAAGAGCGGGCTGACTTTGAGGAGCGGGCAGCCCAACTGGCAGGGGTGGAGCGGGAGAGGTGCATCGGAGACAGAGAAATCGGCTTGCAGCCTCCACCCAGTAAGGATCCATTCATGTCATAGAAACTTCAGGGTCAAGGGTGCCTCCATGTTGGAGGCAGCTCATGCAGTCACTCGCTCTCTCCTCTCTCACTTGATGCCACCAGGAAGAGGGCAAGGCCTGAGACTCAGGAGTCCCTGCCCATCATGCACACAAACCCAGACAGGAGCGAGGGCATCACTAATGAAGAAAGCGCACCTGTAGAGGTGTCAAACCAGCCACCTCCACCAGCCCGGAGACACACTCCTCAGTGGGTGTTAGTGGGTATTAGTTCTCATTTAGGAAGGATCTCACATCCTGGTGGTCACTGCACGGACACATGTCTGCAACAGGAGGAGACAGGGTCAGCGAGCTCACCTGCACTTGGAGGGGCACTGGCGTAGAGGTGCCTGTGAGGCTTGCGCCTGATGACTCTGGAATCAGCCTTCCAGGAAATGCTGACGAGGCAGCAAGAGGCAGGGGACAATCAGGCAGAGAGGTCAGACGCCCTCAACAGGGTGGCACGCAAGGTGGAATAGTCTGTCCGTCTGCTGGCTGGTGAAGTGGTGTCGACATGTACACATATGGAGGTCTCCACGGGGAGGATGCCGGGCTCCATGGAGATCCTGGTCCAGCAGATTCTGTCGGAGATGCATGTAGACCTGCACTCCGCTGCGGTAGCCATGGGTGAGCAGAATTCTGCAGTGGTTACATGTGACGAGGACGGGGCACCTTGACCTCACTCCAGGTGCCCCTCCCCCTCAAGGAGTCAGGCAGGGGCCTTTGGGCACCCAACAGCAGGAGGAGCAGCAGATGCTGTCAGACCTGCTGAGTTTTTCCAGCAATGTTTGTTTTTGTTTCAGATTTCCAGCAGCCGCAGTATTTTGCTTTTATATTTGCACTTTAATCATGCCTGATGTTGTTTATTTGTGATAGTCCTTAAGCCTTTGTGTGCCCCCCGCCCCACCCCAATCATCTTTGGAGGGACACTGCATGTCTCCCTGAATCAGGCATCTATAGGGAGGCCCTTTCTTTGTTCTTTGCCATGGCCCTTGCAAGCCTTGTACAAGAGGCCTCACCGGAATGCTGAACCTTTGTCCTTCACATCTGTCCCAGGGCCCTAACATTGTAAGTACTACATGCTGGGGCTCTTCTGTTGTCCGTTTGAGCTGACCAGCTGCACTGCATACCCCGCCCCCCACCACACCCCCCACCCCCCAATGACCTAATCCCCATCCAGCATCTCGAGATCTCCGCCACGAGGCTTTGCATAGTTGTGAGCAGCCATGGCGGTAGTAACATTTGAGGCGCAGTCTAGCACATTTTCCCCTCCACCATCACCCACACCTTCACCCCCATCACCATTGACCAACCCCCCCAAGTCTCAGCAACGACTTTCAAACTCCCCACCATCGCGCTTCAACACTCCCCCATCACCTTCAAGGTAAACCTAGAGGTCCCCTTCTTTCCAAAAAATCCCAGTCCTGTAATGATAGACATGCCCGCCCTCATCCGTCCGACCCCTGAATCTGTGTCACTTTCCGCATGGCCACCTACAACCCTCGTCGCACCCTCACTCTCCCACCCATGCAGTCTCTGAATAAAGGTCCGAGCCCTGGGAGAAGTCTCTGGATGAAGGTCCGAGCCCTAGGTGAAGTCTCTGGATGAAGGTCCGAGCCCTAGGTGAAGTCTCTGGATGAAGGTCCGATCCCTGGGCGATGTCTCTGGATGAAGGTCCGATCCCTGGGCGAAGACTCTGGATGAAGGTCCGAGCCCTGGGCGAAGACTCTGGATGAAGGTCCGGCCCTGGGCGAAGACTCTGGATGAAGGTCCGAGCCCTGGGCGAAGACTCTGGATGAATGTCTGGCCCTGGGCGAAGTCTCCGGATGAGGTCCGGCCCTGGGCGAAGACTCTGGATGAAGGTCCGAGCCCTGGGTGAAGTCTCTGGATGAAGGTCCGGCCCTGGGTGAAGTCTCTAGATGAAGGTCCGAGCTCTGGGCGAAGTCTCTGGATGAAGGTCCGAGCTCTGGGCAAAGTCTCTGGATGAAGGTCCGAGCCCTGGGTGAAGTCTCTGGATGAAGGTCCGAGCTCTGGGTGAAGTCTCTGGATGAAGGTCCGAGCCCTGGGTGAAGTCTCTGGATGAAGGTCCGAGCTCTGGGCGAAGTCTCTGGATGAAGGTCCGAGCTCTGGGCGAAGTCTCTGGATGAAGGTCCGAGCCCTGGGCGAAGACTCTGGACGAAGGTCTGGCCATGGATGAAGTCTCTGGATGAAGGTCCGATCCCTGGGTGAAGTCTCTGGATGAAGGTCCGATCCCTGGGTGAAGTCTCTGGATGAAGGTCTGACCCTGGGTGAAGTCTCTGGATGAAGGTCCGATCCCTGGGTGAAGTCTCTGGATGAAGGTCTGGCCCTGGGTGAAGTCTCTGGATGAAGGTCCGGCCCTGGGTGAAGTCTCTGGATGAAGGTCCGATCCCTGGGTGAAGTCTCTGGATGAAGGTCCGATCCCTGGGTGAAGTCTCTGGATGAAGGTCCGATCCCTGGGTGAAGTCTCTGGATGACGGTCCGATCCCTGGGCGAAGTCTCTGGATGAAAGTCTGAGCCCTGGGTGAAGTCTCTGGATGAAGGTCCAATCACTGGGTGAAGTCTCTGGATGAAAGTCCGAGCCCTGGGTGAAGTCTCTGGATGAAGGTCCGATCCCTGGGTGAAGTCTCTGGATGAAGGTCCGATCCCTGGGTAAAGTCTCTGGATGAAGGTCCGGCCCTGGGTGAAGTCTCTGGATGAAGGTCCGAGCCCTGGGTGAAATCTCTGGATGAAGGTCTGGCCCTGGGTGAAGTCTCTGGATGAAGGTCCGAGCCCTGGGCGAAGTCTCTGGATGAAGGTCTGGCCCTGGGTGAAGTCTCTGGATGAAGGTCTGGCCCTGGGCAAAGTCTCTGCGCTGAGAACAACCACCTCCTGGAATCAGCTGCACTGGGAAGATCCAAGTAGTTGATGCTCCACCCACTGCTGCACGTGGAGTTCCAGAGTCCAGTTGTTGGAGGCCTCCACCTTCCCCTAAGCTCTGTGAGCTGCCCCAGGCCTTCTTAACATATGTACCGACAGTTACACACCATGTTGCTCCAGTGGCGGTGTGAACTCCCCATGGCATTGCGAACAATTGCAGGCATGGGAGCTGGGGGCAATTCCGATTGGGCCGTCATCTGCACCTCATTAACGGGATGTAAATCGGCTTCACGCTGGCCTCTGTCGGGAATCGGGAGCCGCCATGGTGGTCGGGAGCAGACCGAAATCCTGCCGGCATCTTACACTGGCGGAAAACCAATTTTTGAGCTCCAGCTACATTGTTCCCTCAAACCCACCAGCACCACCAGCATACCCCCGCCCCCCCCCCGGGCCTGCTATTAAACCCACCATGAGGGGCATGGGAGAATTCCACCGAATATATCTTTAAAACTTAAGTGAAATCCTCAGACGGTGTGTTTGGACCTCACGTTCTCTGGATTCCCAGCGCGGTAGCACGGCGACTACACTGCTCCAGCACTGGCGGACACATACAATGAGAGAGGAAACCTGCTCGCTTACATCATTTGCAAATACTTGGCTGAAGGGAAGAAACGTGAAGAGGATGAAAGGTGGAAGGAATTGGTTAATGCTGAGTCTTTTCCCTGCTGTTAGCGGATTGACAAGTTTGCTGAAGGTAATCCTTTCAGAAATAACTACACTGTTGGTCTCTCAACACCAGTTGTCCTATCAGATCTCCAGCTGGTGCAAAAAAACACTTAAGCTCAGCAGCAAGATTTACTCAGGACTGAAACAATGAGGATTTTGAAAAAGACCAGAAGGTCATTATTGACAAATAGGATTAGATTTTAACAACTGGGAGATCATCATGTGCAGCCAAATTCTAATGGAATGGTTCAACAGGTTGGAGGGCCACTCCCGATCCTATGTCCCTATGTCGGTGTGAGGTCTGGTTCCTTTCCAGCGACCAGGCTTCTTTACCATGGTGATGTTGGTCTGCAGGGCACAACCGGCACCTTGCTGCAGCTCGCTGGCTCCAGGCTGATCCGATATCAAGTCCGATAGGCCTTGGAGCACGGCTGTCCAGCAGAGCGGCAAGCTGATAGCGAAGAGGAAGGTTAGCAGGGTAGCACAAGGGAAACAGTGGACAACATCATTCTCGATAAGCTCAGAGAAGTGCTCCCATGGCCTTTTAAAAATAACTTTGAAGCGCGCTGTTTCCTTTGGCTCTCTGTTGCTGTGCCACCAGCTAAAAACTGGGTGGCAGCTGAAGGCTCTGTGTATGTCTCCCAACATGGCAACAACGAGCGTCATAGGATTGCAACTTGCATGTTTAAAAGGGGCTTCTGACAGCTCTGGAGTGGGAACCAAGGAGATAAATGTTTATCCATTTTCTGAGTGTCGCTCCCTTTCTGTTTTTTTTACGCATCCCCATGAGGTAAATCAGGAAGGAGCAATTGGACAAGGCCAAATCTAGGTCTTAGAAGCCCAAATTCTCTACTCCAGAGGGCTGTGATGTTCCATCATTGAGTGTAATGTGGCGGATAGATAGCTAAAATATCAGACTGCTTCTCTGGCATCTCGGTCTGGATGAGCAGAAACTTCCTGCAATTAAATATTGGGAAGACTGAAGCCATTGCTTTCGGTCTCCAATCCAAACCCCATTCTTTAGTTACCAACTCCATCCCTCTCCCTGGCAACAACCTGAGATTAAACCAGACTATTCAGAACCTTCATGTCATATTTGACCCTGAGATAAGTTTCCAATCACATATTTGTGCCATTATTAAGACTACCCTGTGTAATGTCACCTGACTTTGCCTGTCTCAGTTGATCTGTTGCTCAAACACTTATTCAGGTCTTTGTTATCTCTAGGCTCAACTATCCCAATGCATTCCTGGCTGGTGGCTCTCGCATTCTAGCACCCATAAACTTGAGATCATCCAAAACTTTGTTGCTTGTGCCACGGCAAGTCGTGTTCCCCTATCACCCCTGTGCCCCCGACCAAACTTAGCTTCCAGTCAAGCGACATCTTGATTTTAAAATCCCCATGCTTATTTTCAAATCCCTTCATGGCCTCGCTCTTCCCTAACATAGTAATCTCATTCAATGCCATAGCCATCTGAGATATCTGCGCTCATCTAATTCTGTTCGCTTGAGCATCCCGAATTTTAATCACTCTACCATTGTTGGCAGTGCCTTCAGTTGCCTAGGCCCCAAGTTCTGGAATTCCTCCCCTAAACCTCTCTGCCTCCATAGCTCTCATCCTTTAAGCCACTCCTTGTAACCTACCTCTCTGATCAAGCTTTTGATCATCTGACCAAATACCTCCTTATGACGCTGTGTCAAGTTTTGTTTAATAATACTCCTGTGAAACACGTTGGGATGTTTTATTTTGTTGAAGATGCTACATAAGTATAAGCTCTTGTTCTGGGGCACTAAAAGTAATCAAGGGATATGGGGAGAGGGTGGGAAAGTGGAGTTGAGGCGGAAGATCAGCCATGATCTTATTGAATGGTGGAGCAGGATCAAAAGGTCACATAACCCAAATATGGCTCCTATTTCTTATGCTCTTGCACTCAAAACACTGTAGGAGGAAGAGGCAATCAGCAGTATGGAGTTCCATAGGTTCTGGGAAGAAGGAATTGGCAAGTGATTGGCAAGACTCATTTTCCTTTAAGGTAAGGATGGCAAACAGCCAGGAAAGGGAGAGCCAGAGCAGACGCAACAGTCCGAGTGGCCTCCTTCTGTGTTGTAACCATTCTGTGATTCTGTGATACTGCCCAGGTCAGTTGATAAATGTAAAGACATTAGGTGGAGTGCTGCGCACAGTTCTGGTCACCATATTGTAAAGGGATTTAGGGGCACTGAAGATGGTGCATAAACAACATATGAGGATGCTACCAGAAGTGGGAGGTTATGCTTATCAGGACAGTTTAAACAGGTTGTATGTATTCTTGTCTCTAGAAAAGAGAAGGCCTAGAGGTTAACTGATAGATGGCTTTAAAATTATGAAGACATTTGATTTAGTAAGCGTAGAGAGGATGTTTCTACTTGTGGAGCAGAATGAAACGAAAGAGTTATAAATATAAGATAGTCATTAATAAAACCAATAAGGAATTTGGGAGAACCTTCTTAGCAAAAAGAGCGGTTGGAATGTGGATCATACGACCACAAGGAGGAGTTGAAGTGAATAGTATGGATGCACTTAAGGAGAAAGTAAATAAGCACATGAGGGAGAAAGATAATAGAGTGAAATGAGAAGTGGTGGGAGGAGGCTTTGTGGAGCCATTAACATCTGCATAGAGCAGTTTGGGACAGACAGCCTGTTTCTAGGCTGTAAATTCTATGTAATTTTATCAAGTGTAATACGTGCAAGATGGCAACAGAGTTGGGTGAGTTTGAAAACTTGCTCCTCACTGTCACCTACTGGCCAGGACCTGCCACCACAATGTGACAGATGACATAGCAAGATATAGTGGGAAATGTTAAGTTAGCAATTTACAATGATTAATATAGCCAGAAAATAAGACCAAAAATTGTGGCACCAAGCAGTAAGACTTGTGAACAGGATCTCCAACCCTACCTTTAATTTTTAACAATTATCACATTTAAGAGGAATAATGTACAACTCTTGAAGAAAAAAGAATAAAGGGGCAGTAAAAGATCAGAGGAAAGGGATTGAAGTGGATGAGCTATACAATCATGAATGTATTTCTTATATAAAAAAAAATTAGTTACGGTAAATAAACAAATCACTCATCCTCATGGAATAAGATATATGAAGGAAGATTTGCATTTATATTTCATGACCAAAGGATGTCCCTGAGCACTTTACAGTCAATGAAGTATTTCTGAAATGTATTCACTGTTATAATGTATGAAATTCAGCAGTCAATTTTGCGTGACTGAACTTGCTGCCAGCTCTGTTCATGCATAGTTGCACTGTTTTAGTCGGTCACATCATTGGGACGCCACAGTGAAATGAATCACGTTTGTCAATATAGCTACAAGAAGTTTTTTTTTTCTTAGAAACGTGTTGGCAAAGCTTGTTTAGAAGATAATTCAAATCATCGTATCTGCTGCATCCCCGGGGCACTTGAATTAAGAAGGCTTGATATTTTTGATTTAGTTTTGAATGACTTTGCCTCACCGATCTCTGCAGAAAACCTACCAAGGAGCACTCTGGCAATTCCCTCATTCGGATATCATATCCTAACCTCAGTTCCGTCTCCTGAGGAACGAGACCAAAATCTCTCTCCCAATTTCTCCCCAAATAGCAAAATGTTAATGATGAGTTACGTGCAGCAGACACAAAGTTTTTATTCCAGACCGCAGGTCAGAATCAGCTCTGCAATTAAGGTTGCAGACTGCAAATACATTATGTATTGAATACATTACATAATGTAATGAATATATTAAAGCCATACAATGGGGGGCAGTGGCATTACTTTTCTGTGCGTGTGCAGGTCAGTGAACATGAGCAGAAGTGTATCAGTGGCCATCTTTGTGGCCATCTCACGTTGACAGGAGACATAGGGCTGAACCGTGCCAGGTGTGCACTAAGCGCAATAGCGGGTGGGAGAAAGGACGTTCCACCCATTGGCCGCAGTGCGGGTTTTTCACGCCATGTCATCCCAAACCCACCTCGTTACTCACGCATTCCCAGGAACTGCGCCGTTTCGCTGGCGGGCGGCCTCCGACTTACCCGCCCCCTGTCGTCACCTCGCCGCTTCCTCACACGGGGCACCATATTGAAAGCGCAGCCGCGCGCACATCTGTCGGTGCTTCCAGCCCAGGACAGCTGCCCCAGGAGACATGGCCCCGAAAGGCAAGAGGAGTGCAGCCCCCTGATTCAGTGACTCATCCCTGGGAGACACCGTGGGGGCACGCCACCATGTCCTCTACCCCTGCTCTGGCCCTAGAAGACTCATAAGTGTCACCACTCCGGCTGGTGGGGAGGTGGCAAAGGTGGTCAGTGCCAACATAAAAGCAAAATACTGCGGATGCTGGAAATCTGAAACAAAACAGAAAGCGCTGGAAAAGCTCAGCAGGTCTAACAGTGGAGAGAAAAAAAAACAGAGTTAATGTTTTAAGTCCGTATGACTCTTCTTTAGAGCTAAAGGAAAGTAAAAGTGTGATAAAATTTATACTGTTATGCTGTTAGCTCCAACAACTCATTGATACCGACACCCATCCAGAACCCTCCACCCTCCCTGTTCCTCTGACCCCATCCTGTCTTCTAATCCCAGCTCTTGCCATGTATTCACCTCTGACCTCCCCCCTCTCTGATGCTGAATGTTCAGTACTCAACAAAGGACTCAGTTTCATTCCCTTACGCCCTCACCTCAATGAATTCTGGGCTCAGCACGATGCTGAACTCTCCTTCCGACGCCTTCATCTTAATACTCACTTCTTTGGGCAGGAGTCCTCCCTCCCCCCATTCAACAGGTCCTTTCTCCAGTATTCTGTCTCCAACTGGACCCCTCCCTCTGGCCTCTTACCTGCTCTTGATCTTTTCATTGAGAACTGTCGGTGTGACATCAGCTGCCTCAATTTCTCTGCCCCTCTCACCCACTCTAGCCTGCCTCCTCCTGAACTTGCCACACTCCATTCTCTCAGGTCCAACCCTGACTTTATTAGCAAGCCTGCTGACAAGGGTGGTGCTGTTGTTGTCTGGTGCACTGACCTCTACCTTGCAGAGGCTGAGCACCAACTCACAGACACTTCCTCTTACCTCTCCCTGGACCATGACCCCACCACATCAAGCCACTAATTCCAGGACTGTCACTGACCTTGTTCCATCTGGAGATCTTCCCTCCACAGCTTCTAAACTCATAGTCTCCCAACCCCGGACAAACACTTGTACCTCCTGCCCAAAACCCACAAACAGGACTGTCCTGGTAGACCGATCGTCTCAGCCTGTTCCTGCCCCATGGAACTCATTTCTTCCTTGCTTGATTCCATTCTCTCTCCCCTTGTCCAGTCTCTTCCCACCTACATCCATGATTCATCTGATGCCCTACATCATATCAACAATTTCTAGTTCCCTGGCCCTAACCGCCTCCTCTTCACCATGGACGTTCAATCTCTCTACACCTCCATCCCCCACCGGGATGGTCTGATGGCTCTCCGCTTCTTCTTCGAACAGAGGCCCGAACAATCCCCATCCACCACTACTCTCCTCTGCCTGGCTGAACTTGTTCTCACACTGAACAATTTCTCCTTCAACTCCTCTCACTTCCTCCAAATAAAAGATGTGACTATGGGTACCTGCATGGACCCCAGTTATGCCTGTCTCTTTATGGGACATGTGGAACATTCCTTGTTCCAGTCCTACTCAGGCCCCCTCCCACAACTTTTTTTTTGGTATATCGATGACTGGATGACTGTTTTGGTGCCACTTCATGCTTTCTTCTGGAACTGGAAAAATTTATCAATTTTGCTTCCAATTTCCACCCCTCCATCACCTTCACGTGGTCCATCTCTGACACTTCCCTTCCCTTCCTTGATTTCTCTGTCTCAGTTTCTGGTGATAGAGTCATAGAATCTTAAAGGTCTACAGCACAGAAAAAGGCCCTTCGGCCCATCGAGCCTGTGCTGGTCAATAAGTACCTAACTATCCTAATCCCATTTCCCAGCACTACTCCCATAGTCTTGTATGCCATGGCATCGCAAGTGCACATCCAAATACTTTTTAAATGTTATGAGAGCTTCTGCCTCCACCACCCTTTCAGGCAGCAAGTTCCAGATTCCCACCACCCCCTGGGTAAAAAAATTCTTCCTCACATCTCCTCTAAACATCCTGTCCCTTAACTTAAATCTATGACCTCTGGTTATTGATCCCTCCAACAAGGGGAAAAGTTCCTTCCTGTCTACCCTATCTATTCCCCTCATAATTTTATACACTTCCATCATGTCCCCCCTCAATCTCCTCTGCTCCAGGGAAACTAACCCCAGGTTATCTAATCTGTCCTCATAACTAAAACTCTCCATCCCAGGCAACATCCTGGTGAATCTCCTCTGCAGCCTCTCCAGTGCAATCACATCTTTCCTATAATGTGGATTCCAGAACTGCACGCAGTACTCTAACTGTGGCCTAACCAGCATTTTATACAGTTCCAGCATAGCCTTCCTGCTCTTATATTCTGTGCCTTGGCTAATAAAGGCAAGTATCCCATATGCCTTCTTAACCACCTTATCTACTTGTCCCGCTACATTAAGGGACCAGTGGACATGCACACCAAGGTCCCTCTGATCCTTGGTACTTCCCAGGGTCCTACCATTCATCGTGTATTCCCGTGTCTTATTTGTCCAGCCCAAATGCCTCACCTCACACTTATCTGGATTAAATTCCATTTGCCACTGATCAGCCCATCTGACCAGCTTGTCTATATCCTCCTGTAATCTAAGGCTATCCTCCTCACTATTTACCACCCCACCAATTTTCGTGTCATCTGCAAACTTACTGATCAACCCTCCTACATTCAGGAATAAATTGTTTATATGTGCCACAAAAAGCAAGGGACCCAACACCGATCCCTGTGGAACCCCACTGGACACAGGCATCCAGTCATAAAAACACCCTCGGCCATCACCCTCTGCTTCCTGCCACTCAGCCGATTCTGGATCCAATTTGCCAAATTGCTTTGGACCCCATGTGCTCTTACCTTCGTTATCAGTCTCCCATGTGGGACTTTATCAAAGCTTTATTGAAGCTCAAGTAGATTACGTCAAATGCATTGCCCTCATCTACACACCCGGTCACCTCTTCGAAAAATTCAATCAAATTGGTTAGACATGACCTCCTCTTAACAAAACCATGCTGACTGTCCTTGATTAATCCCTGCCTCTCCAAGTGTAGGTTAATTCTGTCCCTCAGAATCGCTTCCAATAGTTTCTCCACCACTGAGGTTAGACTGACTAGCCTGTAGTTCCCTGGTTTATCCCTTCCTCCCTTCTTGAATAGCGGTACCACATTGGCTGTCCTCCAGTCCTCTGGCACCTCTCCTGTGGCCAGAGACTGCCCACCAATATTCATTACAAGCCAACCGATCCCCACAGCTACCTCGATTACAGCTCCTCACACCCTGTAAGGACTGTATCCCTTTCTCTCAGTTCCTTTGTCTCCGTTGAACCAGTTCTGATGATGCCACTATTCAAAACGGCACTCCTGACATGTCTTCCTTCTTCCTTAACTGAGGTTTCCCACCTACTGTGGTTGACATGGTCCTCAACCGTGTCCGACTCATCTCCCATGCCTCTGCCTTCACACCTTCCTCTCCCTTCCAAAACCATGATAGGGTCCCCCTTATCCTCACTTTCCACCCCACCAGCCTTCACATTCAAAGGATCATCCTCTGCCATTTCCGCCAACTCCAGCATGATGCCACCACCAAACGCATCTTCCCTTCACCCCCCCCTCCTGTCAGCATTCCATAGTTCCCTCCATGTTCCCTCTGGGACATTCTGGTTCACTCCTCCATCACCCCCAACACCCCATCCCCCTCCCTTGGCACCTTCCCATGCAATCGCAAAAGGTGCAACACCTGTCCCTTTACTTCACCCCTCCTCACCCTCCAAGGACGCAAACACTCCTTTCAGATGAAGCAACGCTTCACTTGCACCTCCTTCAATTTGGTCTACTTCATTCGCTGCTCCCAACATGGTCTCCTCTACATCAGGGAAACCAAATGCAGACTGGGTGACTGCTCTGTGGAACACCTTCGGTCTGTCCACAAGCATGACCCAGACCTCCCTGTCACTTGCCATTTCAACACACCATACTGCTTTCATTCCCACATGTCCATCTTTGGCCTGTTGCAATGTTCCAGTGAAGCTCAACGCAAACTGGAGGAATAGCACCTCATCTTCCGACTAGGCAGGTTACAGCCTTCCGGACTGAATATTAAGTTCAACAACTTCAAACCATGAACTCTCTCCTCCATCCCCACCCCCTTTTTTATCCCCTTTTTTCAATATTCATTTTAATTTTAAATTTTTATCCACTTATTTTTATTTTTATTTACTTTCATTTTTATTTATTGTTTTATCCCCACTTTTTATTCTATTTTCTATCTTTTTTCCCACCACCGTCCCCTCCACCCACCCCCACTAGGGCCATCTGTCACTTTATCATGTTGTTCTTTGCAGATCGCTTTGTCCTGCTTTTACCACACTCTGCTTTCTGAACTTAATGCCACCATCAGCACCTCCTTTAGCCAGTACTACTACCATGAACACCTAATTACACCCATTAACAAACTGAGGAACCCTAACAGGCTCGCTCTCTCTACCTTACCTAAAATTGTGTGGCTATCAATCTGCAGCCAGACAATCCTCACCTGCATTTGGACCTGCAAAGCTGAGACCAATGGTGCGAAGTTTCAGACATCCACCGGGACCAGTGACACGTCTGCACACGAGAGAACACCAGGTCGACAATGGCAAGACCCAGCGGACTTTATTCTTCATTTCGTACCGTCCATGCTCCAAAGCCCATCTCTGCAGAGAGTCTCTCTCTGTTCGTTTGTCTGTGTGTGTGTGTGTGTGTGTGTGTGTGTCTGTGTGTGTGTGTGTGTGTCTGTCTGTGTGTGTGTCTGTCTGTGTGTGTGTGTGTGTGTCTCTGTCTGTATGTGTGTGTCTGTGTGTGTGCATGTGTCTGTCTGTCTGTGTGTGTGTGTGTCTGTGTCTGTGTGTGTGTGTCTGTCTGTGTGTGTGTGTGTGTGTGTGTCTGTATGTGTGTGTGTGTGTCTGTCTGTGTGTGTGTCTGTCTGTGTGTGTGTGTGTGTGTGTGTGTCTGTCTGTCTGTATGTGTGTGTCTGTGTGTCTGTGTGTGTGCTGTGCTGGGAGATTTCTTTAGGAAGAAGCAGATAGTTATACTTCCCAATTTCAATTTTGTGTTAACCAGTACTTGCAGCTTGTTAAAAGAAGTTTGAGTTTAAAATAAATTAATTATTCTGAACTTTTGAAAGAAGCCTGGTCAGAATCTCTTTTCTTCTGGGTACTAGAGATATAGGTACACAATTGGCCATTTTGGTGTGAAAATTAAACAGGTAAATTAATGATACAGGCTGCGGAGTAGTGGGGCTTGATAATTCACGCACTCCTACCATCCTGGTCAAAACACTTCCTTAAATAAGGAGACCAATACTGTATGCGGTACTCCAGATGTGGTCTCACCAATGCCCTTTATAACTGAAGCATAACCTCCCTACTTTTGTACTTCTCTATTTAATTCCCCTCTCAATAAATGATAATACTTATGTGCCGAAGTAGTGGAATGAAATTTGAACCCCAACCTGCTGACTGAAGAGCGAGAATGCGAGCAACTGAGCTACAAATGACGCCTAAAGGAGGTGAAGGGCCACGTGTCCAAACATCCCACAGGACGTATTTTAGCTTCTCGCCTATCACTTCAATCTGCAGAAGTACAACTATAAAACCAAACTCTGATTGATCGCATTCATCGATTAGCTTACCACCCAGCTATAGGTCGCATTCTGGTCAGATTGTGTTTGTTAAAGCCAGCATTTATTGCACATCCCTGGTTGCCCTGGTGGTGAGCTTCCATTTGGGTCTGATGAAAGCAAGTGATTCGCTAGGACCCTCCAGGGGAAAGTTAGCAGACAAACAAGCTGGTCTCACATAGAAGCTGGATCAGGTAAGAACAGCAGTTTCCTTTCCTAAAATTAGTGTGATGTTGTGACAGTTCAACAGAATTCAAATTCTCAAATTGCTATGGTGGAATTGTGCAAGTCTCCTACCAAATTATAACCCTCGGCCTCTGGGTTACTAGTGCAGGAATGTGACCACTACGTTCTCATATATCTCATGTACCAAGGGAAGACGATGGCTTAGTGGTATTTTCGCTGGACTAGTAATCCAGGGACCTAGGGTAATGCTCTAGGGACTTGGGTTGAAATCCCACCATGGCGTATGGAGGAATTTGAATTCAATAAAAATCTGGAATTAAGACCATGAAGCAATTGTTGTAAAAACCCATCTGGTTCATTAAAGTCCTTTAGGGGAAGGAAATCTGCTTACCTGGCCCGGCCTACATGTGACTCCAGACCCACAGCAATGTGGTTGACTCTTAAATGCCCCTCTGAACTATGGATGGGTAATAAATGCTGGCCTGGCCAAGGATGCCCACACCCCATTAACAATTTTTTTTTAAAAAAGTGCCTTTGAAGAAAGATTATGCAGTGTTCAGTAGTTTAATAATGAAAGTCAAAGTTGGCAAAAAAAAAACAGCATAGATAATCAATTATTCAGGTGCAGTTCCTGACCCTAAACAACACTAAAATTAAATGAGACATTCACAGCAGCGTGAGGTGGATAAATATAGTCAGGGTAAATTAAAATGACTGCCTCATTCGGTCACCCAGACAAACAAGATGCTAACGTTTACGAGCTTCTACACAAAGCGTTAGCTCATGAAAGCTTCATAACACACCTCTGATAAGTTACTTTAAATAATTAAAGACATTTGAATTAGAGCCACAGGCACCTTCTTTTCAAGCTGGACGAATTAATGCAAAAAAAAACAAGCTCCAATAGATCATTTTAACGGATTATCCGACTGAAATAGCTCTGCTTACTGCTAATAGCAGTGCCGGTGATCATCTTTATTTCTGTGTTCAAGACTTGGGTCTTGACAAACTTCCACTGTCTCCTCCATTGTCTTAGCAATCACCGAGCTGAGAAATGAACTTATAATTATCAATGTACACGACACGCAAGTAGGTTTCAGGCCAACAGTTAAAGAATGATCCAACCCATCCTACAATGCACAGGCTTTTAAAGCTCAATCTTGATCACTCAGGATTCACTTCTGCCTCTGTCCTATTTGCTGTGATTCAGTTGGTCATTCTGCTCATATCTGAAGGTTGTGGGTTCAAGTCCCACTCTAAGACCTGAACACCAAAATATAGGTTTGGACTCCAATGAAGTGCTACCCTGTCTGACATGTTGCCTTCTGGGTGAGATGTTAAACCAAGACCTTGTCTGCTCTCTCCGCTGGATGTAAAAGATCCCATGGCACTATTGTGAAGAGGATCAGGGGAATTCTTTCCAGTGTCCTGACAAATATCTATTCCTCCATCAACATCACAAAAACAAATTATTTGGTCATTTATGGTATTACTGGTGGTGGGAGCTTGCTATGCATAAAACTGGCTGCAGCGTTTCCTAGGTTAAATTCCAAAGGTACTCCATTGGCTGTAAGGTGCTTTGGAATGTCCTGTGTTCATGAAAGGTACTGTATAAATGAAAGTTTGTCATCTTTTTCCTAACTTTTGCTCCTTTATTGATATCTTGCTCAATGGACCTTGGTGCTTCCCAACAGTTACTCAGTAAAGGTGGAGCTCTGGCAGACCTGGTACAGAAAAGGGAAAGCCGCCACTTTAAACATTCACTCCCTCCACCACCAGCGCATCATGTCTACCCTGTGTCCTATCCACATGACATATTCCAGCAACTCGCCAGGCCTTTTCAACAGTAATTCTTAAACCCGCGACCTCTATCACCTTGAAGGGCAAAGGCAGCAAGTGCACGGGAATGCCACCAAGTTCCCCTCCAAGCCACTCACCATCCTGACTTGGAAATATATCGCCGTTCCTTCATTGTCGCTGGGTCAAAATCCTGGAATTCCCTTCCTAACAGCAATGTGGGTGTACCTACACCACATGGACTGCAGCGGTTCAAGAAGGCAGCTCACCACCACCTTCTCAAGGGCAATTAGTCTTTACTAATGATACTTATTCACCAAGAATGGTATTCTTTTAAACCTGGCTGTCTGATAATGTGCCTGACCCCACTACCGCCTTCAAGAGTAGAACTCCCATCTCTCTCCAAGTGCCTGTGACTGATGTGAAAACAAGAGGGGGAGCCAGAATCCTACTGGCAAAGAAAGACTTGCATTTAGATAATGTGCTTCATGACAGCCCAAAATGCTTCACTGTCAATGAGGTGCATTTGAAGTGGGGTCGCCACTGTAATGTAGGACATGAGGCAGCCAACATGTACACAGCAAGCTCCCATAAACGTGGCAACAACAACCAGATAATCTGGTTTGAGTGGCGTTTGATTGAAGGACAAACGTTGGCACAAGATGCCGGGGAGAACCCTTCTTCAAAATGGTGGGATGTTTTATATCAGTCTGAGAGGGTGGCAGACAGGGTCTTGGTTTAGCACATCATCTAAAAGACGGACAGCACCCCCTCAACCCCACACAGGGGGAGCAGCCCACCCCTGCAGTGAGGCTTGAACCACAGCATTCCTGAGCCAGAAAGGAGGCTGCTTACCCACTGAGCTACATCGACCTTTGGTCCAGCACAGCAAACCAAGGCTACCCAGTGCTGGTACTGGAATGAACTAATTGCCAACTGACTTGCTGAGTATGAGAACTGACTGTTTAGCCATAGACTCAGATGCAGGCCCCTGAAGTGCCCTGGATGGTGCAACAGTGCCCCTTAAAGGCCAATAGAAGGATTTGTTTGATTCAATCTGAATGGTTTAAAACAGGTTTGTTTGTGTATCCATGGGAATTTATCGATGTGATTACATGTGCACCCTCATTTACTAACCTACAACCCATAATCATTGATATATTTTCTTATGAATATTTAGATTTCTATCATTTATCATCACCATCATAAAAACCAAACTAGTCTGCTAAGAGTTTTCCTCTGAATTCGGATTTTCTATATTCCAGGTACAAAAAGAACCTGCTGAGACAGATTGGATTACTGAACTATCCTTTCACCCTGGTTTGAATTACAGCTTGGATATAGCTAGATAGAAGCGCTCTGCTAAATGGAATATCCTATATCAAATCTGTTATGACAGATTCAACCTAGTTTCCAATGGGCAGAGGCACAAAAATGGACCAGAATTCAGCACCAATCTCACCCAGAAAAGCATACGCCAGAAAATAAAATGAACGAGAGGGCCCGCTATTGGAATAACATTAGAGTACATTGTTTAGGGCAGGGTGGAGGAAGCATCACTTTCCTGTGACTGAAAGGTCAAGGTCATGAATGATTTTTTTTTAAATTGTTGGGGGGGTTGGTGGGGAGATCGTGGCAGAGTGGTCACAGGGCTAGAAATCTAGAAACCCCAGTGAATACTCTGAGGACATGGGTTCAAATCTCACCAGTAGCAGCTGGTGGAACTTAAATTCAGTGAACAAATCTGGGATACAAAGCTAGCGGGCCTGAGTATTTAGTTCACCGGGGGCCAAAGAATGGGCCCTGACTGCAATTTCACTGCTGGCTGGCCAATCAACGGGGTTTGGTGGGGGGTGGGGGGGTGAGTGTAGAAATCAGCCCAGGAGAGGAGGAGCTGGGAATGAAAGCTCCCTGAAGGCAAGAGACCTGCCTCAGGGAGCTGAAGAGTTTAAAACCAATGAACTTTAAAATGCAGAAAAAAAAAATGTCCACGCATCAGAATCAGTCACCTGAACATATAGATGATGAAAATTCTGTCAAAAGGCTTTTACTTTTTTAGTTAATAACAGAAACCTCACCCCGCCCATGGATGAGGCTTTCCTGAAAAACGCAAAGGCCGCCTGGCCTATTCGTCTGCCCGCCAAGCGTAACATGGGACGGGCAATGGAAAGTCTCTGTTCATTGCGCCGTTAGTCTCAGTATTGATGACAATGACAACCACCACCGATTGCTATAAAAACCCATCTTAGCCCCCTTTAGGGGAGAAAGCCTCCTGTCCTTGCCTGGTCTGGTCTACATGTGATTCCAGGCCCACAGCAATGTGGTTGACCCTCTGAAATGGCTGAGCAAGCCACTCACTTCAGGGGAAATTAGGGTTGGGCAATAAATGCTGGCCTTGCCAATGATGCCCATATCCTGTGAAAAATAAATGTAAAACATTTGGAGATGGCTGGGTCACTGAATCTGAACAGCTGGAAAGGGTAACTTCAATTTTGAAATGTGATTGAGTGAAAGCCTTTATTAAACACCTCCACCAGTTTCCCTTCCTATTGAGTTCAAGGAGTCATATGACTGAATCGTCTGATGCTGGTTGAAGAACAAAGATCAGCAAACCTCCAAGACTAAAGTAAAAACAAAATACTGCAGACGCTGGAAACCTGAAATAAAAAAACAAAAATACTGGAGATAATCGGGTCTGGCAGGATGAGAAACGTGGTTAATATCAGGTCTGTGATATTTCATCAGCTCTGACAATGACAAATCCTTTCAGTGCCACCCTATATGTACACTATAACTATCTGAAAAAGAGGTAGAGTGTTCTCCTTGGTGGTCTATATATGCACATTGATAATGCCCAGCAGTATTTCGCCACCACCTCTCCCAACTCCTCCACTGTCGCTAAATTATCGGGCTGCTTATCCAACATCTGGTACTGGGTGAGCAGAAATTTCCTCCAAGTAAATGTTGGGAAGGCTGAAGCTATTGTCTTTAGCTTACACGTGTAAGCAGGCTTATTGATTTCGTTCCAAACTCTGTTCCTTAGCAACTGACTTCACATCTCTCCGTGGCAACATTTTGAGATTAAGCCCAGCTGTTTGCAACCTTAGCATCATATTTGGCCCCTTGATGAGCTTCTGACCACCTGGTTACACCTCGTAACATTGCCTGACTTCAACCCTGCTCCAACATTGGCGGCAGTGCCTTCGGTTAGGAGAAATGCCTTTGTCTTTTGTGTACTGTGCATGTTGTGCACTGTGGCTGTGTGTAGCGTGAGCAGTGAAACGTACTCTCAAGAAAGCTATTGATGTGTATAGAAGCTCTGAAGTGGTTCATTATCAGCTAAGGGGGACTGATGGGAGAAATGATGAGGCTTTGCACTATGCTGAGAGGCAGTTCAGACCTTCCAAGCACAAGGCAATAGGGAAAAGGAAGAACAAAAGGGCCAGCGGAAAGATCAAGGCCAGAGGACTGGATGTGAGCATAGCAGAGAACACCACAAGCATGACCAGCTCAGGGAAAGCAGTGCTCCATCAGCAAGAAGCTGAATCACTTTGCACGCAAGAGTTTTTCTGGAAAGAAAGAAAGCAAGTCTATAAAGGAGAGATGTTGGATGATGACTCTGACAAGTCACTCTAAACCCTAGAAACCCTTGGCACTGGCAAGTCTCAAGGTAAAGAAATGGTTTGTGACTATTGGAACGATGACTGAAGAAGGACAGCATCAAGTTAATGTGAAGAGTCAGCTAGAAATCGGTGCTACGTGTAATATCATGGGCTTCACAGACCTGTGTGTGAAGTTGCTCAGGACAGTGGCCTGAAAACGAAGCCATCGAAGGTAAAGTTGAGGCTATTTGATGGAACGATGCTCACTTCAAGGGGTCAAACTAAGACTAGAGCCTGATGCAATGAGGAGAAAGAAGATTTGCAGTTCCAGATAGTGGACACAAAACAAAATTCTCTCACCTCAGCTGAAACAGGCCAAAAGCTGGGACTGGTAGCTCTCCACGTACCAGAGGAGAGTTTGCAGTTTTTCGCATGGCACTGGGAATTGACTGCAGAGCACATCCTGACAAATCACTAAGATGTTTTCCCGAGTCTTGGATGTCTTCCTGGTGAGTGTCATCTTGAAGTAGATGAGAGTGTGAGGCCAACTCAGCATCTCCTGAGCAGAGTTCTGGCTGCCATCAAGGCCAGCCTGAAAGACAAGACAAAAGAGCTGGAAACGATGGGGGTAATCAAGGAAGTGACAACTTGTGCTTTCTGGATTAGAGTACGGTAGCAGTGAAGAAAACCTGGAAAGCTGAGAGTGTGCATAGAACCAAAGGACCTCAATAAAGCTTTGAAGAGATCTCACTATCCCATGCCAACCATTGAAGAAATTTTGGCAACTTGCCAAAGCAAAGGTCTTCACCACCCTAGTTGTGAAGGATAGATACTGGCAAGTGAAGTTGGATGAAAACAGTAGTTTTCTGACTATGTTCTGGATGCCATTTGGGAAGTACAGATCATTGCACATGCGATTTGGCATTTCCATGGGCCTGGAAGAATATCAATGCCAACATGATGAGATAGTCAATGTTCTTCCAGGAGTGAAAGTGATTTTGGATGATCTGCTAGTCTATGGATGTGGAGATACAATGGAAGAAGCCATTGCAGACCATGTTCAGAATCTAGGGAGGCTGCTAGAGTGAGCTCATCAAATGAATCTGAAGCTGAACGAAGAGAAAGCTGCAACTGAGGATGACTGACGTCAAGTATGGAGGTCATGTGCTGACAGTAAAAGAACTTTGCCCTGACCCTGTAGCAGCGATGCAGCAACCAACAAATGTGAAGACAGTGCAATGAGTTGTTGGCTTGGTGAACCATCTAGCAAATCTCTTGTCCAATTTGTCATCAGTGTTAACCTCTACATAAGCTCACTGCAAAGGATGCTGAGTGGTGTTGGGGCACAGAACAAGAAGCAACTTTCATTCTCATCAACAGCTCGTGACGACAGTGCCAGTGCTGAGATACTATGTTGTCAACAATGAAGTCAAGTGCGATGCTAGTGAAACAGGACTTGGAGCAATCCACATGCAGCAAGGAAAACCACTTGCATTTGCATCCAGGGCATGAATACAAACTGAATGACACAAGGCTCAGGTTGAGAAGGAGCGGGTCACTATTGTCTGTGCTTGTGAGCATTTTAATCAGTCCCTGTTTGGGAGAGACAAAGTGATGGTAACGTCTGACCACAAGCCACTTCAAAGCATCTTTATCAAACAATTTATATCTGCTCCAAAGCGTCTGCAAAGGGAGGCAAACAAACCTCGAAGTCCCGAGTGAAGTGCGGCTCGCCAGGTGCACGTCGCTTATGCACAGTTGTGAAACACATCAGCGTCCAATTATGCTGATGTGGCCGGATGACCCAGTGTCGGGGGATGATTCTGGCAAGCAAGGCTTATAGTGGGATGCTAAAGTATTGAAATTAGGGTCCCAACATGTGATGGCTGGAATCGTGGCCTGCCACTGACAGGTGGAGTGAACGGTCTTTGTTTGTGAGGTTGATGCTCCCAGAGCATATCATGCCATTGCTTCTCATTGAATCTGGAAGATTTCACAATCTGTGTTTATGTCATTAGCTTCGTTCAAAGGGAATTTAGTTCTTGACAGCATGTTGATGATGTACATCCGCTTCCCCTGCTTGTATATCACTTCCAAATGATATCTCAATTGATATATGAATCGATCGTCCAAAGGAACTAGAGTCATCAACCCTAACCCGATGGGATAAGAGATGCTGAAACGCATCCATGCATGCTATCAAGGAATTGAGTCTAGTCTGAGGAAGGCAAAATAAGTGCTCTGCTGGCCAAACACGAGCAAAGAGATTAAGGGCTATATCAGCCGGTGCAGTGCTTATGATGAATACCAAGCTAAGGAAGCTAAATAGTCAATCATGACTCATGACATCCCAGACAGACCATGAATACAGCTTGGAGTGGCTCTCTTCAATCTCCTTGGAGCTCACTATCTTGTCACAGTCGACTACTATTCAGACTACTTCGAGTTCGACAAGCTGAAGTCAATGATTGCCAGTGAGATTGTAGAATGTCTGAAAACACACTTCAACCATCATGGCATTCCTGACATTGTGATGAGCGACAATGGCCCTCGGTCGTGAATGAAGAATTCAGAATTCATGAACCATTGGGAAATTCAGCACTACACATGATTTTCGCACTATCCCCAGTCAAATGGAAAGGCTGAAGCAGCAGTGAAAATTGCCAAAGGGGTCATCAAAAAGTTGAGTAGATTTCCTGTGGCTGCATAATTAAGGAGGGGGGAAAGGGAACGATACAATGTGCAAATCCGCCATTGCAGCCAATGGGTCTCTGGCCACAGGTGACGTGCCAGAGGACTGGGGGAACAGCTAACGTTGTCCCGTTATTAAAAATGAGAGGAAGGGATAGGCCAGGAAATTGCCAGAAATTGTCAGAAATAGGCCAGTCATTCTAATCTTCATGATGGGGAAATTGCTAGAATAAATTCTGAGGGACAGAATATATCTGCACTTGGGGAGACACGGAATAATCAGGGGTGGTCAGTGTGAATTTGTTAAGGGAAGGTTGTGTTTGAAAAATTTGATCGAATTTTTTGAGGAGATAACCAGGAATGTTGATGAGGGTAATGCATTTGATGTGGTCTACATGGATTTTAGCAAGGCTTTTGATAAGGTGCTTCATGGCAGCATGGTCAAGAAAGTAAGAGCCCATGGGATCCAAGGCAAAATGTCACATTAGATCCAAAATTGGTTGAGAGGCAGGAAGCAGAGGGTGATGGTAAAGGGATGTATCTGTGATGGGAAGTCTGTTTCCAGTGGGGTTCTGCAGGACTCGGTGCTGGGGCCCTTGCTGTTTATGGTGTGCATAAATGATTTGGACTTAAATGTAGGGGGTATGATCAAGAAGTTTGCGGATGACATGAAAATTGGTAAGGTGGTAAATTGTGAGGATGATAGCTAGTAAACTGCAGGAGGTTATCAATGGTCAGGTGGGCAGAGCAGCAGCAAATGGAATTCAACCCGGAATAGCGAGAAGTAATGAACTTGGGAAGGACTAACAGGCAAGGGATTATACTATGAATAGTAGTACCCTGGAAAGTACTGAAGATCAGAGGGACCTTGGTGTGCATATCCACAGATCCCTTAAGGTAGCAAGACAGGTAGATAAGGTGGTTAAGAAGGCATATGGGATACTTGCCTTTATCAGCTGAGGCATAGAATACAAGAGCAGGAAGGTTATGCTGGAGCTGTATAAAACATTGGTTAGGCCACAACTGGAGTACTACATGCAGCTCTGGTCACCACATTATAGGAAGGATGTGATTGCAATGGGGAGGGTGCAGAGGAGATTTACCAGGATGCTGCCTGGGCTGGAAGGTCTGAGCTATGAGGAAAGTTTGGATAGGCTGGGGTTGTTTTCCTTGGAGCAGTGAAGTTTGAGAGGGTCCTGGTAGAGGTGTTATAAGATTATGAGGGGCAGAGATAAGGTGGTTAGGAAGGCACTTTTTCCATTAGTGGAAGGGTCAATAACCAGGGGGCATAGATTTAAGGTAAGAGGTAGAAGACTAAGAGGGGAGTTGAAGAGAAATTTCTTCACCCAGAGGGTGGTGGGCGTCTGGAACTCAGTGCCTGAAAGGGTGGTTGAGTCAGAACCTCTTGTAACATTGAAGCAATATTCAGGTATTCACTTGCATTGCTATAGCCTCCAGGGCTATGGGCCAGGTGCTGGAAAATGGGATTAATATAGTCAGATCTTTTTTGACCAGTGCAGACACAATGGGCTGAATGGCCTCCTTCTGTGCTGTAAACGCCTATGGGTCTATGAGTCTATGAGGCCAGAATCAGTAATAGGAGTGAGTGACAAGATCAAAGTGAAACAACAGAAAGCCAAATTTTACTTTGATAAAGCGATCAAATCATTGATCGGGGTTGAGGGTTGGAGAACCAGGAGCTGGTCAGAGTGCAAACATTCAACGCACTTAACATCCCACTTGGCAACCTGGGACCTATATAAAACAATTGTCACCTTGAATGTACAATGCAAAAGCGGACAGCCAGATAAATTGTTGCAACTGCAGACCTGCAACCGGAAAAACAGCATTTCCACAGCAGACAGCTGGTGAGAAAGAGTTGATTTTACCAAATGACCAAAGAATGGAACGACCATCAGTCCCGGAGGTCAACTGCTCCTTGACAAATGCAATGGAGCAGCAGCAACCTTCACCAAAGCAACGTCACCCCAGGAATCAGCAGACACCAGATGAACAACCGATAGCAACTCGCAGATGTACCATGAGAAGAACACTAATGATCATGTGCGCAATGCATGTGTCGTGACAGATGAAAGTGAGACAGACTAGAAGGGACAGTTTTCTGTTCATGCATGATGGCTTTCTTTGTAGACTGCGTATGTGGGTAACTTGCAATTGCAAATGATAGTGCATGCATAGTTTCTTGTTTTATGAAAAGAGGAATGTTTAGAGAAATGCCATTGCCTTTTGTACACTGCTTTGTACTGTGGCTTGCCATAGCCATGTGACATCTGAGTTCTGTGACCTCTGATGTCATTCCTTTGTGAATAAAGGGTTCAGGGCAGAAGTCATTTTACCCATCACACCCTCAGCTGTTTAGGCCCTAAGTCCTGGAATTCCCTCCCTAAACCTCTCCATCTCTCTGCCTTTCTTTGCTCCTGATAACCAACTTCTGTGATTAGGGGTTTTTGGCCACCTTTCCTGACATCACCTTGTGTGATTTGATTCTAATTTTATAATGCTCCTGCACAGCACCCTGAGACACTTTTCATGTTAAAGGCACTAGATAAACATAAGTTGTTGTTGTATAGCCAAAGGATTGCTAGAGAAGAGAATTGGGGAGGTATCAGTAGATTGGAAATGGACCCTGAGGTAAAACGACTGGTGAAAACAGAGGGAACTGTGATCCTGTTAGCCTTTACTCCTACTCCATGTTACATAGGACATTTAGCATGGAAATAGGATAATATGACCAAAGATGGTGGTAATTCCATCATAAGGTTTAGACTGGCTGTGGAAAATGACAAAGAACAATCCAGGGTAAGCTTAATGAACTGGAGAAAGCCAACTTTGATCGGGTAAGAATGGATCAAGGCTGAATAAATTGGAGTCAGAGGTTGGCAGGGGAAATGGTAGCTGAACAATGGGCTACTTTCAAAGAAGAGATAGTTCTGGAACAGTCAAGGGATATTCTATTGAAAGCGAAAGATAAGGCAAACACATCCAGAGCTCCATGATGACAGAAGAGATAGAAATTGAGATGAAGTTAAGTGTGCTTGTGACCAATGTCAGGTAGAAAATACAATTGGAAAGCAGACTCAGAGGGTAGGTGGAAAAGCAAAAAAGAGAAGCAAAGTGGGAGTATGATAAGACACTAGCAGTCAACGTTTAAGGGAATCCCAAAGTTTTCTAAAGGCATGTAAATAGTAAGAAGGTGGTAAAAGAAAGAGTAGGGCCAATTAGGGACCAAAATGGGATTTATGAATGGAGGCAGAGAGCGTAACTGAGGTATTAAATGAATACTTTCCATCTATCTTTACAAAGAAAAAGATGCTTCCCAGGCCATGGTGAAAGAGGAAGGAATTCAGACACTAATAAGGAGCAGATACTGGGTAGGCTGTCTATACTAGGGCCATATAAGATGCATCCAAAGATGCATCTCTATGTGGGAAGCCGGGCACATTTCCAGAGCCCGGGGCCAGCATGTGTGTGGGAAGTGTCTCCAGCTGCAGCTCCTGCGAGCCCAGGTTTTGGAGCTGGAGCGGCGGCTGGGGACACTGTGGAGCATCCTTGAAGTGGAGAGTATGGTGGATAGCACATATAGAGAGGTGGTCACACCACAGGCTATGAGTCCCCAGGCAGGAAGGGAATGGGTGACCACCAGGCAAAGCAAGAGGACTAGGCAGGCAGTGCAGGAATCTCCTGTGGCTATTCCCCTGCAAAACAGAGATACAGCTTTGGATACTGTTGGGGGGAATGGCCTCTCAGGAGAAAGCAGCAACAGCCACATTTGTTGCACCGTGGTTGGCTGTGCTGCACAGGGGAGGAGTAAAAAGTGTGGGAACGCAATAGTTATGAGATTCAATTGTAAGAGGAATAGATAGGTGTTTCTGTGGCTGCAAACGAGACTCCAGGATGATATGTTGCCTCTTGGTGCTAGAGTCAAGGATGTCTCAGAGCGACTAGAGGACGTTCTGAAAGGGGAGGGTGAACAGCCAGTGGTCGTGGTACACATTGGTACAAACGACATAAGTAAAAAGAGGGATGAGGTCCTAAAAGCAAAATATAGGAAGTAAGTTGAAAAGTAGGACCTCAAAGGTAGTGATCTCAGGATTACTACCAGTGCCACGTGCCAGTCAGAGTAGAAATAGCAGGATATATTGGATGAATATGTGGCTGAAGAGATGGTGTGAAGAGGAGAGTTTCAGATTCCTGGGACATTGGGACTAGTTCTGAGGGAGGTGGGACCAATACAAACTGGACAGGTTATACCTGGGCAGGACCGGGACTGATGTCCTCGGGGGAACATTTGCTAGAGTGGTTGGGGAGGGTTTAAGCTAAAATGGCAGGGGGATGGGAACCTATGTAAGGAGTCAGAGGAAGGGGAATCAAAGACAAGAACAAAAGACAGAAAGGGGAATAAGAAAAGTGATAGAGAAATCAAGGGCAAGAATCAAACAGGGCCTCAGTGAAAAATAGTGGGAACAGGACAAGTAATGTTAAAAAGACAAGCCTTAAGGCTTTGTACCTTAACGTGAGGAGCATTCGTAATAAAGTGGATGAATTAACCACGCAAATAGATGTAAACAGGTATGATATAGACAGGATTACGGAGACATGGCTGCACGGTGACCAGGGATAGGAACTGAACATCCAGACGTATTTAGTATTTAGAAAAGACAGACAAAAAGGGAAAAGTGGTGGAGTTGCATTAATGAGGAAATTAACACAATAGTGAGGAAAGATAATAGCTCCGACGATGTGGAATCTGTATGGGTAGAGCTGAGAAACATTAAGGGGCAAAAAACGTTAGTGGGGGTTGTAAATGGACCCCTAAACTGTAGTGGTGATGTTAGGAATGGCATTCGACAGGGAATTAGAGATGCATGTAATAAAGGAACATCTGTAATTATGGGTGACTTTAATAGATTGGGCAAATCAAATTAGTAACAATACCATAGAGGAGGAATTCCTGGAGTGTATATGGGATGTTTTTCTGGACCAATACATTGAGGAACCAATGAGAGAACAGGCCATCCTCGACTGGGTGTTGTGTAATGAGAAAGGAATAATTGGCAATCTAGTTGTGTGAGGCCTCTTGGGGATGAGCAACCATAATATGATAAAATTCTTCATCAAGATGAAGAGTGACGTAGTTGATTCTGAGACTTGGGTCCTGAGTCTTAGTAAAGGAAACTACGATGGTATGAGGTGTGAGTTGGCTATGATGGATTGGGAAACGTTACTAAAAAGGGATGATGGTGGATAGGTAATGGCAAACATTCAAAGAGCGAATGGGTGAACTGCAACAATTGTTTATTTCTGTCTGGTGCAAAAATAAAACAGGAAAGGTGGCCAGACCATGGTTTACAAGGGGAAATTAGAGATAGCATTAGATGCAAGAAAGAGGCATACAAATTGGCCAGAAAAAACAACAGACCTGAGGATTGGGAGCAGTTTAGAATTCAGCAAAGGAGGACCAAGGGAATGATTAAGAAGGGGAAAATAGAGTACGAGAATAAGCTTGCTGGGAACATAAAAACTGACTGTAAAAGCTTCTATAGGTATGTGAAGAGAAAAAGATTGGTGAAGACAAATGTAGGTCCCTTACAGTCAGAAACGGGAATTTATAATGGGGAACTAAGAAATAGCTGACCAACTAAATACATACTTCGATTCTGTCTTCACAAAGGAGGACACAAATAACACACCAGAAATGTTGGGGAACACAGGGTTTTGCGAGAGGGAGGAACTGAAAGAAATCAGTATTAGTAGGGAAATGGTGTTGGGGAAATTGATGGGATTGAAGGCCGATAAATACCCGGGGCCTGATAATCTACATCCCAGAGTCCTTAAGGAAGTGGCCATAAAAATAGCGGATGCATTGGTGGTCATCTTCCAAGCTTCTATAGACTCTGGAACAGTTCCTACAGATTGGAGGGTAGCTAATGTAACCCCACTATTTAAAAAAGGAGGCAGAGAGAAAACAGGGAATTATAGACCAGTCAGCCTGACGTCAGTAACAGGGAAAATTCTAGAGTCCATTATCAAAGATTTAATAGCTGAGCAAGTGGAAAACAGTGGCAGAGTCAGACAGAGTCAGCATGGATTTATGAAAGGGAAATCATGCTTGACAAATCTACTGGAATTTTTCAAGGATGTAACTAGTAGAGTTGATGAGGGGGAGCCAGTGGATGTGGTTTATTTGGACTTTCAGAAGGCTTTCGACAAAGTCCCACATAAGAGATGAGCATGTAAAGTTAAAGCACATATGATTGGGGGTAGTGTATTGAGATGGATAGGAAACTGGTTGGCAGACAGGAAACAAAGAGTAGGAATAAACAAGTCTTTTTCCGAATAGCAGACAGTGACTAGTGAGGTACCGCAGGGATTGGGGCTGGGACCCCAGTTATTCACAATATATATTAATGATTTAGATGAGGGAATTAAATGTAATATCTCCAAACTTGCAGATGACACAAAGCTGGGGGGGAGGGTGAGCTGTGAGGAGGATGCAGAGATGCTTCAGTGTGATTTGGACTAGCTGACTGAGTGGGCAAATGCATGGCAAATGCAGTATAATGTGGATAAATGTGAGATTATCCATTTTGGTAGCAAAAACAGGAAGGCAGATTATTATCTGAATGGCTATAAATTGAGAGAGGGGAATGTACAATGAGACCTGGGTGTCCTTGTACTCCCGTTGCTGAAGGTAAGCATACAGGTGCAGCAGGCGGTAAAGAAGGCAAATGGTATGTTGGCCTTCATAGCCAGAGGATTCGGTACAGGAACAGGGATGTCTTGCTGCTATTATACAGGGCCTTAGTGAGACCACACCTGGAATATTGTGTGTAGTTTTGCTCTCCTTATCTGAGGAAGGATGTTCTTGCTATAGAGGGAGTGCAGCGAGGGTTTACCCGACTGATTCCTGGGATTTGGGACTGACACATGAGGAGAGATTGAGTCGGTTAGGATTATATTCGCTGGAGTTCAGAAGAATGAGGGGGGATCTCATAGAAACCTAGAAAATTCTAACAGGAGTAGACATGGTAGATGCAGGAAGGATGTTCCCGATGGTGGGGGAATCCAGAACAAGGGGTCACAGTCTGAGGATACGGGGAAGACCATTTAGAACTGAGATGAAGAGAAATTTCTTCACCCAGAGAGTGGTGATCCTGTGGAATTTGTTACCGCAGAAAGTAGTTGAGACCAAAACATTGTATGTTTTCAAGAAGGAGTTAGATATAGCTCCTGGGGCGAAAGGGATCAAAGGGTATGGGGAGAAAGCGGGAGCAGGCTATTGAGTTGGATGATCAGCCTTGATCATAATGAATGGTGGAGCATGCTCAAAGGGCCAACTGTCCTAATCCTGCTCCTAGTTTCTATGTTTCTGTGTTTCTATACTGAAGGAAGTGAGAGTGGAAATTGTGGAGGCATTGGCCCTAATTTTCCAGTCTTCCTTAGGCTCAAAGATGGTGCCAGAGAACTGGAGAATGCAAAAATTACACCCTTGTTCAAAAAAGGGTGTAAAGGTAAGTCCAGCAGCTATAGGCCTGTCAGTTTAACTTCAGTGCTGGGGAAACCTCTAGAAGCAATAATTTGGAACAAAATTAATGGTCACATGGACAAATGTAAGTTAAATAAGGAAAGCCAGCATAGATTTCTTAAAGGAAAATCATGTTTAACTAAGATAAAAACAAAAAAACTGCGGATGCTGGAAATCCAAAACAAAAACAGAATTACCTGGAAAAACTCAGCAGGTCTGGCAGCATCGGCGGAGAAGAAAAGAGTTGACGTTTCGAGTCCTCATGACCCTTCGATAGAACTTGAGTTCGAGTCCAAGAAAGAGTTGAAATATAAGCTGGTTTAAGGTGTGTGTGGGGGGGGGGGGGGGGGCGGAGAGAGAGAGAGAAGTGGAGGGGGGGGTGTGGTTGTAGGGACAAACAAGCAGTGATAGAAGCAGATCATCAAAAGAATGTTGTCCTACGTTCTGTGATTTTGTGGAGAATCTGTTCCAGCTAAAGATTTGGATTTTTAACTTGCCATCCTGCTGTAAAACTCCACTTCTCTCTCTCTCTCTCCCCCACCCCCCACACACCTTAAACCAGCTTATATTTCAACTCTTTCTTGGACTCGAACTCAAGTTCTGTCGAAGGGTCATGAGGACTTGAAACGTCAACTCTTTTCTTCTCCGCCGATGCTGCCAGACCTGCTGATTTTTTCCAGGTAATTCTGTTTTTGTCATGTTTAACTAACTTGTTTGAGGTTTCTGAAGAGGTAACAGAGAGGGTTGATGAGGTCAATGCTGTTGATGTGGTGTAAATAGACTTGCAGAAGGCAGTTGATGAGGTGCCACACAACAGACTTGTCTGCAAGGTTGTAACTTAATGAATAAAATGGATAGGAGCAACATGGCTATGAAATTGGCTGAGTAGCAGAAACAGAGTGTAGTGGTTAATGGATGTTTTTCAAACTGGAGGAAGGATTGTAGTGGAGTTCCCCAGGGCTCAGTGTTGCAGATCTTGCTTTTCCTGATATATATTAATGACATAGACCTTGGCGTACAGGGAATAGTTTCAACATTTGTGGATGGTACAAAACTTGGAATTGTTGTGAGCTGTGAGGAGGATAATGTAGAACTTATAAGGGCACAGGCAAGGAAATAGACAAGTTGGTGGAATGGGCAGACTGGTGGAAGTTGCACTTCGAAGTGAAGCAATGTTAAGTGATTTATTTTGGTAGGAAGAAAATGGAGAGATAATATAAAATAAAGGGTGAAATTCTCAAGGCGGTGAAGGAGCAGAGAGACCTGAGTGTATATGTGCAAAAGTTATTGACGGTGGCAGAACAGGTTGAGAGAGTGAATAATAAAGCATACAGTATCCTAGGCTTCATTAACAGGGGCATAGAGTACAAGAGCAAGGAGGTTGTGTTGAACTTGTATAAGACATTCATTAGGCCTTAGCAGGAGTATTGCATCTGGCTCTGAGTACTGCCTTTTAGGAAGGATTGAAGGCATTGGAGCGAGTGTAGAAAAGATTCATGAGAATGGTTCCAGAGATGAGGAACATGGGTAGGAGAGGTTATGTCTGTCTTCCTTAGAGAAAAGAAGGTTGAGAGGAGATTTGATAGATATATTCAAAATCATGAGGGGTCTGGAGAGATTGGATATGGAGAAACTGTTCCAATTCATGAAAGGATTGAGAACAAGAGGGCACAGATTTAAAGCAATTGGCAAAAGAAACAAGAGTGACATGAAGGAAAACCTTTTCATGCAGCAAGTGGTTAAGGCCTGGAATGCACTGCCTGAGGGTGTGGTGGAGGTTGTTGCAATGGAAGCAGTCAAAAGGGAATTAGACTGATGTCTGGAAAAGGATAATGTGCACGGTTATGGGGACAATGCTGGAGAATGACACTGAGTGAGTTTCTCATTCGAAGAGCAGGTGTAGACACAATGGCCCAATAGCCTCCTTCTGCGCCATAAAAATTTGTAATTCTGTGATTCTTTTTACACAAGTCTCCACCCATTCTAATAGCCTCTCCCCATCCTGTCCCTATAAAACACTTTCCGTAAAATACTGGAATGTGAGTACCATGTGTAAACTTGCGTATTACAGCTTTAATGGCTTTAGCCTAGCTTCAAACATGGACAAAAGAGCTGAACTCCAGAGGTGAGGTGCAAGTGACTGCCCTTGACATCAAGGCCACATTTGACTAAGTATGGCATCAGGGAACCCCAGCAAAACTGGGGTCAATGGGAATCAGGGGGAAAAATGCTCTACTTGTTAGAGTCATACCTCGTGCAAAGGAAGATGGTTGTGGTTGTTGGAGGTCAGTCATCTCAGCTCCAGGACATCACTGCTGGAGTTCCTCAGGGTAGTGTCCTCGGCCCAACTATCTTCAGTTGCTTCATCAATGACCTTCTTTCCATCATAAGGTCAGGAGTGGGGATGCTCGCTGATGATTGCACAATATTCAGCACCATTCGTGGCTCCTCAGATACTGAAGCAACCCATGTCCAAATGCAGCAAGACCTGGACAATTTCCAGGCTTGGGCTGATGCGTGGCAAGTAACATTCGCGACACACAAGTGTCAGGCAATGACCTTCTCCAACAAGAATCATCGCCCCTTGACATTCAATGTATTACCATCACTGAATCTCCAATATCAATATCTTGGAGGTTACCATTGACCAAGAACTGAACTAGACTAACCATATAAATACTGCAGCAACAAGAGCAAGTCAGAGGCTAGGAATCCTGTGACGAGTAACCCATCTTCTGACTTTCCAAAGCCTGTCCACCATCTACAAGGCACAAGTCAGGAGTATGATTGAATACTCTCCACTTGCCTGGATGAGTGCAGCTCCCAAAACACTCAAGAAGCTTGACACCATCCAGGACAGGCAGCCCACTTGATTGGCACCACATCCTCAAACATTCATTCACTCCACCACCAACGCACAGTAGTAGCAGTGTGTATCATCTACAAGATGCATTGCAGGAATTCACCAAGGCTCCTTAGACAGCACCTTCCAAACCCATGACCGCTACCATCTAGAAGGACAAGGGCAGCAGATAGATGGGAACACCACCACCTGCAAGCTCCCCTCCAAGCCACTCACCATCCTGACTTGGAAATATATTGTCGTTGCTTCACAGTCGCTGGGTCAAAGTCCTGGAACTCCCTCCCTAACAGCACTGTGAGTGTATCTGCACCACACAGACTGCAATGGTTCAAGAAGGCAGCTCACCACCACTTTTTCAAGGGCAACTAGGGATGGGCAATAAATGCTGGACCAGTCAGCGAAGTCCACATCCTGTGAATGAAGAACAAAAAATGTGGAAGATCTCACCTGTCCAGCATCTTGGCTTTCTTCCCAAGGATAAACCCACAATGGAACAAAATGACAATGAAATAGTCACAGCCCCATCACTTGAAATCGTCAAGAGCCTTCTTTGGATTATTTCCATTTATAAGTTTTCACGATCAGGACTACTATCTTAGCAGGTCATGCCTTGTTTAGCTGGCGCTACCCATATAAATATTGGCGGAACACAGGTATTAGCCTGTGATGCTGACACAACGAAAGCAGAAGCAGAAGAGGCCCTGTGGTTTACAATAGACTCATCATTACTCCTGGAATTGTCTCTAGGTTGACAAGTACTTGGCTTGTCTCCTTATTGTCTCATCAAGCTCTCTGTGTTATTTGAAGATCTGAAAAAGAACAAGAAATAAACGGAAGTTTTTCCCACTAAGTCTGTTTATTTGTTATCAGCCATGATTTGTTAGAATTTTTAACCATTTTTGATGCCTTATAGTGTGCGAAATGCACACGAGACACATGTCTTTTGTCAATAGTTAGAACAGGCAAATTGTTACTCAACGCATTATCTGTTTAATGATGGGAGACCATCGTTCTAACCTGCATAGCTGCGAGTGAACATTGCCAACAGAGACAAAGACCCTGATAATAATGGGAAGCAGGAAAAGAGTCAGAGAGATTTACCAGGAGGCCAGGAAACTCAGAGATATGAGTTTCTTTGGAGGCTGTCAAGTATATAGGCCAGAACCACTGGTTGGACATTGGTGCAAGGAGTCAAAGATTGGGGATAGCGGGAGTCAGACATTACGGGGTGAGGGGTGCAGGAAGCAGGGGTAATTGAGGATGGGAGGATTTGATCAAGTGAGGAGTAGGGTTCCAATGGTGAGGATTGAAGCAGAGAAGCTCAATGGGCTGGAGGGTAGGGGGTGCAGGATGGACTCCTGCTTCTCTTGGTCCGCGAGCAGTTCTGAAAGACATTTACCTGTTCTATCCTGCTAATGTTACCTCTCTTCAGCTGCTAGGTTTCCAGAGGCCCAGTGTAGGCCTGAGGCCTGCAGCCACTAACTTTTGCAATCTTGTATTTTTGCATTTTTTTGCTTTCCTTTTTTTCTGCTTTGCTCTTGATTTTAAACCTGTGTTGAATATTTAAAGTTACTTTGCAGACCTTGATTTAAAACTACGTGTGGTTGTGCTCCGCTAAAGTCAAATAATTAATCGATTGTAAACAAAGCGATATTATTAACTATAGACGTGTTTTCACCAAGACTTTGTTTCCCATACTGGCCGTTCACAGCTGGTATTTGGTCTACATCTTTGTTTTCTCTTTTCAAGCTAGACTACTAAAAATAAAAGTTGTCTTTTGCCTATCAGAACTGCTTTTATTTATTGCATTCGGTGACCCTTGAACTACAAGCCAGGACAATGAATAGCCTTACGCATTGGGTGGTCAGCCATGGTGTCTCCTCAGGAGATGGAGTTTGATTGATAGACTGTGTAAGTTGGGAGACACCATCAAAAGATGTGTAAACATCTTGAATATAACAGTCTACAAAGCCTTACAGTGCCTGTGAGAAGAATTGATAAGGACCCATGTTTCCCAGACTCTTGCTTTGAGAAGCTTTGATTAAATCCTCAAAAGGCTGGAGCAGAACCGGAAATTTGGCTTAAATGAACACTGCTTCCAGGATTCGCCACTGCAGCGGAGGTGGAATAGTCAACCTGACTGGCAGAAGTGCCCACCCATGTAAAGTTTTTCAGAGGGCAGAATTTTGCCTTTGTCGGGTGGGCTCGGTGGGAGGGCGGGGGGGGGGGGGGGAGCGGGTTGCGGGGTGGGGGGGGTGCAGTTGGGAAGCCGACCGCCGCCCGTGATCAGGGCCTGACTGCGTTTTCACACTGGCGGGCCAATGAAGGCCCACCTAGCGTGAAACACGAGCAGCAGCGCTCAGCACCGCCTTTTCTGGGGGTGGGGGCTGGGGAGAGAAGGAGGGCAGTGGGGGGGGAGGGGCGAGCACAGAGCTACCTCAGGGAGATGAAAAATTTTAAAAATTAGAAATAAAGATTTTAAAAATGTTATAAAACATGTCCCCTCCTGTGACTCTGTCACATGAGTAGGCACATGGTATAAACGAAATTTGAAAAACTTTATTCTTATTTGATGTTGGACACCTCATCCTGCCGCTTGGCCTTTGCACCTGCCTGCCAACTGTAAGGTTGTACGGGCAGTGAAAAATTTAAGTTAATTTTACTTCAATGGCCTTCTAATTGTCGGCAGGCGCGCTGCCGATTCCCGCGAGCGGCCGCCAACCGAACTATTGCCCAACCGTGCTCGACACCTTCGCACGTCATTTCATGCTCAAGTGGGTGGGGCATGTGCCCGCCCACCAAGGTGAAAATTCTGCCCAGAGTTTTGGTGATGTATGATCCGCAGGGGGAACTGTCTTGTACAGACCAATTTGGGGTTAACATTTGTAACATAATATTAAATAGTCTGTAATATTATGGATGTAAAGTTGTCTTTCTTCCTTTCTGTTTAACAGCACTATCTTTCTTTCATTTTCTTTTAATCACTAATAATTGTTTGAATGTTGTCAAATATAGATTGTTGATTTTATACACTGTTTGGTACTCAGCCACTCATCTCTGTTCATCCAGAGTAGAGCTCTGAACCTAGGCGAGACTCCACCAGGGACTCTCACCCCTTTCCACCAGCAAGCTAGCTGGCTAGTGTTAACTCTGAAACAGATATAAAATCTTAGGCACACCACCTACTCACACCCACTCACTTTCACTCCCCTCTCTGTCAATCCCCCTCTCTGTCACTCCCCTCTTTGTCAATCCCCCTCATTAAAGTGTTGGAGCGACCAACGGTTTGTCATCTACCCTTCAAACCAGCTCTGTTAAAACTGGAAGTGGGGGCGTCGGAGATGAATTGGGGTTGTGTTTCCCCACACACAATATTTTTAATGTTCCACCACCTGCATCCCTGCCTCCACCTGTCCTTGCAGGTTACAATTCTACCCCCGCCCCCCCCCATACAGCGCCCACCACCTCCCCCCACCCCCTCCCCGCAAAGACTTTACTGTTGGAAGCTGGATTTTGTTCATGCTGGCTGCTGAAATCATCAATCAGGTGTCTTGCAAGATCATTTTGGTCAGGACGAGCTCACAAGGAGACAAGATATGTCTCCTTCTATTAGCCTGTAGGATGCAATTTCTCAGCCCCAGTCACTGGTGGCTCCCTCATTTACTTTGTGTCAAGGCCCTAATGTACTGGATATAATGTTTGTATTTTCCCATCTGCTTCTCACAAGGTCAGAACATTTTTTTTTAAAGTGCATAGTTGAAGACAATAAAAATTGGGAGACTGCCATAAAGCAGTCAGCTTGCTTACATTGCTTGACATTATTGTCGCTGTGCATTTTATTCATGACGCAGCCTCCTCTCGTTGACTAACTGCATTGTCTAAAGCTTGACTTCCCTCAGAAGAGATGTGTGGGGAACAAGCACTCCTTACAGGAAATGTTTCACCACTGGAAATTCGAATTGAAACCAAGCACCCATATCATGTTAAGATGATTAGCAGGTAGGTGATTACATAATTACCTGAGCAGTCGTATCAAGTCAATGTATTCCCCACATGTGTTTCAGTGCTTCAATCTGCTCCATCCTGCTACCTTTTGAAACATTTTTTGACTGTTCACCCTTAGACCTAATCTGGAGCGATTTTAACCAAACACACCGCCTTGTCCCTAGGGCATAAAAGAGATCATAAACTGATCAAATCAAACCTTACTTTTTTGCCTATTTAAAACATGGACCTTGCTGAAGCAAAAGATGGCTGATGCAGGTCACATAATTCACAAGTTGGCCACAGTTTCCGGAAATTTCCAACAACAGTTACAGGACAAAAGCTCAACCCTCATCCTTGTGAAATATCACAACTCTCGTTGTAAGGACACATTACAACTAACGAAACAAGGAATCAGCAGACGATCTGCCCCCCCAGCCTGGTCCAAGAATGAAGGAAGAACTATAGGAACTCATTATACCTGCAGAAGCTCTAAAAGCCACCACCTATCTCCCAACGTGAACAATGGATTTTGACCAGAGGCAAATAAACTGTTTGTTAGCCAGCAACTGACTCATTAATGGGTAACATCACATGGCCTAGGCTTCTGACCTTTGGAAAGTTTTAATGTTACATTTTTAGACTTGCACCTCAGGCCAGAATCATCTGCTCCTATTGAAGGCGGGTGTCATGGTGGGCATGAGTGGACAATATGGTGAGATGGCCATAAACCTGTTATATGCCATTGTGAAACCAGTTGAGATTTGTCCTTCCCAGCCATCAATAGCAATCTGAGGGTGAGGGAAGCAGCCATGCACTTGGAAAAGCTTGTCAAAAGTGAGATTTCTTCCACAGCTGAGATCGTTCAGCAGCAGCTCCATTGATATGTTTGGAGTTGAGCCTCTGAAGCTTATCTGCCCACTCAAGCAACACAAAAGCATGAATGTGCCACCAAATGCTCCAGAATGTTTCAGCCCTCTGTGCAGACTGCAAATTAAAGTGCGTTTTAGGGGGCTGTAGAACAATTGGATGACTGGGCAATTTGTAGAATCCCCTTGAGAAAGGTGGCAAGGGTGAACTCACGGATGGAGGTGCTCACAGCCCCTTGCAATGTCTTTATTAAGGCTCGGACCAGTATCCCTTGTGGCTCAAGTTTACAGCACAGCCTTGCAGTGTGGGTTAGGACAATGCCTGCACCTGAGCTGAGAGCACAACAGGCAGTTCAGCCGCCGAAGCTGCCACCAATCGATCAAGTGGAGTGGGGCAGAGTTAGGTGGGGTTTCGGGCAGCCTATGAGTGCGCTACATGTTAGCCATCCAAGTGGTGACAAGCACTCCCCTGCGTGCAAGAAGGGATTTTCAGACTTAACCAAGAGCGGTTCTTAGTACACCCATGCTAACCCATGCGTCTCTCTCTTTAATCCTGCAGGAGGAGAACATCAGGATCATGGACCCTGGTGATTTAGCGGTATGCTTCATGGCTTATGGAGAGCAGAGAAGAAGGAGGAAAGTACAACAGAGGCATCTGGCTCGCCAATGGGAGGAGAACCACCCTCAAGATGAAGGCAAATCAGGGCCTCCTGCACACTCAGCTGAAGATCCACAGCAAGCTGTCACTCTTGGGGCCTCGCTAGACCCAGGGCAGAGTTTATAGACAGTGCTTGTCATTCCTGCAGGTGATTGAGAACCAGTAACACTGAAGACTGTGCATGTTGAGGAAACTGGTTGGTCACATATGCCACCTGCAGCAGGGTTTGGTGCCACGGGGACATGGAGGGCATCCGCTGCCAGTGACCATGAAAGTGACTACAGCGCTCAATGTTTTCAGCGGTGGCTCCTTCCAGGGCTCCACAGGTGACCTGTGTGGGATCTCACAAGCCTCCACACACAAGTGCATTCAGGAGGTCACGGGTGCCTTCCTCACGATGGCACAGAATTTTGTGCATTTCACCCAGGATCAGGCAAGTCAGCAAGTCAAAGCGCTGGGATTCACGCAGATCTCTGGTTTTCCACAGGTGCTGGGTGCCATCGACTGCACTCATATGGCACTTAGATCTCCATGGCAACAAACAGTCAAATACGTCAACCACAAGGGCTTCCACTGGCTGAACGTTCAGCTGGTGTGCGACCACCACAAACACATCCTACAGGTCGGCCCACGATTCCTGGGGAGTGCCCACGATTCCCACGTCCTTAGTAGGTCTCAGACCCCTGACATCTTCCAGGGCCTACAGAGGCTGCAGGGCTAGCTCCTCAGAGACAAGAAGACATGGCTGATGATGCCCGTGCAGCACCCTCAGACTGCAGCAGAGCGATGGTGTAACAAGGCTCATGTTGCGGCCCAGATTTTGGTGGAGCAGGCGATAGGACTATTGAAAGTGAGGTTCTTGTGCCTCGACAGGCCCAGTGGAGCTCTGCAATGCAGTCCCCAGAGGGTGTCGCGCATCATCGTAGCTTGCGGCACACTACACCACCCGATGTTGCAATGGGGGGAAGGACCTAGCTGAGGGAGGAGATGGAAGAGCTGCACTTATCCTTTGACGAGGAGCACGTCATAGGGGATGAGGGTGATGAGGCCCTTGAAGATGAAGATGCTGGAAATGAGGCCATCCCACTGGCCAGATGAGGCAGGCGCGCTCAGGAGGCCCTCGTAGCTGCACGATTCATGGAGGAGGATGTGCAGTGAGGACAGTCCTGACATCCTCACCTTGCACCTGTGACTGTTTGACTCCTGTGTGGCTGATGGCAGCTCACATACCCTCAGTGCTCAGGCTCCTGTCATGGAGACGCAGCGGAGGCCCTGATGGTCGCTCGATTCCAGGAGGAAGATGACAACATGCAGTGAGGACACTCCGCAGATCTTCACGTGACCTCTGTGAATGCCTGGCTGAGGGCAGCTCGCTTGCGCTCTGTGATCAGGGTCGTACCATGGCGATGCAGCTGTGAAACTTCCGGCAGGATTTTCCGCACCCACCCGCCACTGGGATCTTCCGGCCCCATCGCAAGCCAACGAGCTTCTGGCTAGGACGCTGCCTCGCCCGTGGCAAGTCCCACCCGCGATGGGGCTGGAAAATCCCAGCCTTTAAGTGCACCTAAGCCTTTGTCAGCCTTCAGCACCCGGCCCCTTCAGGAGCACATCGTCACCGATCACAGATGCTGGAGATGAGGGGGGCCAGCCCCACCTTAAAGGTGCTGAGAGCACACAGAGTGATGCCAATGACGCCTGCCCCTGACATTCTGGCAGCAATGACAAGCGGCATCGAGGTGCAGGCATCAGTAATGTGTCCAGGGAGTGTGTGGTCCGACCATCACTTTGGCCTGAAGGTTGCATACTGCACAGGGAAGAGGCCCTGGACTGACACGCTTGCCTGTATCTTGTGCAGGAACCAAAGTTGCACATCTGTCTGACACAAACACTGTTCATCAGAACAAGGAACCATAGACAAGGAGACATCCTTGGGAGTTTATTTACAATAGTGAATATTATGTACAAGTGCCCATGTAATGCAGCTGCATCTTCTTAACCTTCCTAACCCTGCCGTTATGTCTTGGTGCTCCCCCAACAACCACAGTGGAGGTGGAGGCAGCCTGCTGACTGCTACGTCCTGTTGCCTGTGATGACTTTGGTGGGCATCCTCTGGGGGGGCCGAGACCTAGAGGGCTCCGGCCTGCTTTGGGTATCCTGCTGTGGGACAGGCGCACCCTCCTTGGCCTGTGGACTTGGAAATGATGGGGTCACAGGAAGAGGGGATTTGGTTCGGCCGCACGTTCCTGGATTCACTTGGGTGTCTGGCCCCGGGGCGTCGAGCTGCTGGTCCTCCTCCCTATGGGTGCCCAACAGCCCCTGACTCTTTGAGGAGAGGGGGAAGCTGGAGTGAGATCGAGCTGCCCCCGCACCCCTCTCACGTTGACACTGTTGGAAGCCAACAATGGGATCAGCGATGGAGCTCAGCCCGCACAGTAATATAGGGCTGATGTTCTGGACCAAGGTCTCCATGGCGGCTGCCATCCTGCCAATGTTGACCTCGATGCATCAGCATGCCAGCGCTATCACCTCAGACTGGAGGCGGACGAACTCCTCCATCTCCTTTGTATCCTGAGTGCACCATCCTTTCCTGATGTTCCCGTGATTGTCATTGCAGCTCCAGCAACTGATTGAGGACCGAGTCCGGAGGCTCATCATCTGACTAGGACTCAGCAGATTCCTTGCCTCTAGCAGTCCTCCGAATGCTGGCACGTTCCTGCCTCCAACTGCTGTGGAACATATTATGCACTGTGCTCACCAGATTGTGATGCACTGCATCTAGATCCCACCGAGGTGTGCGTAGTTGCGCTGGTGGAGGGTGTGGGTGAGCGCCGTGACGGGTCCTCAATGGTGCTGCCCTCAGGGTCCTCATCCAAGGTGCTATCAGTACTGGGCTTGGCATCAAGGTGACACCCTGAGGGCGCCGTGACAAATGTGCCTAGGAGAGAAAGCGGAGATTCTTGGTGCTTGGCAGAGCAGCGGGCTCAGAGGAGCATTAACAGAGGGATGATATCGTGCAGGATCCTGACGTGGATGCTTGCTGCTGACCTCGCCGTTGATGCAGGGATGGTCCACATCCTCTCCAGCCATCTCCACGCACAGCTATCGAACTGAGTGAGGACGCTGATGTCCGTCACTCTGGGATCTCTCCTGGTGATTGTACCCGACCTTGTCCTGCGTAAAGACGGACGGAGAGAGAGTGTGAACAAGGCACTTGCCAGGCATGCCCGTGTGCTGGGTGAAGACATGGACGGGGTGAGGAGGCGATCTCCGGAGGAGATGAGGCCAGATGGAGATGTGAGAGGCTAGGTGGCGATGTCCCTTGCATTGGCGGTGAGTGAGACGCCAGTGAATGCGTGATGAGCTTGTGAGTGTGTGAGTTGAAGAGTGATGAGACGGCTGACTTACCCTGGCAGCACAGATGAAATCATTCACCCTCTTTCTGCACTGGATGGCCGACCTTTCGTGTGCAGGATTGACACTGACCACCTGTGCCACCACGTCCCAAGCCAGAGTGGTGAGGCTGATGGACCTCCTGCGGCCAGAGCCGGGGGGGGGGGTGGTGGTGGGGTAGATGACACCATGTCCGGCCTTCATGGTTTAAACTGCAGCCGGGCGCACTGGTTTCAGTGCTTGCCGCCCAGGACCCTCATGGCACCAAAAGCCCAGAGGAGCGCAGCCCCTTGATTCGGTGACGCATCCCTGGGAAGCCTTTAGGATGCCATGAAGGCCAGACATGATCCTAAAGGCTTCCCAGGGATACGTCACCGAATCAAGGGGCTGCGCTCCTCTGGGCTTTTGGTGCCATGCCGGTCCTGGGCGGCAAGCACTGAAACCAGTGCGCCCGGCTGCAGTTTAAATATGGCGCCCGGAGTGTGGAAGCGGCGTGGTAACGGAGTGGGCTGGCCGCCATGAAATCTGGAGATCTGAAATCAAAGCAGAAAATGCTGGAAAAACTCAGCAAGTCTGACGGCAGCTGCGGAGAGAGAAACAGAGCTGACGTTCCGAGTCCGTATGACCCCTTCCTCAGAGCTGAAGAGAATTAGAAATGTGGTGAAATTTATACTGTTTAAGAGGGGTGGAGCAGGTGATGCTGGAGAGTAGACCAGCGACAGGTAGGGACAAAGGAGGGATTGACAAAGGGTTGACAAAATCAGAGGCCAGCCACTACAATCCAGCGTCTTTCCGGTGATTGCATAGTTTATGAGGTGGGATGGGGACAATATGGCAGGAAAACCCAGCATTGTGGCTGACGGGTAAATCATCTTTTTTCATGCCCGCTGCCACGCTTAGTGCAAATCTGGGACGATTCTACCCTCAGATTGCTGTTTAAACTCCAGCCTGCAAAGGTCAAAGCAGGACTCCAGGCTGACCAACAGCCTGCGTCAAGTCTAAGCCTCGTTGGAGCCCATTACTCTGGAAGATTCCGGCTATCACCTGCCGAGCAGACCAAGTCTCTGTACACTTCCCACATCTCACTGCGTCTCCAACAACTTTCAAGGAATTCTGTAAATCCTGCTTCAGCTAGCTGGACCCGCCTGAACTGTAACTCCTCCATGAAGCAACTCTCACTGGATTCTAATGAGTTTCAGGATTCTGGCAATCACATGAACTGAAATCCATATCTGTGGTAAAAACAGCAAATGCTGGAAAAACTCAGCAGGCCTGGCAGCATCTGTGGAGAGAGAAACGGAGTTGATGTTTCAAATCTGTATGACCCTTCTTCAGAGCTAAAGGGAAGTAGAAATGTGATTAAATTTATGCTGTTTAAGGGGGGAGGTAGAGCAGAGCAATGAATAAATTAATAAAAATAAAAATAAGTAGATAAAAAATAACTTTTTAATAGGGATTAAAAAGGGGGTGGAGATAGAGGAGAGAGTTTGTGGTCTGAAGTTGTTGAACTCAATGTTAAGTCCAGAAGGCTGTAAAGTGCCTAGTTGGAAGATGAGGTGCTGTTCCTCCAGTTTGCGTTGAGCTTCACTGGAACATTGCAGCAGGCCGAGGTCAGACATGGGGGCATGAGAGCAGGCTGGGGTGCTGAAATGGCAAGCCCCAGTTCCTCATCCCCTTCCCACAGCACTTTTCCATGCAATCACCTGCCCCTTTAACCCCTCCCTCCTCGCCGCCCAAGGCCCCAAGCACTCCTTTCAGGTGAAGCAGCATTTTAATTGCACCTCTTTCAACTTAGTCTACTGCATTCACTGCTACCAATGTGGTCTCCTCTACACTGGAGAGACCAAACTCAGACTGAGTGACCGCTTTGTGGAACACCTTCATTCAGTCCTCAAGCATGGCCCAGACCTCCCTGTTGCTTGCCATTTCAACACATCACCCTGCTCTCAGGCCCAAATATCTGTCCTCGGCCTGCTGCATTGTTCCAGTGAAGCTCAACTCAAACTGGAGGAGCAGCACCTCATCTTCCGATTGGGCACCTTACAGCCTTCTGGACTTAACATTGAGTTCAACAACTTCAGACCATGAACTCTCTCCTCCATCTTCACCCCTTTTTTAAAATTTATTTTTACTTTTTATCTACTTATTTTTATTTTTATTCATTTATTTATTGTTTTATCCCCTTTTTTATCCCCTTATATCTCTTTTTCTATCTTTTTTCCACAACCACTGCACCCTCCCCTCAACCCACCCCAAAAGCGCCATCTGTTACTTGTTCTATGTAATTCTTTCATGAAGCGCTGACCCTCGTTCTGCTATTAACACATTCTGCTTTTTCACTTTTATGTCACTACCAGTGCCTTCTTTAGCCCTTACCAATGCCATTAACACCCCCTTTGTCTTTTTGTCCATGATATCTTTCCAATCTCTCCTTAGCCCCCACCTATCACTGACCTTTATCAACTTCACCTGTTCCACCCCTCCCCTTAAACAGTATAAATTTCATCACGTTTCTACTTCTCTTTAGCTCTGAAGAAGAGTCGTATGGACATTAATTCTGTTTCTCTCTCCACAGATGCTGTCAGACTTGCCTAGTTTTTCCAGCATTTTAGTTTTTATTTTAGATTTCCAATGTCCGCAGTATTTTGCTTTTATCTCTATCTGTAGTGCTTTTTCTTTTAAGTTATTCATAGTTGTAAAGACTCCTCCTTCCTACCTTCTTATTGTATTACTGTGTGTGTTTGAAGTTGCGACCATTCCCCGGGTTTGAATGTGTGAATAAACTATACTTCAGATCTAACCCGAAAGATAGCTTGCTGCAAGTCACTTTAAAAATTGACCTCACAAACAGAGGGTTTGGGGAAACATGCCACAGCCTATTTCAAAAACTAAAACACCTCCGCTTACGGACAGGCGGCGAGAAAATAAAAGAGTTCAGTTTGGCCTCCCTCCCCTGTCCATAAGGACACACATTGGGAATCTGACAGGATTGGAATGTGGCCAAGCTTTTTCAAACCACCTGATTATGCTTTTCAAATTATATTCGCGAGGGTAATGTTGCGTGCAGTATACAACCAGATTATTGTCCAAACTGTATGTTTCTCACCCTGTGAATTAAGTTAAAATTGCCTCTGTATACTCTACTTTTCTAGATCCATTTCACAACAATATCAACCTGCTGTTCCTATAGCACCTTTAACATACGGTTAAGCTGTGTTTCAAGGATGAATTCTTAGACAGGGTGTGGAACATTTTATTTAACATTTGCATTCACAGAGCACCTTTAACGTAGTAAAATATCCCAAAGTGCTTCACAGAAATGATTATCAAATGAGATTTGAAGCCCTGCCATATTAGGAGATTTGATCAAAAACTTGATCAAAGAGGTAGCTTTCAAGAAACATCTTAAAAGAGGAGAGAGAGGTAGAAATCTGGAAAGTTTTAAGGTAGAAAGTCCTGAGTTTAGGGCCTAGTCAGCAGAAGGCAAGGCCATCAATGGAAGTAAGGGATGTGTGAAAATCCAGCATTGGAGGGAGACAGAGGTCTCATAGGGCTGTAGGACTGGAGGAGGTCACAGTGACAGCAAGGTTGTGGGGTCATGGTAAAAAAAAAAGCATTGGTGGAGCGGGAGGCAAGGCAGCTCAGCGAGAACAGGGGTGAGTGAGGTGTAAGCGGAACTTCATGTGAGTTAGAATACATACAACGGTGTTTTGGCTGAATCTTTATGGAGGAGGATGGTTGGGTGAGTGGGTGGCCAGGTGAACATTGCATTGATTTTCAAATTTGGGGCCTGTAGACATTAGCGTGGAACATGGAGAAACCCTGAGGCTCAGTGAGCCCCATATATTTTTTGAGAAGGTGACAGAATGGAAGGAAGTAAGGGAACACGTGCATAGTTATCTGTGTTTGTAGTGATCCTTACGGGGTCAGATATCACAGAATCACTGAAGGAGGCCATTCAGCCCTATCTGTGCCAGCTCTCTGAATGATCAATGCACTCAGTGCCATCTCCAGCCTTCTCACCGTAACCCTGCACATCCTTCTTTTTCGGATAACAATCCAACTCCCTCTTGAGCTCCTCACTCCGACCTGCCTCCACCTCACTAACCGGCACCGCATTCCAGATCTTAACCACTTGCTGCGTGAAATAAATTCTCCTCATGTCTCCATTGCTCCTTTTGCCAATTAGCTTCAATCTGTGCTCTCTCATTCTCGATCCTTCAACCAGCGGGAAAACATTTCCCCTGCCTAATCCGTGCAGAATCCTAATGATTTTGAATATCTCTGTCAAATCCCTCCTCAACCTTCTCTTCTCCAAGGAAAACAGTCCTGACCTCTCCAATCAATCTATCTAACTTAAGTTCCTTAACTCTCAAGCCACTCTTGTGATATTACGAACTGTAAACACAGCATTTTAAGAGTTCCATGCTCCTTCTGTGTTTGTTGAGATGATGTTGATAATCTTACAATGGACAGAATTTTCTGCCTGTCGATCGCGCGGACCTGACTCAATCGCCGGCAGGCGCAGAGCCGAACCCCGCCAGCGAAGCGGGCCGCACCGCCATTTTACAGCGCCTATCCCCGCCAGCGTGACATCCGCCGGGAAGCGCTATGCGCTCCCTGTGCGGGCGGGGGAGGGGGGTAAACCCTGAAATCGAGAGTGCGGTCTTTTGCTCATGCGCATGAAAGAGTGCACATCTCCCTGAGGCTAAGTGCAGCTTCAGGGAGATGGCCTGGACTTCGAAAAAAATTAAAAATAGAAGAAAAAAAATTCCCCAACATGTCCCCCTCATTTGGCAATGTCACATGAGTTGGGACATGTTCATTATTTACAGAATAACTTTATTAAAATGTTTAAAACCCTGCATGAAACTTCATCCCGCCGCTGGATGAGGTTTCGTGGTTTCTCTAGCTGCCGCCGGGGCTCCTGGCCGACTCGCCAACCTTAAGGTTGGACGGGCAGGTCCTTTAATTGGTTAAATGATCCTGTCAATGGCCTCAATTGGCCATTGACAGGTCGGCGGGCCCGCAGCTGATTTTGCTGCGCTCCCGCCTTCCTGAAAATTTAAATCGGGCGGAATGACATCGGGGGTCCTCCGCAACATCATCCCGTCTCATTTTACGCGTTGGCGAGAGGGCCCCGCCCCTGCTCGCTGACCACAAAATTCGGCCCTATGTATTGTAAATGTTGCTGTTACAATGCAAGGGAGTTTTTTTTAAAATTTTATTAGCTGCCATTGCCTCTCAGAAGCTAGGACCAGGGACTGGAAAGGAGGGACAGGAATAGGCCATTTAGCCTCATGAAACTGTTTCACCTTTCAATGAGATCCTGTCTATCCTGTGACTTCACTCCACATACTCGCCCTTGAGCCATACTCCTTAATGTTATTATGGACCAGAGGGGGATTCATTTGAACAGCCCTGATTTCTCCTCTCTCTACCCGTCTGTAAACAGAAAGGTGTTTTTGATTTTTGAATCCCCCCTTTATAAGTGGTGGTGCATTTTCCCCAACACTTCAGTTTTCGAGTCATCCAATCCTCTATTAATAACACCACAGCAAACTCGAGGTAAGGTAAAATAAGAGGGCTAGTTTATTTTATACACACACAAAACTCAGGAAAGGGGATTCGCAATGTCCAACCCTTTTTGCGCTCATACAATAAAAGTGGGATAAGGGAAAGAAATAAGAAAGTGAGCTGTGGTTTCACATCAGCCCAGGGTCCAGATTCAAAAATCCACTGGTGTATTCCTTCAGAGGTTAGCAGGCTGAACTGTTACAGGGTGATCAGGCTTTCCAGGAGAGAGGACTTCCACGACAGGAGAAGGCACGTAGAGATGATTTATTCTTGAAGGCACAGATACAGACATCCCAAGGTTTCAGTAGTTCACATTGTAGATTGAGTGCCATGCCATTGACCTAGACATAGCTCTTTCTGCTCCTATAATAAAAATAGGATATGCTGAAAAAAGGTCTGGCAGCATCTGTGGAGAGAGAAACGTTTCGAGCCCATGTGACTCTTCTTTCTGTTGCTGCCAGTTGGATAGTAAAATAGTAGGCAGAGGCAGGCTGCTTGCCTGGAGTCCCGCTTCTCTTCCGAGGTCAAACAGGGACTGAAAATAAAATTCAAGAGCTGTATAATTTAAAAGAAGTGGCTGCAGAGATAGTGGGGGCATTGGTCGAAATATGACAGAACTCACTAGATTCCAGGTGGGTCCCAGCGGACTGGAAAACCTCTAATGTGACGCCCCAGTTCAGGAAGGGAGGGGGACATAAAGCAGAAAACTATAGGCCAGTCAGCCTAACACCTGTCATTGGGAAAATGATAGATTCCATTATAAAGGAAGAAATAGCAGGACATTTAGAAAAAGCTTAACACAATCAAACAGAGTCAACAGGGCTTTGTGAAAGGGAAATCATGTTTGACAAATTTGCTAGAGTTCATTGAGGATATAACAAGCAAAATTGATAAAGGGGAACTGGTAGATGTAGTGTATTTGGATTTCCAGGAGGTATTCGATTAGTTGCCACAATAAAGGTGCGCAGTATTGGGGGTTATGTTTTGGCATGGATTTTTTTTAATTCATTCATGGGATGTGGGCATCACTGGCTAGACCAGCATTTATTGCACATGTTCAGAGGGGCATTTAAGAGTCAACACATTGCTGTGGGTCTGGAGTTACATGTAGGCCAAGTAAGAATGGCAAATTTCCCTTTCCTAAAGGATGTTAGTGAACCAGATGGGCTTTTATGACAATGTTTTCATGGTCATCATTAGACTTTTTAATTCCAGATTTTTATTGAGTTCAAATTCCACCATCTGCTGTGGCAGGATTTAAACCTGGGTCCCCAGAGCGTTACCCTGGATCTCTGAATTACAACACCACTACAACATCATCTCCCCTGAGGGTTGGTTAACTCACAGAAGACAGACAGTCAGGAATAATAGGCCTTTATCAGGTTGGGAAGACGTAACTAGTGGAGTGCCACAAGGATCAGTTCAAGGGCCCCAATTATGTACTATCTATATTAAAGACTTGGAGGAGGGGGAAGAGTCTAATGAATCCAAATTTGCTGACAATACAGAAATAGGTGGAAAGCATGTTGTGATGAGGGCATAAGGAATCCGATAGGGAGATAGGTTGAATAAGTGGACAAAAACTTGGCAGGTGGAGTTTAATGTAGGAAAGCATGAGGTCATGCACTTTGGTAGGAAGAATCAAAAGGCAGACTATTATTTAAATGGAGAGAGACTCCAAAAAAATTGCAGCACAGAGGGATCTGGGTGTTCTTGTGCATGAAACATAAAAAGTTAGCACGCAGATGTAGCTAGTAATTAAGAAGGCAAATGGAATTTTGGCCTGTATTGCTAGGGGGTTGAAGTTTAAAAACAGGGAAGTCCTGTTACAGCTGTACAGGATGTTGCTGTGGCTGTACCTGGAGTACTGTGTAGAGTTTTAGTCCCCATATTTAAGAAATGATATACTGGCATTGGAGGCAGTTCAAAAGAGATTCACCAGGCTGAAACAAAAACAGAATTACCTGGAAAAACTCAGCAGGTCTGGCAGCATTGACGGATAGGAAAAGACTTGACGTTTCAAGTCCTCATGACCCTTCAACAGAACTGATTTTTCTTTACAAGGAGAGGGGTGAAATATAAGCTGGTTTAAGGTGAGTGGGGGGAGAGAAGTGGAGGGGGGTTGTTGTTGTAGGGACAAGCAAGCAGTGATAGGAGCAGATCATCAAAAGATGTCACAGACAAAAGAACAAAAGAACACAGAGGTGTTGAAGTTGGTGATATTATCTAAACGAATGTGCTAATTAAGAATGGATGGTAGGGCACTCAAGGTATAGCTCTAGTAGGTATGGGGGGGCATAAAAGATTTAAAAATAATGGAAATAGGCTGATTCCTGAGATAAAGGGATTGGCTTATCAAGAACAGCTAAACAGGTTAGGCCTTTATTCATTAGAGTTTAGAAGAATGAAGGATGATCTTATTGAAATGTACAAGATTCTGAGGAGGCTTGACAGGGTGGATGTTGAGAAGGTGTTTCTACTAGTGGGGGAATCTAAAACTAAGGGACATAGTTACAGAATAAGGGGACACTCATTTAAAACTGAGATGCAAAGGAATTTCTTCTCTCAGAGGGCAGTGAATGTCAGAAATTCTCTACCCCAGAGAGTTGTGGAGGCTAGATCACTGAAAGTATTTAAAGAGGAGGTAGATAGATTTTTCAAATGTCAGTGATTTAAGGGCTATGAGGAGCTAGCACTAAAGAGGAATTGAGGCCTGGGCAGATCAGCCATGATCTTATTGAATGGTGGGGCAGGCTTGAGGGGCTGAATGGCTTACTCCTGCTCCTATTTCATATATTATTATGTCATTAAAGGATTTCAAGCAGTTCGAGTCTCAGCCATGTGACAGGGTGGTTTCAGGTTAATCTATTCAGCTCAAGAAGTGCCTTGTTCAAACTCATTGTGTTTTGGAGTGGGTAACGGTGGGGCCATTAGCACAACATTGGGGATTAGGAGTGACAAATAGCTCTACCTTTGACAATAGCTAGCTGATGCAGACTTATCATTTACAATTCCTTTGTGTTGGCTTGGCTCAAATGTTTACACAATACAGGTCCCATTCCGGGATAACGAGGAGCCTTTGTCTATTGGAACAGCTTAGAATCTTCCACAGAAGAGCATGAGATCAGCTGTAGGCATTTGATCAGTCCAGCAATTGTCCAATTTGAAAAACAGAAAAAATAATAATTTTATTAAGTAGCTAGGCTGATGTAGATACAATATAAATTTTTCCTTACTGTCTTCTAGCAGGGAAATGGGTGGAATTTTATGTCAGCGGGATTTTACAGTCCCGCCGAAGTCAATGGAGTTGGGAATGGCTCGGCACATTTTACGGCTCTGTCCTTGCCGTGGTAGATCATAAAACTTTGGCCAATATCTTTGGTTAATGAAGATGTAAAATTAATAATTGATCTAGCATCAATTGCTGTTTGTGGGAGAGAGTTCCAAACTGCTACTACCTTTTTGTAATAAGTAGTGTCTCCTATTTGTTGCTCTAATTTTTAGACTAAGCCCAACAATCCTAGATTCCCTAACTAACTGACATATTTCCTCTGTATCTGCTTCGTTTGTTTCGCTTTGACCCAGTCACAACTTAGCCTTCTATATTCCAGGGAATTTGGGAGCTCATCAATGTTTGAAGGGACCCCAAGAGAACATACACACCTTTGTACCAAATGGTCAGCAACCTATACCGTGGTCCTCACAGGGAATTCTGGAGGTTACTCTATTAAAGACCTAGCTCCTTTTCAGTCAGTAGTGGTTGGGGGGGAGTCAGGAGAAGCAAGAATGTGGACCCATCTAGCCCACAAAAACCCTATGATCTTACTGCTGGCCTCATATGGAATCGTTAACCATGGCTGAGTTCATAGTATTCTCGCCTCTGAGTCAGAAGACTGTGGGTCCAAGGAACTTGAGAGCAAAATCTAGGCTGACACAGCAGCGCAGAACTGAGGGAGCGCTGCATTGTCGGAGGTGCCATCTATTGGATGAGATGTCAAACCTCTCGAGCAGGCATAAACGATCTCGTGGCACTTTGCCAAAGAAGGGCAGATGAGTTCTTTCTGGTGCCCCAACCAATATTAATCCCTCAACCAACATCGTTAAAAGCAGGTTAGCGGGTCATTATCACAACATTTGGGAATTAGGAGTCACAATTAGCTCTACCTTTGTCCATAGCTAGCTGACGCAAACTTATCGTTTACAATTCCTTTGTGTTGGCTTGGCTAGAATTTTTATGCAATACAGGTCACATTCTAGGATGGCGAGGTAGCCTTTGTCCATTGGAACAGCTTGTTTGTGGGAGCTTGCTGTGTGCAAATTGATTATTGCACCTTCAATATTACAACAGCAGCTACACTCAAAAATGGGCTCCATTGACTGCTTTGGGACATCCTGAGGTCACGAGGGACACTAATATAACACCAAATCTTTCTTTTTATAGCGTTAGACAGGAAAAGACTCTCCTTCTTACTCACTTAGTAAAGACGTCTTCAAAAGATTTAAAGGCCGCCAGAAGTTTTAGCCTGGAGTATTGGCACAAGGCTGTATAATGAGATTTGAACCCACAACATATGTAGCTCAAATGGGTGTGCTAAGCCACATCTGACAACAGAAACTGATGGCTCTTTTAATGGATTTCTGTACACTGTCAAAATCAATGCTGATTAGGAATCTAATCTCTGATTGCACTGACACAGCTATTTAATAAATGAAGGAAATTTGTCACTATTCCTTCTGTTTTTGGAGTATTTCCCTTGCTGAGGTTAACTCTGAAAGCATAGCAGCAAACAAAAGCACAGGAACAATAGAGCATTTGCTCATCATTTCCTTGCAAGAGTGAATATTTACCAGCCCTGCTGTGCAATTGCTTTTTCGCAACTTCCTCTCTCCCTTTTCCTAAAAATAAAATGAAAAGGAATAGCATGAAAGAGAATAAATACTTGCAATTCAAAGATTGGCTTGCCCTGCCTGCATGGTACATGCGAAAACTTGCGTAATTAACTGGTACTCTGTGAACTGCTCCTGTGTGACTATTTTTCTTTATAATTCTTTCTTGGGATGTGGGCATCGCTGGCTAGGCAAGCCTTTATTGCCCATCCCTAATTTCCCTTGAGAAGCTGGTGGTGAGCTGCCTTCTTGAACCACTGCAGTCCCTGTGCTGTAGGTGCTACCCCAGTGCGGTGGGAGATGTGTTGGTACCATCATTGGACTAGCAATCCAAAGGCCCAAGCTAATGCTCTGGGAGCATAGGTTAAAATCCCACCTCATGGAATTTAAATTCAATTAATCGATATAAAAAAGTCTGTATTTGAAAGCTGGTCACAAAACTATTGTTGATTTGCATAAAAATCCATCTGGCCATCCTAATGTCCTTTAGGGAAGCAAATCTGTTGTCTTTATGTGGGCCATTGTGGCTTACATGTGGCTCCAGGCTCACAAAAATGTGGTTGACTCTTCAGTGCCCTCTGAAATGGCCTCAAGGCCACTCAGCTTCAAGGGCAACGAGGGATGGGCAACAAATACTGGCCTTGATAGTGATGCCCACATTTCATGAAAGAATAAATATAAGCCAGGGCTTTTCTGACCCAGTGCTGATGAAGGAACATTTCTCATATTTTCAAGTTGGACTGCTGTGCAACTTGGAGGGGAATGTGGGAGCAATTCTGTTCCCTTGCAGCTGCTGCACTTGTCATTCTAGAGTTTGGTTGCTACCATAGCTATAAGACTCAGACCTGTAGTCATAGAAAGATCTTCAGAAGGCAATGTTCTTTTTACAAGGAAATGAATATTGAAACTACTGTGAAAGTCACTGCAGGCCCTTCAGAACTTAAAAACAGAAAAGGCCTCCAGCCCCTCAACTACCGCCCAACCTGACCACTCCCCAAGCCCTGACCACTCCCCCACTCCCTGTCTACCCGCCACACGCCTCCCTGACTACTCCCAACCCCTGACCACCATTCCCCACTCCTGACTACCCCCCAATCCCCAACTATCCCTCCCCACTCCCCCAACCACCCAACCTCACCCCCGACCCCATTTTGACCGAGTGTGGCATCAAGGAGCCTTAACAAAACTGAAGCCAATGGGAATAAGGGGGAAAGCTCTCCATTGGTTAAAGTCATACCTAGCACAAAGGAAGATGGTTCTGGTTGTTGGAGGTTAATCATCTCAGCCCCATGACATAATTGTTGGAGTTCCTCAGGTTAATGTCTTTAGCCCACCCATCTTCAGTTACTTCATTGATGACTTTCCCTCAATCATAAGGTCAGAAGACAGGATGTTTGCTGATGATTGCACAATGTTCAGGATCATTCCTCAGATACTGAAGCAGTCCATGTCCAAATATAGCAAGACCTGGACAATATTCAGTCTTGAGCTGACAAGTGGCAAGTAACATTCATGTCACACAAGTGTCAGGCAATGACCATCTCCAACAAGAGAGAATCCAATCATCTCCCCTTTACATTCAATAGCATTACCAACACTGAATATCCAACTATTTACATTCTGAAGGTTACCACTGATCAGAAACAGAACTGGATCAGCCATATAAGCAGTGTGGCTGCAAGGATAAGTCAGAGGCTGATAATTCTGCAGTGAATAACTCACCTCCTGACTCCACAAAGCCTGTCCACCATCTGTAATTGGAGTGTGATGGAATATTCTCCACATGGCTGGATGAATGCAGCTCCAACAAAACTCCAGAAGCTTAATACTATCCAAGGCAAAGCAGCCCCTTCATTTGGCACCCCATCCACCACCTTAAACATTCACTAACTCAATCACCGGTAGCAGCAGTGTGCACCATTTCCAAGATGCACTGCAGCAACTTGCCAAGACTCCCTCAACAGCACCTGCAACCTCTACCACTTAGATGGACAAAGGCAGCAGACGTATGGGAACCCCACCACCTGCAAGTTCCCCTCCAAGCCACACGCCATCTGACTTGGAAATATATCACCGTCCCTTCACTGTCACTAAGTCAAAATCCTGGAACTGCCTCCCTAACAGCACTGTGCACCTTCTCAAAGGCAACTAGGGATGGGCAATAAAGGCTGGCCTAGCCAGTGATGCTCACATCCAATGAAAGAATTACAAGAAATGATCCCTGAGTCTTGCCATATTGAGCAGGAGGGATACACACAGGGATGGTGAGGACCACAAAGTCCAACTACAAGGGTGGATGATGATGCTGAACAGGGAATATATCTAGAATAAAACCTAAAACTGCAGTATTTGTCTTTCTTTTAACTCATTGGCCATCCCACTATTGTCTCCAGTCTATTCTTAATTGCTTAGAAATTGCTATAGTCATAATTAACTGATGAACATTTAATCCATTTATAAAACATTCCTCTGTCTGTGACTTTCACAGAGATATTAACATATTTATTTTAAATGGGCTAAAACCATCAACAAGGGATGTCCCACAGAAGCATGTGCTCATTCATTGATAAGCATCTATTCAATAAAATCACCAACAGTAATTGCCATGCTTACATCACCATTAGCCAGAATATGTTAAAGGCAATAGGAGTTTTTATCTTTGCGCTATGCATGGGGAACTTTTTACGGATACCTTTATGATTATACCACATAAAGCACCCAGGGAAAATCTTGCCCAGTACATAGTTTCTAAATGCAGATGAGAAGGGTGGCAAAACTGAAAGAAGTGGGGCGGAATCATCCCAGATTTGCACTGAGTGTGGTAACGGGCAGGCAAAACGATGTCTTGCCCACCGGCCGCTGTGGCGGGTTCTCACACCGTATCGTCTCAAACCCACCGCAATAATTATGCATCCCAGGGAAACATACCGTTTCCATGGTGGACAGGCTCTCATTCACCTGCCATGCCATCACGCCAGGCACGATATTTAATATCCAGCCGCAAGCACACATCTCAGTGCTTCTAGCCCATGACTACTACAAGGAAGATGTCCATGAAAGGCAAAAAGACTGCAGCCCCCAGGTTTAGTGATGCATCACTGGAATGCCATTTGGATGCCGCTGAGGCCCATTGTGATGTACTCCACCCTCCTCTGGCCACAGGACAGGCAGCAGCATTACCAATCCAGCATGGCAGGTGGCGGCAGATGTGGTCAGTGCCAAGGCTGTACTGAAGAGGTTAGCCATTCAATGCAGATAGAGGACGAATGATCTCATCTGTCCAGCTAGGGTGTGGCAGCCATCTCATCACTCTAAACTCACACGCTCAAGCCAATCACACATTCACTGGCATCTCACTCACTGCCAGTTCAAGGTACTTCACCACCCATTCTCACACTCATACCCTCACATATCCAACTGGCTTGATCTCCTCTGGAGACTGTCTCTTCAGCCCTCAACATCTTGAGGCCACTTGCACATGTCACAAAAGTATAATCATCATCATATTACTATTGTGATTTGTTGTAAAAGTAGGTTGGTATTGTAACTATCCAAATGGATAGTTCCTGTGTATGTGTGTGTTGGGTGGGGGGGGGGGGTGGATTTAATTGAATTGGAGACAGCTGGTATGGAGACTTTGACTCATTAAAAGAAGCTAGATTTGAAATGCTGAATATGTAAACAAGGCTGAAGTTTTAGAATGTGAGCTAAGGAGAATTTACATTTTTAGATAAATCAGGGTAGCTTGAATTTCAAAGAGATGGTAGGATGTTACAGCTAGCCAAAAGAAGATAGGCCAAGCAGTGTGTTTATTTTTCCCAAAGGTTACTGATAGCATTAGCACCATGAAAAGATTTATAATATGAGAAAGGTAACATTCCAAAGACATATAGGAACAATGGGATTTACATTAAAATGGAGAAACATGTATAAAAAAGAAGACGCTATGTGTCAGGGAGGAAGGCATTGTAAGATCTAACACAAGTGTGAAAAGCCTCCAGTATTTGTGCATTAAGATGTTGTCTACAGTAACCAAAGCTGGGAAAAGCCTCTTTGAATTCCACTGTTCAGGGTATTGTGTTGACTTTGAGATTGAGTCAGTTAGGATTATATTCGCTGGAGTTCAGAAGAATGAGGGGGGACCTCATAGAAAGCTATAAAATTCTAACAGGACTAGACAGGGTAGATGCAGGAAGGATGTCCCAATGGTGGGGGAATCCAGGACCAGGGGTCACAGTCTGAGGATACAGGGTAGAACATTTAGGACTGAGATGAGGAGAAATGTCTTCACCCAGGGTGTGGTGAGCCTGTGGAATTTGCTACCACAGAAAGTAGTTGAGGCCAAAATATTGTATATTTTCAAGAAGGAGTTAGATCTAGCTCTTGGGGCAAAAGGGATCAAAGGGTATGGGGAGAAAGTAGGAGCAGGCTATTGAGTTGGATGATCAGCCATGATCATAATGAATGGTGGAGCAGGCTCGAAGGGCTGAATGGCCTACTCCTGCTCCTAGTTTCTATGTTTCTATGACTTGCCTGGATCTGTTTAAATCTATTTTTTATGCCTTAATGGGGGTATAACTGGAAACCAGATTAATTAGGGGTTTTATTACAGTTGTAGGTGTTTGAAATCTTTTCTTTTGTCAATAAATATTTAATTTAGTTTTGAAAAAAATCTCTAGAACCTTGGTGGACTTATTACTACTGAATTCAGGTCACACATCTTGAAATAAAAGACAAATTGCAAAATCATTGTGACCACATGATCAAGTTTCCCGCATGGATTGATTCACCTGGCACACATCATCTGCCATGTCATAACACACAGGTCAACATGTGCCCCACACACACACCCTGGGATACACCCCTTCCCCACTACAGCTCTCATCCTGCTGCCTCTTCCCTTGCCTGAGGCAACTTCTCCCCTTTCCCCAAGCAACACCTTGACCTGCAGCTATTGAAAAGCCCACCCACATGTGGCTGATCTGCTAGGGAGAGAACTACCCGTAAGCCCCCCTATCAGTGATGTGGTGCTGTCTGTAAAGCCTGGCGCTGATGACTGCGAGTGCTGACCAAAGCAAGGCAGGCGAACAAACCTCAAAGTCCTGAGCGAAGTGCAGCCCACCAGGTGCACGCTGCTTGTGTACAGTTGTGAACCACGTCATCGTGTTTTCCTGCCAATGTGGGCAGACGATCCAGCAGTGGGGGGGGGGTTGAATCCAGCAGGCTGGCCTTATAATGATATGCCGGTATATTATAATGAGGTTCCAGACGTCCAATGGCAAGAAGTGCGACCCGCCATTGGTGGGCTGAGCGGGTGATCACAAACTGGTTTAACGCCATCATGAAACCGATCGCGCAATATTGTCCCATCAAGCTGTCAAACACGCCCAACACCGGCGGGCATGAAAAATCCCAGCCATGGTGTTGAGTAAACCAGGACTTAAATCGTTGTCCATACAGTGGGATTTAAAATTGGAATTGATCTTATCAATAAATTGCATGCCAGTGACTGGAAACAAAATTGCCAATGGAGAAACTTCAAGTTCAAGTGTGGTTTGCTTTTTACCCAAGCCAACCTAAAGAAATGCCTATGTGCATGTTAAACAGAGTTAATATCTTTACCTTGTTCCCCTTAATCAGCAAACAAAGTTGTTGCAATTTCATTCATTTAATCTACTGTTTAATAAAGAATTCCTGAAAGAGAAAGAAAGATTAATTTAAACAATTCAAAGGCAGTCAAAGGTCATTACCTCTTCTGAGACTCACAAGTCTCTGGTTCTCCACATGATCAAAGTAGTTTTTGCTTTGTCCCTCCATCATGTGAGGAAGCCTCTTGAGCTTTCTACATAAGAAATAACTTTACCCAACATAATTACAAATGTACATTATTATGGTTCTGAATGATCCATTTTTTTTCTTTGATTACCAGATGCCAAGCTATTGAGCAATTTACATAGGTCAAGATTTACTGTTTGTCCAGAGTGAAGGCTTGGAGTAGGTCAGCAAAAGTCAAGGCTTCAGGCTACCCAGAAGTGACAGGAGCATTGCTTCCTACTGTTTGATCACTCAAGGCCACCCTGGACATCAAGTCATTGGCAGCATAATCTCCTGCCAAAAGCAAAAAATCACCAATTTGCTTAGTCTCTCAGGTCCCAATAATGAGCAAAGTTGGATGGTCGTTAGTGCACTAAGGTTTTGTGGACCTGCCTCATGTAAGTAATGGATCAGCAATTGAAAACCTAATGTTATAATATTACATCTTTCAGAATTTTCCAAGCTATGACATACACAGAGTTACTCTGAGGTATTATCACTGCTGTGAAAGCAAACATGCAGCCATTTGAGCACACCAAGAACTTAAAAACAGCAATAAGATGAACAATCAGTTAATATGCTCCCAGTGGTATTGGTTGAGAGATGCATTTTTCATCAGAAAGTGACATGGAATTTTTAACATTTGAACCATTGAAACAGGGCCTCAGTTCAATATCTCATTGGAAAGATTGTATTGATAGGAACGGAACACTCCTTTAGTATTACACTGGAGAATCAACTTAGAACAGTGACTCTCAAAGAGTGGGCCACACAGAGGGTCCTCCAGATGGTCCTGCAAGTCACTGACACACCATGGCAAAAGCAAAATTATGAGAGAACAGGCCAGGACTCTCACCTCCACCACATGTGTGATATCATGCAACTAACCTGGCTCCCACGTGTGTGGCACATGTCATCAAAAACACGAGCAGTATAATGTAGTTCCATAAGCAATATCTATTTTACTGTTGGTTTTGTTTGATTAATATAGCTGTAAGATCTATATAAAATTAATTTCTTAGAAAGAGATTATGGTGATTTTATAACACATATTAGAAGGCTTCAAATAAACATGTTCTTTTCCAGTATTAATGTTTATACTATGAAAAATGTCTATACTTCTGTTTGGCATGAAGTAATAATTTACATATGATATGCAATTTTTAAAAAATGAATCCACATATATTTATTTCATTTAGTAGCAAAAATGCAACAAGGTAGAAGTGTTTTAAATTCATTCATGGGATGTGGGCTTCACTGGCTGGGCCAGCATTTATTTATTTACCCTAGTTGTACTTGAGAAGGTGGTGGTGAGTTCCCTTCTTGAACCGCTGCAGATTGTTTGAAGGTTTTAATGCTGAGGGGGCTAACATTGAATAAGGCAGTTTTTATGGTTACAACAAGTGAAATTTGCTCTGAAAAGAGCAGTTGTTACCTTAGCAAGGTTCCTCAGTGGACGTAGGCCTCTACATTTCATGCAACGCATTTCTGCCTATCGTCTGGAGGAACTACTGGAACAGGTGGAAGAGGTTATTATATATAGTGGATGATGAGAATATTGGTGCTACCTTACTGCTGATTGGTTAGGTTATTGTGTTTTTTAAAAGTCACGACAGGTATTTATAGATTCCATAAATTCTTATTGGGCAGAATTTTCTGTTTGACGTGTGGGGGGTGGGTCTCGCAGGTCTGCGCAGTGACATCGAGCGAGCGTCCCAACATCACCACACGCCATCGCGATATTTCCCTGGGTGGGCCCACGGTGAAGTCCGACGCGCGCCCGCCATTAATTACGTGCCACTTAAGACCCTTTAGTCTTCAATCGACACCGATTTTTCGGCGCCCATGCGATCTTCGGCTCGGCGCACGGACGCAATGGGCAGGCGGGTAGGAGGCATTTATATTAACTCCATCCACGGGTGGGATAAGAGGGCTGAGGGGGGTCGTGAATCTGCGCTGTGATGTATTTATTGGGGAAAGTTTTTCAAACTTGCCTGTGCGATCTGCAGTACTTTAGAACGCATCCCAGCAGCTTCTTCTGGAATCTTAACCTTCAGTACAGCACTCTGCAGTGAGGAATATTTTCCGGGCCTGCAGGTTGCTGGAAGCCTTCCATTAGCCTGGGAATGGGAGTTGATCTGTCCACTGGAGGCAAGTCCGCTGAGGAGGAAAGGAGGGCTAGAATAAGGAGGAGACCAGGAGTGCACATTCAGCCTCCAGGGGAGCCACCTTTGGGAGGACAGATGCAGGCACAAGGGGCCCAGGGCCAAGAGGTAGTCCAAGACGGAAGGGGCCGCAGAAGACACCACTATCCTGCTGCCAGGCAGCAAAGCAGCTACCACAATATGTCTGAGGTACAGTGCTGAAGGAGGCTCCGACTCTGAAATGAGACAGTCAGCTATATCTGTCAGATGATTGGCCCTGAGATCTCCTCTAACTGTGAGGATGGACACCCCATGCCAGTGGTTCTGAAGATCACAGCTGCCCTCAACTTCTATGCCTCTGGCTCCTTCCGGGGGTCGATGGGTGATCTTTGCGGTGTCTCCCAATCAGCTGTCCACACTTGTGTCAAGCAGGTTACAGACACTCTGTTCAGACAGGTATTGACCTTTATCCACTTCCGTTGGGACCAGGCAAGTCAGGCACAGTGAGCCAGAGGCTTTGCGGCCATTGCTGGCTTCCCCCGTGTCCAGGGTGCTGTAGACTGTACACGTGACCATCAAGGCGCCAGCAGGTGAGCCCGGTGCCTTCGTCAACAGGAAGGGCTTCCACTCCATGAACGTGCAGATAGTGTGTGATCACAGGATGCAGATTCTACAAGTCTGTGCAAGGTACCCAGGCAGCTCCCACAACGCCTACATCCTCAGACACTCCCAGGTGCCGGGGCTCTTCAGTGCTCCAGCCCGGCTGGATGGATGGCTGTTGGGTGACAAGGGCTATCCCCTCCGAAGGTGGCTCATGATGCCTCTCCGCCATCCAAGAACAGAAGCTGAGCAGCGGTACAATAGGAGCCAGGACACCACAAGGGCTGTGGGGGAGATAGCCATCGGTCTTCTAAAGATGCACTTCCGATGCCTGGACCGTTCAGTGGGGGTGCACTCCAGTACCCCCCCAGATCGTGTGCCAGTGACAGTGGTTGCATGCTGCGCTCTGCACAATCTGGCGCTGAAAGGGGCAGCGTTGTGTACGATGAAGACGTAGACACAGTTGCTGCGGCTGCACACGATGAGTCCAGCAGTGAGTCCGAGGATGAGCATGCACAGGGAAATGCTGAGGGGGTAGACACTGACCGGGCTTACTCCAGGGAGGCAGGGACACCCAGGAGGTTTTAATCCAACGAACCTTCAGCTCGCACAACACAGATGGACTTCCAGGACAAGCCTGGGCTGCCACCTCGATACATGACACCTAAGTGCAAAATCTGCCAGGTCCCTTGTACATAAAGTTGAATGTCCAACAGATTACTCTTTACACTTTTCTCAAACATACACATGCAGAAGAAATGAGGCACCCTCAGCCATGGTCACACATCAGACATTTAATGTGCGAAGGAGAAGAAGTTATCACATCGAGAAAACAATATTGTTAACAAACAAATAGAAATCGTAAGGACCTAATCTCAGGCCAACACAAAAATACCAGTGGAAAACCCGTGGTGTGCCTTAATCTTTTGTTTCCGGGTGCTAAGTCTTGGTGCTGGCCCATCGCTCAGAGTGGCATCTGAGACAGCCTGCTGACTCTGTTGTCCTGTTTGCCTTGATGACATTGGTGGTCGTCCTCTGGGCAGTGGAGCCTGTGCTGGCCCCCCCCTGGGAGGTAGCTGCCTGTTCCACAGCTGGCATCTCCCCAGTCATCGCAGCCTCACCGGATGCTACAGTCACTGGGAGAGGAGTGGAGGAGCTGCTGCCATTATCCGGAGCGCCTTGGGAAGTGCCCACAGAGACGACAGGCAGCTGCTGCACCAACGTAATGTCGCTTCGGACATCCCTGCTCACCGTGGATGGATGGGCACTGAGCTGGGAAGCTTGATGCCCAGACCATCTCCCACACTGGCACTGACCAGCTGAGGTCAGTGCCGATGTGAGGGATTGCTGGTCAGAGCACATCTCCAGGAAGCCCTGATGGGTCTCCTGGAGAAGGCTTTCCACGAGAGTCGCCACTCTCTCCATGGAGGATGCATGGCGCTCGGACATGTGGCTCATGCTTCGGCGGGGGTCCGTATGGACTCCTCCACCACGGAGACCAAGCCAAGCATAGCCTCATGTATCTCCCCCAGATGCTCCCACACATCTGGCCACATTTCCTGCACCTGCTGCATCGCAGACGACTCCAGAGACACATCATCAGGTACCGACTGAGTATATGTCTGGTCCCCTGCTGTACTCTGACTGCTGGGGCTGTGGGCACTCTCTGTATCTGCCAGCTCCTCCAGCAACTGTGAAGTGCCCTCTCCACTGTGCCCTGGGACACTTGCCAATGTTCTACTTCCCACCGAGGTGCTAGTATCTGCGCTGGTGCCTGCCTGGCAGAGATAGTGTGACACTGATGAGACATCAGGGCCCTCAGGTGTGAGAGGGGGCCTCTGCAGCTCCTCCTGCTGGCTGTGCTGTGATGTTGCTGAAAGGAAGAACAAGGACAGTGGATCAGTTAGCATGCAGACACTGACAAACTTCATCCCTGCCCCCCTGGCTAATTATGCGCTCAACCTTCCAGAACCAATGGCCCAGCAATGTTGCAACAATAACTAATTTAACAATCAATGCTATGGCTGTTGGAAGGACATTGCTGACCTCACTGTGGGTCTTAAGTACCTGGCCGTGGCACCCCAGCCTCACCGACACCAGTAGACCTGGGTGCATGGTACCCCTCCAGTTCAAAGGCCTCCTGCTCGAAGCAACTTAACATGGAGAGCTGTGCCTGGCCGCCTCCAACCCTCACACGCTCGGCCACGTTATGAGCATTCTTCTCCTGAAAAAGAGAGAAGACCATTCATTAGGGCAAATTGCACATGGAATCTGCTTGCACACGGCTCACCCCAACCAGAGTGGGACATATCAGGTCTCCAGAGCCTCCTCACCCCACTGCTGCTGATGACTCAGACAAAGATGCTTGGCCTGCTCCCCACCCCCTCACCCCACCCTCGGACACATGATGCCTGCCTCACATCAGGAACCACACGGCATTTCCTCCCATAGCAAGGAGGCACAACCATGTGAAGTGTAGAGGGCAGTAGATGGTTTGTTGCCACGACACCTTGAGCCTCCCCTTCCACCATCTCATCACCCTGAATAGGACACGTCCTGGAGTTTTGAGTCTACACCTAGGTGCAGCTCCTCCAGGTTTCCCCCAAATGTGGGACTAATATCAATACATGCTGCGGGGGAAAACTCATATCCCCATGACCCACTCAGACTGACCTCAGCATGGGCACTATCTGCTCGCCCACTCAGCAAAAGAAAAATACCCTCAATCATTCAATGCGGTCACGACACTGAGATTTGGGGATGGTGGTGGGGGAGGGAGTGGGGGAGGTTGCTCAGGGGGTAAGACTACCTGCTGGGTTAAATGCCCAACACCAACATGGTACTCACCCTGCCAGAGCACAACAAATCGTTGAAGCGCTTGTGGCACTGGACCCAGGTGCGCCGCACCACGTCGCAGGAGCTCACCACCTCCGCCACCTCCTCCCAGGCACGCTTTGTCATGTGGGGGGGGCCTCCTCATCCCATCCAGGGGGACCAACATCGACTGCCGCACTGCCACCTCCTTGAGGAGGGCAGCAAGACAGTCATCAGAAAAACGAGGGGCGCAGTGGCCCCCTGCCTGCCCTGCTCCACTGGCCTACCATCCATCCTGGCTTGCTCCACTGGCCTACCCTCCAACCTGGCCTACTCCACTGGCCTACGCTCCAGCCTGGCCTGCTCCGCTGGCCTACCCTCCAGCCTGGCCTGCTCATCTGAACCCTTCTGCTATGGCCTGGAACTAGCCACTGTGAGCAGCCTACAAAAGGCTGCCAGGCTTTCTTTTAAACAGACTGCCAGGTCACCATTGAACCCAGTGGTCTGTGCATGCCCATCACCACCTGCACACTCTCACTATCCACAGGAGTTGGGAAATCCGCTGGATGGGCTTTAATTGGCACGCCCGGGTAAAATGGCAGTGCTGACCCAATCGGGTCCCAGCCTGCCCACGCCCATTCTCCACACCGCCCCCCCCCCCCACCCCCGCCACAGCCAAACAGAAAATTCTGCCTATTAACTCTGACCAGTTACTTTTTCGGTGGAAAATGAAAATAATTTGTTGTGAGGCAGCCTTTCAGTAAAGCTGAGTTATTTAAAAATCCCGGATGGAAACTTTAAACAACTGTCATAACCTATATTTTTAAGTGGTATGTTTGAAATGCAATTCTAAATTCAGAAATCAGATCACCAGTCCTTGAGAGGTTTTATATTAAACTAAATGAAACATTTTATTCACTTACCCAAGTTAAATATACATACATGGCTACAAATTACTACTATCATAATTTTTAACAAATTGCCAAACTAATCTCCATTAAGGCAACAGCAACTCATAAACCTAATCAGACACTAGGCCTTTTGTATCTTAAAATTCAATAAAGAGGTTCTTTTCACTTTGGTTCCTATGGGGAGAGTTGGAAGCTTACAGCTGCTTTGATCTTACATTGCCTCTGCCCCGCACACATAAAACTGCTCTCTGATATACTGAGTATATCTCATTGAGTGTAAATTCTCATTGTATCACCAGCCTCTTTGAACTCCACCTCTTCCCTAACAATAAAACCCCTTTCATTGCACCATTTTTATTAGTAATATAAACATTTTGCTTGGTCTCAGCTAGCTAGGTGCCAGATTTCACTCCCCTTCTTGAATGCTCTATTCAAAAAATGCAAATGCACACTATCTCTCTTACATCTCAAAACTAGTACACATCAAAGCACCCCGACTAGTTGGCTTTAATCCAATTAAGACACACCCACAAATTAAACCTCCATTTTAAAAGAAAAATATTTTCCAATAATATTATATACATTAATAGCTCATGACACAGGTGGAGTAGGACCAGTAGGTGATCAATGGGACTTGAACCCATGAACTCTGACTGAGAGGCTGTGGAACACAGCTAACACTTGTCACATGTCCAAAGTTGCTTTAAAGGCTGACATTCTATGCTCGCACAACCACGTGTGTGGGAGAGAAATCTATACACCCGCCCACATAGCTGCATTCCTCCAATTAGATTAACAGACAAGCAGGAATATTGTAGTTGATCTACTAAGCCTGTTCCACACTCATGATGAGTTGAACTTCATAGTCGTATACTCTTCTGCATTCCCAGACCCTCCCATTGCTCCCTGCTCCCTGCCATCACCCCAGCACCCCCACAGCCACTTAATCTCCTGAGATGAGTCCACGAAACCTAAAAACCCTGTGAAGGAACAAATATGCCGGAAAATTCCTCTTTGACACCTTAGGCAATCAATTCCCATCCAGGAGATCCCATGGGCCATGTGCTGTCAGTAAAACCACTTACCTTTGATACAAAATGATTTCTGTTCTGTCCAGCTCCCTCTTAAAGGCAATGCAAAGAGCCAGGACCCACTACACCAGCCAACAAATAGTTCCATGGTTGAAAGTAAAATCTGAATCAATTGCACATCCAAGATTTGAACGAGCAAAGTTCGGTGTAGAGCACTTTGAGACATCCTGTGGTCATGAAGGGCGCCATATCAATGCAAGTCATTCTTTTCTTGGTGGGGTGGAGGTGACTGCCATATGAGATTTGGTCTGATGACAGAGTTCCAGCCAAACCATCAACCTTTCATTCTCTTTCAAACGTTCGCAGACCACATCTGGCGTGAGCCACAGCTCAGTTGATAACATCCTTGCCTCTAAAACAAGGTTTCAGATTTAAGTCCCTCTCTAGGCTTTGAGTGTGAAACTTAAGGCTGGCACTTCTGTGCAGTACGAAGGGAGTGCTGCACTGTTGTTGGCACTGCCTTTAGGATGAGTTGTTAAACCGAGGCCCTATCTCCCTGGTCTGGTGGATGTAAAAGATCCCATGGCAATATTTCGAAAAAGAGCAGAGGAATGATGCCTGGTGCCCTGGTTGATATTTATCCCCAATCAACATCACCAAAAAAATGCAGATTATCTGGTCATTATCACATTGCTGCTGGTGTGAGTCCGCTCAGCACAAATTAACTGCTATGTTACCTACATCACAACAGTGACTACATTTCAGAAAGTACTTCATTGGTTGTAAACCACTTTGAGATGTCTGGTCATCATAAAAAGTGTCATATAAATGCAGGACTTTCTTTTCTCATCTGGGTTTTTAATCACCACAGGTCTCTAATCCAATCAGCCCTCAGGAATTTGAACTCCAACTGGGTGATCTCCCGAATTTTCCATGAAACTGGTTGCAAATGTGTGTACAGAATTTTTTTGAAAAGTAGAGTAAAAATCTTGTGACTGTTCCATCGCCCACATTTCTCATTCGAATCAATGCTTTTTTTTTTCTCTCTCACCCTGTGCAGGCACCTCATCATAGCAATTCCTATTTTTAATTAAAACACTGCTGGAGGAAAGTTAAACTTTGCACTTAGTCCATTCTTAACTGCTTTATTATGAGATAAGAGCACATTGCCACAAGGAATTAATTGGGGGGAAAAGGATATAACATGACACCCGCAGGATTAAAGACATAAAATAAACTTCATAAGAGAAAAAGCTGCAACCACCACCTGGCCTCTGACTCACTCTCTAGAATGGGAATGGATGTATATTGTATTGTTTTTTTTTAATCATTCCTAGCTGTGGGCAGATTTGGGACTAGGGCTGTTTGTGGTGCATCTTATAACAGCAATTCTGACTGCTGCTGACTTAAAAGTTTTTTCAAACTCATTCTGGCCAAGAACTTAGGTTTTTTAGCTCATCGCTGCACTCTTTGGGTATTGAAGCTGGACTGCCATGGGAATCAATGGAGTCTTCTGCTGCAGCATGGAGTTTTATTTCTGCCTTCTTACACCCACTTGCGCTTTGGAGCTTTTCTCCTTCTGTGTCTTCACTTCTGATGCTTTTTGTCAGGTCGGAATGTTGCTTTTCCAACATTCTAGGTTATACATTTCTTCTCCAGGTCCTGTGAGGTTCTGGGTTGCTCCAATCGCTGCCACCATGTTGTAAAATGTTGTGTGTAGTTCGCTAGGTCTCATGAAGATACTAGCAAAAAGAGTTTATTAACTATTCAGAACTACTTACAAATATACAGAGCATAATCTAAGCTAGGAGCTGTCTCTATGCTTGCTTCAACACACGTCTCTGTCCAGTCCAAATGGGCATCGGCGGGCAGAGGGATCTGGGTGTACAGGTCCACATGGTCACTGAAAGTGGCAACGCAGGTGGATAAGGTAGTCAGGAAGGCATGCTTGCCTTCATTGGCAGGGGTATTGAGTATAAAAGCTGGGAAGTCATGCTGCAGCTGTATAGAACCTTGGTTAGGCCACACTTGGAATATTCCGTGCAATTCTGTTCATCACATTACCAGAAGGATATGGAGGCATTGGAGAGGGTGCAGAGGAGGATGCTGCCTGGTCTGGAGGTTTTTAGCTATGAGGAGAGGTTGGAGAAACTCAGATTGTTCTCAATAGAGCGATGGAGATTGAGGGGCGACTTGATAGAAGTTTACAAAATTATGAGTGGCATAGACAGAGTAGATAGTCAGAAGCTTTTTCCCAGAGTGGAAGAGTCAATTACTAAGGGACATAGATTTAAGGTGAGAAGAAAAAACTATAGAGGAGATATGCGGGGTAAGTTTTTTACACAGAGGGTAGTGAGTGTCTGGAATTCGCTGCCAGAGGAGGTGGTGGAAGCAAGTACAATAGTGGTGTTTAAGAGGCAGCTTGACAAATACATGAATAGGATGCGAATAGAGGGATACGGACCCCGGAAGCGGAAAATGTTTTAGTTTGACAGGCAATATGATTGGCGTAGGCTTGGAGGGCCGAAGAGCCTGTTCCTGTGCTGTACTTTTCTTTGTTCTTTGTTCTTTGTTCTTTGTTCAAAGCTGCCCTCTAGACTTGGGTCATGTGTTCTTTTACATCACACTGAAGGCGGTACTGTAACCAGTCCCACATTAACTCTTTTTATGCCAGACCCCTAAACTACATATTGTTATAAAGACAAGATCTGGAGGAATTATAAAGCCTCCAGACAACATGAACCTGGAAACAGAGACTTGAGGGGAATTGGGGGTGGGGGGGGGGAGGAACAAAGGGTAGCAGAAGTAAAGTAAATATGTAGGATAAACAAAATTGTATTGTAAATACATTGGATAAAGACTTAGGAAGAGGCGTAATATAACTTATGGCCCCAATTTTAACCTAGCTCATCAGGCATCTGTTTTAACACTGTACTGCTGACCTGAACCTGCTTCAACCCAAGTCTGGTTGGATGGGTTAAAGTGGGGAGCTGCGATATTTGCACAGAAACAGGTGATTGAGCCCTGCTAGTCCATGTTAGCGTTTGTGCTCTACACAAAAGCTGACCCACATATCAAAGCCACAGCGAGCAGAAAATAACTCGCGCGGGAATGGTGGAAGACCCTCTATGAAAAAGGAACAAGCTTGCTGGACTTAAAAGTCTCTTATAAAAATTTTTAAATTCTTGCGGCCTCCGCATTGCGCCATGTTTTACAGACTGGGCCCATTTGTGGCGGACAACATCCTAGTACAGGGAAAGACAATGAAGTGAATATTTTATTTTGTAATGCAGCTTAAGTGCTAATGAGACAGAGTAAGATTGAGTTCTTTTATTTGTGCCGCATTTCAGAATAATCACAGTAAAAAGATTTATAGATAGATTGCTTGCTGAAACTAGCCACAAGCAGTAAATTTTGCAGCAAAATTCTTTTCAGCTTTTGCAATGTCCTGCCAAGAAGATGTTCGTGAAAAAATATTCTGGGCTGCTAAAACGATCAATGTCTATTTTATGAGCACTCATGAAAAGTTGGTCTTTTCTTGTGTATGTGTTATTTTATACAGAGAGTGAGCACAGTTGCTTCTTTTTTTATATTATTTTTAACTGGTTCCCAGAAAAGGCAAGAAGGATTGAAGTAAGGGATGAAGGCCTGAGATCGATTGAAGAAAACAGCAATATCAAGCCCCTAGCTTGGCAATCAGCCATTTCAGAAAAAAACATAGGCCATTTGGGCTGTGAAAATAAACATATATAACCACTGTTTGAGATGGAAAGCAAAGCTCTTTATTTCTGAGACCCATGGCTTGTTTCTTGAGCCTGGAGAAGGACTACATAGGATTACATAGGATATAAGGCACACCCACACCATGTCGGTGTTGTGCTCCACTCAAGTTTCCTCTGGTCTTTCCTCATCTAAATCTATCATTGTAACCCTCTATTCCCTATTCCCTTGTCTAGTTTCCCCTTAAATGCAGCTATATCATTCACTTCAACCAGCCGCTGCGGTAATGAATTCCACACTCTTAACATTCTTTGGGTGAAGAAGTTTCTTCTGAATTCCCTATCAGATTTATTAGTGACTACCTTATATCAATGGCCTCTAGTTACGGTCTTCCCCACAAGTGGCAACATTCTTCCTGCATCCACCATTTCAAAATCTTTCATAACATTTAGGCCCTCTATTAAGTCACCCTTCAGCTTTCCTTTTACAAAAGAAAAGAGACCCAGCCTGTCAATCCTATCATGATATATACCTATGCATTTTGCTTGGTAGTGCAGAACTTGAATATTGCTGGAAAGAGAGACATGTTGTCAAAGCTTCTCATCTTTCACTCATCAGGACAAATGCAAGAAGGCCAAATATTAAATGATTCCAACAATTTATACTACAGGAAAAAGTATATTGATTGGTTGGCAAGTCAACTCTGATTGGCCAAGGCGTTGTCAAGGAGAAAGCAAAGTGGCTCCCCAAGGTCCTGGATAATTCAGAAAAAGTACAAGGCTTGAACATATTTCTTTTGGTTGCAGAGAACAGGTCACTGTGTGTGAATGTATGTCAGTTCTACAAGCATAAATGACACACGTTAAGAGCTGAAATGATTATCATAAATTGATTGTTAGAATAGTTATTAGCACACTCAGCATTGTTCAGCAAGTGCTACCCAATTCCGCAATCACATTTAACAGTAGATGTTTTGCTTTGGATTTTGCAACTGCGGGCTAGTTGAGTACAGGATGTCCATCAGTTGTTCATTTTTTTATCTGCTTATGGGATTGGAGCATCATTGCCTAGGCCAGCATTTATTGCCTATCCCTAATTTCCCTTGAGAAGATGAACTGCCATCCTGAACTGCTGCAGTCCATGTGGGTACGCCCACTGTGCTGTTAGGAAGGGAATTCCAGGATTTTGATACAGTGACAGTGAAGGAATGGTGATATAATTCTAAGGCAGGATGGTATGTGACTTGGAGGGGAACTTGCAGGTGGACGTGTTCCCATGAATCTGCTGCCCTTGTCTTTCCAGGTAGCAGAAATTGCTGGTTTGGAAAGTGTTGTTGAAGGAGCCATGGTGAGTTGCTGCAGTGCATCTCGTAGATGTTACACTGTTGCCACTTTGCATTAGTTGTGGAGGGAATAAATGTTTATTATGGTGGATGAGGTTCTAATCACATAGCTGCTTTGTCCTGGATGGTGTCAAGATTCTTGATGTTGTTGGAGCTTCCCTCATCCAGGCAAGTGGAGAGTATTCCATCACACTTCGGACTTGTGCCTTCTAAATGGTAGACAGGCTTTGGGGAGTCAGGAGGTGAAGTACTTTCTGCAGAATTCCCAGCCTCTGGCCTGCTCTTGTAGCCACAGTATTTATATGGCTAGTCCAGTTCAGTTTCTAGTCAATGGTAAGCAGAATGATGTTGATAGTGGGGGTTCAGCGATGGTAATGACATTGAATATCAAACGGAGATGATTGGATTCTCCCTTGTTGGAGATGGTCATTGCCTGACACTTGCGAGGTGTGAGTGTTACTTGCCACTTATCAGTCCAAGCCTGGATATTTTCCAGGTCTTGCTGCAAATGGACATGTACACTGCTTCAGTAGCAGAAGAGTCGTGAACGGTGCTGAACACTGTGCAATCATCAGCAAACAGCCCCACTTCTGAACTTATGATGGAGGGAAGGTGAGTGATAAAGCGGCCGTACATGGTTGGGCCTAAGACACCATCCTGAGGGACATTTGTTTTTATTCATTCATGGAATGTGGGTGTCATTGACTAGGCCAGCATTTATTGCCCATCTCTAATTGTCCTTCAGAAGGTGGTGGTGAGCTGCCTTCTTCAACGGCTACAGTTCATGTGGTGTAGGTACACCCACAGTGCTGTTAGGGAGGGGGCTCCAGGATTTTGACTCAGCAACAATGAAGGAATGGCAATATATTTCCAAGTCAGGATGGTAAGTGGCTTGGAGGGGAACTTCCAGGTGATGGTGTTCCCATGTCTCTGCTGCCCTTGTCCTTCAAGGTGGTAGCGGTTGTTGGTTTGAAAGGTTCTGCCTAAGGAACCTTGATGAGATCCTGCAGTGCATCATTTAGATAGCACATACCATTGCCACAGTGCGTCAGTGGTAGAGGGAGTAAGTGTTTGTAGATGGAGTCCTAATCATTCGGACTGCTTTGTCCTGGATGGTGTCAAGCTTCTTGAGTGTTGTGGGAGCTGCATTCATCCAGGCAAGTGGAGAGTATTCCATCAAATTCCTGACTTGTGCCTTGTAGATGGTGGACAGCCTTTCGAAAGTCAGGAAGTGAGCTACTTGCCACAGGATTCCTAGCTTCTGACCTGCTCTTGTAGCCACAGTATTTATATGGCTGATCCAGTTCAGTTTCTGGTCAATGGTAACCCCCACGATGTTGATAGTGGGAGATTCAGTGATGGTAATGCCATTGAATGTCAAGGAGCACTGGTTAGATTCTCTCTTGCTGGAGATGTTCGTTGCCTGGCACATGTGTGGCATGAATGTTACTTGTCACTTGTCAGCTCAAGCCTGGATATTGTCCAGGTCGGCAGCGATGTCCTGGAACTGAGATGATTGACCTCCAACAACCACACCAGCTTTCCTTGTGCTAGGTATGACTCCAACAAGCGGAGAGTTTTCCCCTGTTCCAACTGAATTCAGTTTTGCGAAGGGTCCTTGAAGCCACACTCAGTCAAATGCTGTCCTGATGTCAAGGGCTGTCACGCTTGTCATGTTATTATAATGATATAATACCTAATTAGTCATAAGGGATTGGGTGAACACATTGTGGATTCATTTATTAAGATGAGGCACATGTAAGCAGTTACACATGGGTATAAAGCATGAAGGCATCAGAACTGTGTATGAGTGTTCTGCTCAAATCAAAAGTGGAACTAAGACTGGATCACATGACAAATTTCCCTTGTAAAAATACTTGCCCCCACCCTTCCAAAGAAGTATAACTATTTACAATACATGTTCATGTTTCATTATCATTACACAGGTGCATAGAACTGATCAACCTATGTGTCTCTAAAGCATGAAGGTAATCTGCTGGTATATCCAGATCATGTGATGGTAACGTTATCTGGAGGTTTCTTTATTTGCTCACTGTGATCCATGGGATTTTCATTCTTTGATCTTGTACCAGGTCACATTTAGGATCAAAATGCAACAGGACTGTCTGGTGGTTGAGGATCCGAAATGGATCTGCTTTGCCTTTGGTGACGCCTCAACATTATGATTTTGTGTGTAGTTACTTCATAGGGCCTTGGTTCTGACCAAATCCTTGTCACCTCGGTTGGTTGCCATGTGCCTTCTGTGGGAACCTGGATGCAAACTTGCCATCCCAACTGGGAACTTGGCAATTTTGCACCTGCATTTTTATCATTGGTCATCTTTTTTTGCAGTTTTATAAGTTGTTCTCTAGTTTCTGAGAGAGTTGCATGAGTAAGAGTAGATCAATTTGTACACATTGGTCTGCCAAACATGAGCTCGGCCAGTGATGGAATAGTTGCTCTTAAAGGTGTTGCTCTCAGATGTAACATTGAATGTGTAGATCTTACTTGGTCTGTCTACGGTTGAGAATTAGAAATTTCACAGTGCGAATTATTCTTTCAGTTAAGCCATTAGTGTGATCAATATTCTACTTCTCATACATGTCCTGAAATGGTTTACCAATAACTTGCAGACCATTATCAGTAATGATCTCTCCAGGCACACTAAATAAACTGAAAATAGCACATAGAATGTGTGCGACAGTCGTGCTTGACATATTGTGTAACTGACGAATAATTCTATGTGCAGGATCCATAGCCCTGGAGTGTAAGTACTTGGTACTTGGTAAGGTAGTTGACAATGACGGTGAAATCACTGCCATGGACATGAAAGACCTCTGATGCGGTTTTGGACCAAGGATGAGTAGGAATGTCATGTGGAATCAGTGGTAATTTTGGCCAACTTTATATATATGCTCTTGACATATCTCACACTTCTTGATGTTGATTTCAATACCATTGTTCATGCCCAGCCAATAGACTGTCTCTCTTGCGGGTCCTCTCATCCAATCTATGCCCATGTGTGAGTGTTGAAGAATATCAGGTCATAAAGGTTCCAGTATGATGACCTGCCCACCTTTCAAGATGACTCCCTGGAAGATGCTTAGCTCATCCTGGTAAAGCCAAAATGGTCGTGGACATGCTGACTCAAATCAGGCCATCCTTCGATGATGGTTTTCCACAGTTTCTGTAGAGTACAATCTTTTGCCATTTCTTCATGTAGCTGCTGGCATTTGCAATGTGTAAAATGTACCAGTCAGTTGGCAGACTTGAATTCTCCTGCAAGCGTAGTGTTACAGCTCCCTTGAAACTGACAATTTTGTTGAAAAATTCTGGATATTTCAATTTTAGGTTGTGAACTAAGGTGACCTGATGTTGATCTGCCTTGTGATATCTGACTGATTCCATGGATTGTTAGTAGTATGAGGTTGCAGCATACCAGTAGACCAGCAATTGCTGTGCATTTTGTTTCCATGATGTGGAACATCAGTGACATCCAGGAGGATTGATTGTACTTGTACTCCAGGGCTATGGATCCTGCACATAGAATTAGTGAGCCGTCTTTCACTGAAGGTTTGACAATAGTATGTTTCGCCATAGCCTCCCATGTCTGTGGATACATGTCTTTTAGAATTTGTAGGTTTAGCATATTGCCCCTGTGGCAATCTTGGCCAATAATGAATAGTTACCAACTTTCTTAGGGCAGATAGTTTGAATCTTTGCAAACATTTCAGATGATGTGATGACATTTATGTTTTCCATGAGATTGACAGTGTGAAACATGCATTCACTATTCTTCATCTAGCCGTGCACATCATCATTATTTTCTGATTTGTCGATCACCTCTTATATATTTTTGTTGGGATTCCAGCTGGTCATTCTTATTGCTTGAATATACCTGTTTTGTACAGTCTGTTTGGATCAGCGCACGGCTCTTTGTAGCTGCAATAGCCTTCACTCTAGTGCACTGCTGTTGCCAATGGCCCTTTCTGCCACATGCTTTGCAGAATTGATGAAAATCTGGGCATTCCTTGGTGCATTCAGAAGGCCACACCTTCCACGTGCCTTGCTAGGTTTTGGCGATCTAGTGAGTGTGTCAACAATTGGGGTTGTGCTTAGGACCTGTAAGCTTTGTTGACCTGGGAGGATCACTTCACACTTACTTCCATCCTTTAGTAGCTCTTTAATGCTAGACATTTTGGGCTTGTCTAGCAGATCTATCCGGAATGTTTCCATGGGATTGGATGCAATCACCAACTAAACAATTCTGTCTGCTAGCTCTGCATTTGAAAAATCACGGTACGTACCCTTTCCTCTGCATCTGCTGATGAATTGATCTATGGATTCTGTAGGCTGTTGTCGAAATGACATGAAGTCTATTCAATGAATACGGACATTTAACCTGATTCTGAACCGGTCTTCCAATATAGTCCACATCTTTTGGGGATCCTTTAGCTCTTCTTCTGTTAATCCTGATGTGTTCAGCCTGTGTAGACCTTCATTCCCAATTGCTAGGCCAATTCTTTTTGAATTTGGATAGTAGGTCAGCTGCATCCCAATTCAAACTGGGGAATTTTGTGGACATTCTGACAATACCCCTTTGACCTTCCTTCTTCTGTAGGACCTGGGATGTGCGTCACTGTAGCTGCTTTCACGCACTTTTCTGAAGCTCCGCCCACAAAGACGAGTTGTGGTGGGAATGCACCACTGAGTAACAGCATCTTTGGTTTTTATTCAATTTATTGTTCAGCCTCTCCCGAAGCCACCTGTTGTAATCGCAACCTGCTCTGGCCCGATTTTTATGATTTTTTGTTAAACTCTTCCTTGCTCGCTATCGATCCACCCCACACCCTGGTCACTCGCCTTTCCCGATGAAGCTAGTCCTCTCGACGCTCTGTCCCAATCACGAAACTGACAAGCTATGCGCTGCAACCTCACCACAAGGAATCTGTCTGTTTAGCAGCTCTTTACTTGAAGACTAACTCGGCATCATGCCTTCAAAGCTTTTTTTTCGCAGTGACCACCCTGCTTTCGCAACTCTCCAATGCTGCAACTTTGTTGTGATCTGACCAAATGTCAAGGGTCTCCTCATGCCATGGAGCACTATCTAAGGATGCTCACCATGTTGTGCCTTACTACCACCTGTTTCACCACCGCTGATCACCATATCATGTTACTATAATGATATAATATCTAATTGCTCATAAGGGATTGGTAAACACATGGGTTCATTTATTGAGGTTAGGCTGATGAGAACAGTAGATATAAAGCTTGAAGGCATCAGAGTTGTGTGTGTGTGCTCTGCTCAAAGCAAAAGCGAAACGAAGACTGGATCACATGACACATTTTCCTTCTCGTGATTTCATATTGATATCCCTTAAAGGCATATCATAACAATTCTCACCTCACCTCTTGAGTTCAGCTCTTTTGTCCATGTTTGGACCAAGGTTGTAATGAGGTCAGGAGCCGGGTGGCCCTTACAGAACCCAAACTGAGTATCAGTGAGCAGGTTATTGATGATTAAGTGCCACTTGGCTGCACTATCGACGACACTTCCCATCACTTTACTGATGATCGAGAGTAGGCCGCTGGGGCGGTAATTGGCTGGGTTGGATTTGTCTCGCCTTTTGTGAACAGGACACACCTGGACAATTTTCCAACTTGCCAGGTAGATGCCAGTGCTGTAGCTGTACCGGAACAGCTTGACTAAGGCTGGAGCACAAGCTGTCAGTGCAATTACAGAGATCACCTTGTACAAAAGGTAGGTACTGCATTTGATTTTCAGGGCTAAAGTGATATCTGGACTAGTTTTGATCACCTTAAGGGTTGGAGAGGAATTTTCCCAATTTGGCCTGGATTTTATTTGTTTTTATTTTTGCCTCTCCCAGCAGATAAGCAGGTTTTGAGTGGGATGGAAAGTGTTTATACAAGAACGCATGTGTGAACAGAGGCATCATAACTATGTAAGGCAGGTGATAGAAACCTCCACAACCTAAGAGACATATAAAAGTGTGGACACGTTTATCAGAATCCATATGGTTTGAATATTGCAATGAAGTTGCACCTGGTCAGCTATTGTCTCCTTTGGAAGCCTGTTCGTTGAATTGAACTTGAAGCGCTGCATAGTAACCGAAGGCTTTGGTCTCTGGTGGCTCTGCACAATTTTTAATAACTCGTAGAAAGTCTTCGAGCCGGGGGCACTAGGTGACGTGAGGCTGCAGATCAGCCCGTATGTTTGCTCCTGCATGAGGATAAAAGAATAGCCCCCTTCTTCTGCTCCCCTGTGATGCTGTTAGCAGTAAAAAAGAATGCTAGGCATTCGACATACTGAGAGCAGTCATCTGAAATGGGGTCGAATGGATCAACACATCCAAACTGCAGCATCGTGAATGACTGCAAGCCATTTTTCATGTTTTACCCTTTTAAATACATTGCCATTAAGAGCAGTCACTGCTTTTATTTAAATCTGTCTCTGCAGCTGTCAGCTTTTCTTTGCTGCTTTTCTCTCACTCTTTTTGAGTTTTGGTGGGATCTCCGCGATCATGATTCTCAGAGGCTTTTTTTAAATTGTAAACTGCAGCATTGCTTTCCGATTGCCAGCTGTTGCCTATTTCACAAGGTAAGTACAGATGCTGTTTCCAATACTTTACTCACCCGTCTTGTGGACTCACACTCATGGGTCTTGCAATGTTTTTATCCTTGTCACCGCTTTTATGTCTTGGGTAAATGAGTTTGCTTGTCACTCGAACTCTAACTGCACGCCTTCCTATGTACTCATCAATTGCTGCTTGTGATCAATAATGGGGAGAGACTGATTTAAGAATATACAGTGATGAGACATAGGGCAGAGCACCAGATCATATGTGCTCACTCAGAAACCCCCAGGACTAGACTTTACAGCTTCCAGTTGCCCACACTGTACAGTGATACACTTGCATTCTCTTAAACGCACAGGGTACCTTATTTTAACAGGCAGATTCATCTTCCAATGAAAGGATTGTTAGCAAAGTGCAGCAAGCAAATGCTGCCCTAGCCTTAAGATTCCTGCGTCCTGCTTAGCCAATGCTTAACACTCAGACAGTAAAGAGGAAAGTCAATCATAGAACACCAACTTCCTGCACACACTTGCATGAGTTTTGACATAATAATTGTCTTTGCACCCAGCATTGGACATGGTTTCCTTCTCACATCACCTATACCTAACAGTTATCCTTACCTTGGAAAGACCTGGCCTCCAGATGGTGGTGTTCCCATATATCTGCTGTCTTTGTCCTTCTAGATGGAAGTGGTCATGGTCTGGAAGTTGCTGCTGAAGGGGGCTTGTGGAGTTCCTGCAGGGCATCTTGTAGATGGTACACACTGCTGCCACTGTGCATTGGTGGTGGAGGGAGTGAATGCACGGGGATGGGTTGCCAATCATGCAGGTGCTTTGTCCTGGATGGTGTCAAGCTTCTTGAGTTGTTGGAGCTGCACTCATCCAGGTATGTGGAGGGTGTTCCATCACACTCATGGCTTGTGCCTTGCAGATCGTGGACAGGCTTTGGGGAGTCAGAGGTGAGTTACTCATTGCACGATTCCTAGCCTCTGACTTGCTCTTGTTGCCACAGTATTTATATGGCTAGTCCAGTTCAGTTTCTGGTAACCCCCAAGGATGTTGATAGTGGGGATTCAGAGATGGTAATGCCATTTAATGTCAAGGGGCAATGGTTAGAATCTCTCTTGTTGGAAATGGTCATCACCTGGCACTTGTGTGGCACAAATGTTACTTGCTGCTTGTCAACCCAAGCCCTGATATTGTCCAGGTCTTGCTGCATTTGCACATGGGCTGCTTCAGCATCTTAGGAGTCGCGAATGGTGCTGAACATTGTGCAATCATCAGCAAATATACCCACTTCTGACCTTATGATAGAAGGAAGGTCATTGATGAAACAGCTGTAGATTGTCGAGCCAAGGAGAATACCCCGAGGAACTCTTGGCTGTGGTGTCCTGGAACTGAGGTGACTGACCTCAAACAACCACGACCATCTTCCTTTACATTATGTATGACTCTGACCAGTGGAGAGTTTTCCCTCTGATTCCCAATGACTCCAGTTTTGCTAGGGCTCTTTGATGCCACACTTTGTCAAATGCTGCCTTGTGTCAAGGGCAGTGACTCACACCTCGCCTTGGGAGTTTAGCTCTTTTGTCCATGTTTGAAGCAAGGCTGTAATGAAGTCAAAAGTTGAGTGGTCCTGGCACCAGTAAGCAGGTTATTTCTAAGCAAGTGCCTCTTGATAGCACTGTTGATGACCCCTTCCATTATTTTACTGATGATCAAACGGCATTCTTTAATGAACTGTGATTTGTTACAACTGGGATGGGAGGAGTGCATAAATTATCAAGTCCCACTACTCTGCAGGCCGTACCATTCATTTAAATGTTTAATTTTCTCACCGAAATGGCCAATTGTGTAGCCATATCTCTAGTACCCAGAACAAAAGAGACTCTGACCAGACTTCTTTCAAAAAGACAGGATGATTAATTTCTTTTGAAAAATAAATGATCAATTGTAATCAGGAAGTATAACTATCTATCTCTTCCTAAAGAATCCCCCCAGCACACACACACACACGCACACACACAAAAACACACACACACGACGAACAGATAGATTCTCTCTGCAGAGATCGGCTTTGGAGGATGGGCATTATAAGATAAACAATAAAGTTCATAGGTTCATGACACTGTTGACCTGGAGTTCTCTAGCATGAAATCCCGATGGATACCTGGATGTTCTCACCACTGGTCTCAGCTTTGCAGGTCCAAATGCAGACTAGTTACACTCAGATGAGGATTCTCTGGCTACAACTTGATAGCCACACACAATTTTAGGTAAGATAGAGAGAGAGAGAGCCAGTCAAGGTAGCCTTCCTTTCTCAGCTTGTTCTCCAACCAGACTACATTCAAAACAAGCAGGTTCACAGCTTAAGTTTTTTCCTTCTCTCCCATGTGATTCAGCTTTTTGTCTCCCAGCTTTTCATTAATTAAAGTGGTTTGCAGTTCAACACAAACAAACAACTCCTTCTCAAGGGCCATACAGGGCAGGTGATTTCATGGAAGAAGCCTGCTTGTTTACCGTTCCAAGGTAAAATTATGACCTTTTAATAAGAATCTCAGGTTAGCATCCACAGGTTAGCAAGGGACTACACTATGGTAGGACCCTGGAAAGCACTGAAGATCAGAGGGACCTTGGTGTGCACATCCACAAGTCCCTGAAAGTAGCAGGACAGGTTGATAAGGTCATTAAGAAGGCATATGGGATACTTGCCTTTATTAGCCGAGGAGTAGAATACAAGAGCAGGGAGGTTATGTTGGAACTGTATAAAATGCTGGTTAGGCCACAATTGGAGTACCGCACGCAATTCTGGTCACCACATTATAGGAAGGATGTGATTACACTGGAGAGGGTGCAGAGGAGATTTACCAGGATGTTGCCTGAGCTGGAGGGTCTGAGCTATGAGGAAAGGTTGGATAGGCTGGGGTTGTTTTCCTTGGAGCAGTGAAGGTTGAGAGGGGACCTGATAGAGGCGTATGAGATTATGAGGGGCATAGATAGGGTGGATAGAAAGGCACTTCTCCTTTAGTGGAGGGGTCAATAATCAGAGGGCATAGGTTTAAGGTAAGAGGTAGAAGGCTAAGAGGAGAATATTTTTTATCCAGAGGGTGGTGGGAATCTGGAACCCACTGCCTGAAAGGGTGGTTGAGTCAGAAACACTCGTAACATTTAAGAAATATTTAGCTACTCACTTGCATTGTGGGCTATGGGCCAAGTGCTGGAAAATGAGATTAGTGCAGTCAGGTCTTTGTTGATTGGTGCAGGCACAATGGGCCGAATGGCCTCCTTCTGTACTGCAAACGTCTATGAGTCTATGGGCAGAAATTGCCCCCTGTCAGGGGGTTTGCGCGGGAGTGGGCACAAACCCAAATGGCGCCCCAGATCATGGCCGCCCTGCCATTTTATGTGGGCAAGCCAGCTAAGGCCAGCCCAGCGTGACGCTCGCCTGGACGCGCTGAGCGCTTTCAGTGTAGGTGGATATGGGGGATTCCCTGAGTCGGGGCCTGCGGTCTTTCGTGCCTCAGGGAGACTTGTTTAAATTTTAAACATCTAAATAAAGAAATTAAAAACTTTTAAAACACGTTGCCTCATGTGACAGTGTCACATGAGCTGGGGCATGTCAATGAATTTTTAAATTTTTTTTATTGACTTCTTTAACACTTCATGAAACCTCATCCCGCCCGTGGATGAAGTCCATGAAAAATGCGGAGGCCGCCTGGTATGTTTGCCTGCCTGACCACCTTAAGGTTGGGCGGGCAGTTCATTTAATTATTTCAATTAGTTTTTAACAGGCCTTAAAAAGGCCTTTGACAGTTCGATGGGCGCGCAGCCGACTTGGCTGTGCGCCTGCCGAACTGGAAATCTAATTGACGCGCAGTGATGTCGGGACACACGCCCAACGTCACTGGGCATCATTTTACCTGCTCGCCAACCCGAAATTTGTGCCCTACGTCCAGATCGTGCCAATCCTTCCATTTTGTAAAAAAAACTTCAGTCCTGAGAGATATGATTCTAACAGATTCAGGTGCGTACTAAATAAGCTATGGCACTATTCAAAGAAGATCAGTGAATCCTTCTGATCACAAAACAAAAGCAGAATTACTTGGAAAAACTCAGCAGGTCTGGCAGCATCGGCGGAGAAGAAAAAAGTTGACGTTTCGAATCCTCATGACCCTTCAACAGAACTGAGTAAAATTAGGAGAGGGGTGAAATATAATCTGGTTTAAGGTTGGGGGGTGGTGGGGGGAGAGAGGTTGGGCGGGGTGGTGGTTGTAGGGACAAGCAAGCAGTGATAGGAGCAGCTAATCAAAAGATGTCACAGACAAAAGAACGAAGAGGTGTTGAAGGTGGTGTTATTATCTAAAAGAATGTGCTAAGATAATATCATCACCTTCAACACCTCTTTGTTCTTTTGTCTGTGACATCGTTTGATTATCTGCTCCTATCACTGCTTGCTTGTCCCTAAACCACCAACCCCCCCCTCCCCTACTTCTCTCCCCCCCACCACCCACCCCCCCCCCCCAACCTTAAACCAGCTTATATTTCACCCCTCTCCTAATTTTACTCAGTTCTGTTGAAAGGTCATGAGGACTCGAAATGTCAACTCTTTTCTTCTCCACCAATGCTGCCAGACCTGCTGAGTTTTTCCAGGTAATTCTGTTTTTGTTTTGGATTTCCAGCATCCGCATTTTTTTTGTTTTTATCTCTGAGTCCTGATATCCTGGTCAAATTTTGTTTGATAACACTTTTGGTCAAGCAAAGATGAAACTCATTGCTGTTTCTGGGATCTTTTTGTGCTGAAAATCATTGTCTGATTTGTCTACGTAACAGTGATTACACTAAGGCAATCCACAGTATGCAAAATACTTTAAGCGTCCTTCTGAAATCTGAACAGATACACAGCAAATGTGAACCAAATCGGGACATTACTAGTACAAGGCTGGTTACCGTGTTTTTACTACATGACCTCTTTCAAGGTTAATTGACACACCGTGAAAGCTTTGGCCAGCACTCTGTTCCATAAATCCACAACTCCGTGGAGGGGTGGAGGGATGGAAAGCCTCCTAATATGTGGTCTTGTCTGACCCTTGATAGTTTTGTACAAATGTCCTGCGGTTCAGTGACCACAGTCCAATTTAAAGTAGAACAGAACATGCTAGAAATACTCAGCAGGTTTGGCAGCGGCTGTGGAGAGAGAAATAGAGTTGATGTTTCAGGTCGTTGACCTTCCGTCAGAACTGGAAACATTTCGAGATGTAACAGGTTTAGAGCAAGTACACGAACCAGGGAAAGGGATTGGGGGAGGAAAGGGGAGGAAGGAGCAAAAGAGAATGCCCGTCATTGGCTGGAATGCAGGAGTGATTACATAACTAAAAGAGTGATGGTGAAAAGCAAAAGGGCTCATATTGATTTCAACAATTAGTTTTTGTTTTTGTTACCAATAATGACTCTGCATTTGAGATATGCCCAGCTCTTCGATACCCCATTTTTTGCTTCTTGTTGCCTTATCACCCCTTCTTCATCTAATCTCCCCTGACGTCCACCCTGTCACACAGCCTCTCTTTTGTACCTTCTCCCGCCTCTCCCCACTTTCTCTGCCTCTGTACGTGCTTAAAACCAATTACATGCCCAACATTGTCCACATTTTCCAGTTCCTGACAAAAGATCATTGACCTGAAGGGCTGGATTTTAGGCTCCTCTGCCTGTGAGTTTGAAAGTGGAGGGGGTCAGGCCTCATAAACTCCCATCGCTTACCCAGCCGTTCCCGACCAGCCTGAAATGTTAGTGGATACGGTGGAGGTGTTGGATGGTGCTCCAACCTTTGGGCCTATTTAGATCCTTAAGTGGCCAATTAATAACCACTTACGACCCTCATCCCAACCTGCCTCAATTTTACTCATGGCAGGGGGCAGTCCAGACCAAGTGGGGTGCCCAATAGCTTTAGCTGCGGGGGGCTGATGTCGGGCAAGTGGTGGGACTTCCTTTGCAGGTTCTCTGTACCCATTGGAGGCACCCCCACCTCCCCAAGATCACACATGCTCCTTTAACCTACCCACTGACTGCTCAAGCATGGCCCCCTGTCCCCCACCTCCCTCGCCGAGGCCTGCCATCCTGACATCGGTGAAATCCGCCCCCCCCCCACCACTTACCTTGGAGCCCATCTCCATTGGGGACCTGCCTATAGTCCCAGCAGCAGTCATTACTACCACACGGTGCTGCTGGGACTACAGAGCTGTCGTCCATCTGATTGGTCAGCAGCTCCCTGAGGCAGGACTTCCTATCCCTGAAAGGCAGAAATTCTGCCTCCAGCCTATTAATGGCCAATTGACTGTTCAGTGACAGAGGGCAGCCATTCCTCCCTTGATTGGGCTACCCTCTAACTTTTGACTGGGAGACAGCTCCCATGGTTCCCTGGAAGATCCAGTTCAAATGCTGCCAGACCTGCTGAGTATTTCCTGCATTTTCCATTTTTATTTCAGATCTCCAGCCCCTGCAGTATTGTACTTTTTTGCTAGTCTAAATTGTTTGCTTGCATCTATAAGACCCCTGTCTCTTGTTTTAAAGTCAAAAGTCATGTCTTGTTGAGTGTGTTGCTTGAGTGCAACACAGAGAGGGAAACCAGAAGGAAGCGTGTAGGCCCGATTAAATTGAAGTTCAATCTCCAGGACTGCAAGTTACCCAAGAGATAATTATTGGTACCTTCCAAACCCACAACCACTAACATCTAGAAAAACAAGGATAGCAGGTACATGGTAACGACACCACCTGAAAGTTCCTCTCCTAGTCACTCACCATCCTGGCTTGAAAATATATCACCTTCCCTTCACTGACACTGGGTCAAAATCCTGGAAGTCCCTTCCTAACAGCACTGTGGGAGTAACTACACCACATGGACTGCCGCGGTTCAAGAAGGCAGCTCATCACCACCCTCTCAAGGGCAATTAGGGATGGGCGCTAAATGCTGGCCCAGCCAGAGAAACCCACATCCCATGAATGAATAAACAAAAATCTGTGGGTTTTTTTTTCATTTTCTCTGAACACTTACATTTATTAACCATAAAAATATTGGAGATGGGATTAAAAAGCTATTTGACTGGGCAGGATGACTGGAGGCAAGAAGTCATGACCAGAGCTGGCAATACTAAGACAAACTCTTGGACCAAGTTGGAAAGGGCACAGAGAAGATTTATTAGGATGGTGCTAGGGATGAGGGAGTTCAGTTCTGTGGAGAGAGCAGAGAGGCTGGAATTTTGTTCCTTTGAGCAGAGAAGGTTAAGGGGAGATTTAATAGAGATGTTCAAGATTATGAAGGGTTTTGACAAAATAAATGTGGAGAAGCTGTATCCATCGGCAAGAGAGTTGGTTTGCAAATGGCAGATATTTAAGACAATTGGCATAAGAAATGGGGGTTCAGGTAGCAGCAGAGAGATGGAGAGAAATGGCTTATGAAGCAACATGTTATGATTGTGAATGTGCTGCCTGAAAGGGTGGTGGAAGCAGATTCAATGGGAGCTATCAAAAGGAAATCAGATATACATTTCAAAAGTTGGAAAATAACTCCAAATGTTCATGGAGTCATCGAATAGTACAGCATAGGAGGAGGCTATTCGGTCCATTGAGTCTGCACCAGAATCTTTGAAGAACAGTCACCATATCCCTGCAAATGTTTCTTGTTCAAGTATTTATCCAATTTCCTTTTGAAAACTTCAGTTGATTCAGTTTCAGCCACCATATCAGGCAGCACATTCCAGATCAGGACCATTTATTACATTAAAAGAAGCATTTCCCCACATCTCTGGACTTTTGCCAATCAACTTAAATCTGTGGCCTCTAGTTATCAACCCTTCAGCCCTTAGAAACATTTTTCTCTTCTCTAACTCTATCTAATATCCTTCATGATCTTAAACACCTCCTCTTAGTCTTCTCCGTTCTAAGGAGGAAAACCCCAAGCTTTTCCCGTCTATGCATGTAACCATATTATTTAATTCCTGGAGCTATTCTTGCAGATCTCTTTCTGTATCCTCTTCAAAATCTTCACCTGCTTCCTGAAACGTGATGCTGCTGAGAATTGGAAACAATGCTCCACCTGGGGCTGGCGTCATTATAGACGACTTGGAGAAGAGGCCACACAAAGCTGGAAGAGGGAGGTGAAATAGGGGAAGGAGGATTCTTAGTAAGAAGCCATACCTGCCTCGGGTTTTCAAGGATCTGTTCTCCTGCTTGAACCTCAGCTGGTAGCAGTGTGTGAAATATTTGCACTTCAGTAAAGACAGCCTCACAGAGAAGGGCAAGGACCGCGTTGCCAGTGGCTATAATGGTGACCTTCCAGACTGGCATTAGAAGTAGTAGCAACATCTCACAGTTTGCTGTCCACTGTTGCATATGAGAGGTCACAAATGCTCTCTACGCAAAGGGAGCTAATCATTTATCATTCTGTCTTGCCTGAGAGCTTCACTGTGGTAGCAGGCTACCCTTCCCCATCGTACAGACTGTCATTGACGTTGCTCTGCAGGCATTGCATGACAACGCTGCCCTACAGAGGAGCTGAAAGGGATTACATTCCCTCAATGTCGAAAGGCAGTGCATCATAAGATTATAAGAACTAAAGAAATAAAAGCAGGAGCAGGCCATTCAATCCATCAAACCTGCTCCGCCATTTAATAAAATCATGGCAGATCTGATTGTGGCATTAACCCCACTTTCCTGCTAGTCCCCCATAACCCTTGACTCCCCTGACAATCAAAAGTCTGTCTAACTCAACCCTGAGTATATTCAATGACCCTTTCAATGCCAGCCTCGAAGGTCACCGACACAGCCACTGGTCTCTGTAGAAGAGAGTTCTAAAGAATAACTCTCTGTGAGAGGAAACTCCTCCTCATCTCCATCATAAATGGGATACCCTTTAAATTTAAACTGTGCTCACTGTGCTAGATTTCCCTACGAGACGAAACATGCTCTCAGCATCTACCCTGTCAAACCCCCTCAGAAACTTATATGGTTCAATAAGATCACCTGCTCAACCTTTCCTCATTAGATAACCCGTTCACCCCTGGCCGAGTGAACCTTTTTACTTCTTACTTCTCTTTTTACATCGCTTTTACTTATTTTCACTTCTCTTTAGCTCTGAAGAAGAGTCATGTGGACTCGAAACGTTAACTCTCTTTTTCTCTCCACAGGCCTGCTGAGTTTTTCCAACACGTTCTGTTTTTGTTTCAGATTTCCAGCATCCGTAGTACCTTGCCTTTGACCTTTTCTGGACTGCCTCCCAAGCAAGTATATCCATGCAGGTCAGTGCCTGGTACCCAAACAGCAGTCAAGATGCCTTCATTCTGTGGCAGTCCCCTGTACCAGCTACATTTCAGTCTCCAAAGAATGGCAACTAGGCAAAGAGGACTGTCCACTGATGAAATAGTTCATGACATGTACATAGTCCTGTGCGCAACATTTATATGGTGAAAACCAAGCTGCAACATGAAATATGATAGGGAAGTCATCGGAAACAATGCCTCTCCTGCCTGGACCGTTCTGGAGGAGCCCTGCAGTGCTTAGCAGAATGAATGCCACACTTTGTGACAACCTACCGCGAGGGGAGGTGGTGGTGTAGTGGTATTGTCACTGGACTGGTATTCTAGAGACCCAAGCTAATACTCTGTGGACCTGGGTTCAAATCCCACCAGGGTAGATGGTGAATTTTGAATTCTGATGATGACTATGAAGCCATTACTGATTGCCATAAAAACCCATCTGGTTTACTAATGTCCTTTAGGAAAGGAAATCTGTTGTCCTTAGCTGGTGTGGCTACATGTGACTCCAGACCCCACAGCAATGTGGTTGGCTCTTAAAGTGCCCAGTGACTCCCACATCCCATGAACAAATAAAAAACAGTTGCACAATCCTGCCCTCATCATGAGGGGGAAACTGGCTGCATTGTGAAGTGCAGGAGCATGGGACTGGGCTGCCCTTGAAGAACTCACCTGAGTGTTATACCAGTAAAGAAAGCCCCAATTCCCCACTTACCAACAGTCCCACACTTAGCTTCCCTCTGTCTCTGGCCATCACAGCATCTGCTTGGACACAGTGCAAAAATAAAAGCCATCACAAAATAATATTTTCAAAACAAATTTGCGTGCAATGAATAGAAAAGTCAACTATTCAACATTGTGCACTCACTCAGTCCCTGCCTTCAGTGTGCCTTTGCCCGCCCTGATGCTCTCACACACACACACACACACACACACACATAGTGCCAGCCCCGTGGCTGGCTGGTGAAAAGCTGCTGACTTTCAGTAGTGGAGTCTGTGGATGAACCTGCAAATGACATCAAGCCGCTGGGACCTTAGCAGCCTGGCTGCCAACTACACCATCTCGGCATGGGTGAATGGGTGATGGCAGCTTGGGCTGGCTTCCTGGCAGGGAATGGCAGAGGTACTGGCAGAGCGGCGGTGGGGGGAGGGGGGGGCATGAATTCTGTTCATTCTCCATGGATCCACTGCCACACTCTGGGGCAGGGTGAGGTGTGGGGGTGTGGCACCTCATTCACGTTAGCCACGTGTTGAAGGATAAATTGTCGGATTTCTCTGACACCCTATGAACGCTGGTATCCATAGTTATGATGGCAGCAGTTGGAGTTGGCATGCCTGGCAGAACTCTGCGCTAATAAATTCCTAGTGCTAGTGACTCTGGCTGATCTCCTGGGGGGAAGCGTCAAATTAAATTTCCTTCCACAGTGGGGTAGGCGAGGGGAGAGGGAAAAAAAGAAGAAGAATTGCCCCTAGACTTTCTCCTCACTCCGGTTGAGAAACAGAACCAGCAGAAGTCCCTTGAGATGGTTGATAGAATTACTTCTTGACTGTATGAAATTTAGAACCTGCCAATTTCCTCATGTACCGAGTTCCTATTCAGAGAGAAGGATAGTCAGTGGGACAAACTGTGCTTTTACACAAGGAAGAAATGGTGGGAAAATTGACTACTCAGATCAGTCGAGGCTACTCAGGTAGAGCTCACAGCCAGCAAGTCAATGGAGCTGTGGGGATCAATGGTTCCATTATTCTGTGTTTGATTATCTGAGTCTGTTTACTATTGAAGCCACTGTGATTGATTGATTAAGCCTGGGTGTGGGCTCAGGGAAAAGTACACAAACTGGAGCAAGTGTTGGAAGCCACAGCAAGAAGCTTACTTTTACCTGTGGAGTTTAGATCTCAAATCCTGTAACTCATCACCGATTCCGTGCCGCTCCTCGCTTACTGTTCTCAGCTGAAACAGCCTGATCACAACTTCAGCGGCCAATTCACCTGCGAGCTGAAACTCTGACCACCTAAACGTTCCCTCACAAAGACTGCCTCCTTTCACTTTCATGACCCCTTCACTCCATCTCAGCTCATTTGCCGCTGATTACCTCACCCAAACTTTTTTCACCTTCATAGGCAACTATTCAAATAGTCATCTGTTTAGCCTCTTATCTACCAGTTTTAGAAAATGTCACCTGATCCAAGATTCTCCTTGCCTCTTACTCTAGCTGATAGCCATCACAGATCCACATTGAGTACCAGTCCACCAGAGGCTCAAATTCTCATCCTTTTGTTTGAGTCCCTCTCTGGCCTTATCCCTTATCTATGAATTTCTGGGAAATTATGCTGCAGTGGAGGGTAACGGTAATCTAGTTGTAATGTTACAGGACTAATAATCCAGAGGACTGGACTATTATGTTTAAAATACGCCAAACCAGCTGGTGGAATTTAAATTCAATTAAATCTGGAATTTTATAAAAAACTAGCCTCGGTATTGATGACTATGGAACTAACAGATTGTTGTAAAAACCCATCTAGTATTTTTCAGGGACGGATATGCTGTCCTTACCAGGTCTGGCCTATATATGACTGCAGACCTACAGCAATGTAGTTGACCCTTAACCGCCCTCTGAAATGGCCGGACAAGCCATTCCATTGCATCAAACCGTCACTGTGGCTCTATTTACACCACATGGACCGGTTCAAGAAGGCAGATCACCATCACCATCTCAAAGGCAATTAGGGATGAGCAACAAATGCCGGTCTTGCCAGCGACCCTCACATCTCTTGAACAAGTAAAGAAAAGAAGAACTCTTCAACCAATCCCCAAACCCTCCATTCCGACGAAACCAAACTCTTACGCATCCTACCTCCCTTCTCCTCGCCATTATTACTTTGTGTCCTCCACTACCTTGGCCCCACGCTCTGGAATTTCCTTCAAGTACCCTTTCAACTATAACCCTCCATCCACTTCATTAGGACCTTCCTTAAAATAACCACTGCAATCAGCCTTTTCGTCAACCCTTTCAAATACCTCCTCCCGGCTGTTTGGTAACTTGCAGTGCTGCATAAGTCCCAGTTCAACGATAATAGTAATAAAGATAGTGCGAATCGGTGTTGTCTTCAGATCAATTTAGTGTAAGGATATCCGTTGAGGTAGAAGGTCAGGCATGATCTTATTGGATGACAGAGAAGGCTCAAAGGACTGAATGGCCTACTCCCGCTCCTATTCCTTATGTTCTTATGTGTGATAACTCGCAGTGTTTGAAATTTCTCAGCGAGCGCTTTTCAAGAATCAACGGTAAAAAAATAAGTGAAGCAAATTTCAAAAGCAGGAGTTAAAGAGTCCAGACTGGAAAAGTAGCAAAAAATGGGGATTTGGTCAAAGCTACAGCAAGCCTACTGTGCCAAAGCAGGAGAATGCCCAAACAAATTTCCAACAAAATGCGAGAAAGATATGGTACCTGACAGTAATGGGATCCAAGACATTAAATTTAATTCCTCCTTTCAGATGCTGACAAAAGTACTGCATTTTCCAGCATCCCTTTAAACCCCTGCTGCCCCTCTGACTAGAGTTGTGTTCACGTTTGGAATTAATCCCAGCGAACTGGTTTCTTGCTAATGCCCTGACGTTTGTGAGACAATCTGCAGGACAGAAATTGCCTTCACAAGCTCCATCAAAGGTGATCAGCTGGGACATATGATCAAAGGAAGCTGAGAGGACTCAGTCCTCTTGAAGCGAGCCCCTGGCAGCCTTCCAGGGCAAGGCAATTAAAACAGTCAGTAAAATAAATTCCTTTTATCTAAGATCTGTATCCTGAGGTGAACTGTGAAGTTAAGAAGTCTTCAGCTCTTCAGGCTGTCACAATCTTTCCATGCGGGAAACCGTGCCACACAAAACAATCTAACTTTCAACACCACATTGCATTTGTGTAACACCGTGAATTGAGTAAAATGCCACAAGGCATTTCTCAATGTGGGTAACCAGGTCTTATCTGACATGAGGCACATAAGGAGATAAGAGGGCAGATGACTGAACACTTGGTCACAGAAGTTTTAAAGAGCATCCTAAAGGAGGAAGGAGAGGTAGAGAAGCAAAGTGATTTAGGGAGGGAATTCTAGAGCTTAGGAGTTAGGAAGCTGAAGACATGGCTGCCAGTGAAAGGGCGAAGGAAATCGGGAATGCACGTGAGGCCAGAGTTAGGGAACTCAATTTCTTTCAACATTCTACAAATATAAGAGAAGGCATCTTTAATTGATCACCTCCGATTTAATCACTCCTACGTTGGCGGCTGTGCCTTCCACAATCTAGGTGGGCCCCAGACTCTGGAATTCCCTTCATTAGCCTCTGCTCCTCTACCTTTCTCTCCTCCTTTAAGACAATCCCTAAAGCCTACCTATTTGACCAAGTTCCTGCCCTATTTTCTTACGGGTCTTGGTGTCAAACTTTGCCTGACTTCTCTCTTGCCAAACATCCTGGGATGCTTTCTCATGCTAAAGGTGTTAGATAAATGCAAGTTGTTGTTAGAGCCATTGAGCGGATGGAACCCTTAACCCCCATAACACTTACACCGGCAGTCATACCATGGCGGCAGCATCCTCTTGTTCAAGGGAAAGACTAAGCTGCTTCTTTATTTCTCTAGCCAACTGCATTTTGTCCACTATTAAACAAGGAAGAAACAAAAATGTAGAGACTGACAATTCTTGTTTTGAATATGTTACATCAGTAATGAATTTTACAGTGGCTCATAAAATGTAATGCAATTTTTCCAGCTGCTGCTTTCAGTTCATTTCTGTGCAGAGAGAGCTGTCGACTCCCGGGGGATGAGCTACAGAGCAGAGTTGGCAAGCAACATCTGTACACGTGTGAATTATTGATGGGCAAAGTGTGTCATCCAGCAACACATGCAAGTAATAATTCTGCAACATTTCCCTCGCTTTGATTCAGAGCATTTCCACTACTGAGCCTTCTCTGACTTATTTCTACCCATACTAGAACATAACCTACATCCTGTTCCAGGTGGGGGGCCAGAGGTTAAAATCTGCTGTCATGCCTGTGCATTTGAACCTAAGAAGAGGAGTAGTCCATTTAAGCCATTGAGCCTGCTCCACCATTCAGTTAGATCATGCCTGACCTGTGCCTCAAATCCATTGACCTGTTCTAGCACTATCTCCCTTGACACATTAACCCAATGAAAATCAAGTGATCTCAGTCTTAAAAGTTTCAATTTTCAACACAACCTTCAAGGAGGGAGGGTTCCCAATTTCTATTACCTTTTATGTGAAAGTTATTTTTGTTTCATTCATTTAGGGAATGTGAGCGCCATTGGATGGGCCGTCATTTAGTGCCCATCCCCAGTTGCCCTTGAGAAGGTGGTGGTGAGCTGCCTTCTTGAACCGCTGCAGCCCATGTGGTGTAGGTACACCCACAGTGCTGTTAGGGAGGGAGTTCCAGGATTTTAACCCAGTGACAGTGAAGGAACAGATATATTTCCAAGTCAGGATGGTGTGTGGCTTAGAGGAGAACTTCCAGCTGGAGGTGTTCTTATGTGTCCGCTGCCCTTGTGCATCTTGTAGATGATACTCACTGCTGCCACTGTGTATTGGTGGTAGAGAGAGTGAATGTCTGTAGAAGGGGTGCCAATCAAGCAGGCTGCTCTGTTCTGGATGGTGTCAAGCTTCATGAATTCCATCTTGACTTGTGAGCTGTAGAGGGTGGACAGACTTTAGGGAGTCAGGAGGAGAGTTACTCACAGAATCACAGAATCACAGAATCACACAGTGCAGAAGAGGCCCTCCAGCCCATCGAGTTCGCATCGACACGTGAGAAACACCTGACCTACCTACCTAATCCCATTTACCAGCACTTGGCCCATAGCCTTGAATGTTATGACGTGTCAAGTGCTAATCCGGGTACTTTTTAAAGGAGGCAACCCGCCTCCACCACCCTCCCAGGCAGCGCAGTCCAGACCATCACCACCCTCTGGGTAAAAATGTTTTTCCTCACATCCCCCCTCACCTTAAACATGTGTCCCGTCATGACTGACCCTTCAACTCAGGAGGACAGATGCCCCCTACCCATCCTGACTATGCCCCTCATAATCTTGAACACCTCGATCAGGTCGCCCCTCAGTCTTCTCTACTCCAATGAAAACAACCCAAGTCTATCCAACCTCTCTTCATAACTTAAATGTTTCATCCCCGGCAACATCCTGGTGAATCTCCTCTGCACCCCATCTAGCGCAATCACATCCTTCCTGTAATGTGGCGACCAGAACTGCACACAGTACTCCAGCTGTGGCCTCACTAAGGTTCTATACAACTCCAACGTGACCTCCCTACTTTCATAATCTATGCCTCAATTGATAAAGGCAAGTGTCCCATATCCCTTTTTCACCTCCCCACTAACATGCCCCACCGCCTTCAGAGATCTATGGACACACACAAAAGGTCCCTTTGTTCCTCAGAACTTCCTAGTGTCATGCCGTTCATTGAATATTTCCTTGTCAAATTACTTCTTCCAAAGTGTATCACCTCACACTTTTCAGGGTTAAATTCCATCTGCCACTTATCTGCCCATTTGACCATCCCGTCTATATCTTTCTGTAGCCCAAGACACTCAGCCTCACTGTTAACCACCTGGCCAATCTTTGTGTCATCCGCAAACTTACTAATCCTACCCCACATAGTCATCTATATTGTTCATAAAAATGACGAATAATAGGGGACCGAGCACAGATCCCTGTGGTACGCCACTGAACACGGACTTCCAGTTACTAAATAATCCTTCTGTCATCACCCTCTGTCTCCTACAACTAAGCCATTTTTGAATCCACCTTATCAAATTACCCTGTAGCCCATGTGCATTTCAATTCTTTATAAGTCTTCCATGTGGGACCTTGTCAAAGGCTTTGCTGAAATCCATATAAACTACATCAACTGCATTACCCTCACCTACACACCTGGTCACCTCCTCAAAAAATTCAATCAAATTTGTTAGGCATGACCTCCCTCTGACAAAGCCGTGCTGACTATCCCTGATCAAACCTTGCCTCTCCAAGGAGATCGATTCTCTCCTTCAGAATTTTCTCCAATAGTTTCCCTACCACTGACGTGAGACCCACTGGTCTGTAGTTCTGTATATACTCACAGAGGTTTCCTAACCTCTGACCTGATCTTGTAGCCACAGTATTTATATGGCTAGTCCAGTTCAGTTCCTGGTCAATGGTAACTCCCAGGATGTTGATAGTGGAGGATTCAGCAATGGTAATGCTATTGAATGTCAAGGGGAAATGGTTAAATTCTCTCTTGTTGGAGTTGGTCATTGCCTGGAACTTGCATGGCACGAATGTTACTTGCCACTTGTCAGCCCAAGTTTGGATATTGTCCAGATCTTGCTGCATTTGGAAATTGACTGTTTCGGTATCTGAGGAGTCACGAATGGTGCTGAACATTATGTAATCATCAGTGAACATCTCCACACTGACCTTCATGATGGAAGGAAAGTCAATGATGAGCAGCTGAAGATGGTTGGGCCGAGGACACTACACTGAGGAACTACTAAAGTGCTTTGTTCTAATTTTAAGATTATATCCTTTTGTGCTTGATATCCCCACCAGAAAAAAGTTTTCTGTCCTATATCAACTCCATTTAAATGTTTAACACCTTGATGATATACTGCATCAATCTTCTGCACTCATTGGGAAACAAGTCAATTTTATGTAACCTATTCTCATAGTTTAGCACCTGAGTCTTGGCATTATTCCAGTGAATCTGCGCAACACCATCTCCAAGGGCAATATTTCCTTCTTGAGATGACTGGAATTGAACACAGTGCTCCAGATGGGGTCCGTAGACATTAGCTTTCTTGTCTCATCCTGCAGTGTGCAACTACACCCCTGTGTTCTGTTAGCAATACCCAAGAGGCTGCTACTTTTCGGGCACAGATCTCCAGCTGTTCGCAAATGCTCAGCTGCTCCTCTGCTTATACCGACTTACTTGTACACACTATATAAATGATATTAGAAGAGCTAAAAAATCAAGTTGAATGAGATCTAGGGTCTTTAATAGGTCCTGCGCTCAGTATGATATAGAACCTACAGCACAGAAACAGATCATGCAACCCAATACATCCATGCTGACACTTGTCATGAAGCTATTAATGTATATAATATTATTGGAAAATATTTTTCTTTTAAAATAGAGTTTTAGTCTGTGGAAATGTCTTAATTGGATTAAAACCAGCTAGTCTGGGTGCTTTAATGTGTATTAGTTTTGACAATTAAGAGAGATAGCGTGCATTTGCATTTTTTGAATAGAGCATTCAAGAAGTAGGGTGAAAACTGACACCTATCTAGCAGATACCAAGCAATATGATTATATTACTAATAAAACTGATACTATGAAAGGGGTTTTATTGTTAGAGAGGTTTAGTTCAGAGGTTGATGATACAATGAGAATTTACATTCAATGGGCTTTGCTAGGTATAAAAAACAAAAAAACTGCGGATGCTGGAAATCCAAAACAAAAACAGAAATACCTGGAAAAACTCAGCAGGTCTGGCAGCATCAGCGGAGAAGAAAAGAGTTGACATTTCGATTCCTCATGACCCTTCAATAGCACTAAGTAAAAATAGGAGAGGGGTGAAATATAAGCTGGTTTAAGGTTGGGGGGTGGGGGGAGAAGTGGGGGGGGTCTGGTTGTAGGGACAAGCAAGCAGTGATAGGAGTAGATAACCAAAAGATATCACAGACAAAAGAACAACACCCCCCCCACTTCTCCCCCCAGCCCCCCACCTTAAACCAGCTTATATTTCACCCCTCTCCTATTTTTACTTAGTTCTGTTGAAGGGTCATGGGGACTCGAAACATCAACTTTGTTCTTCTCCGCCAATGCTGCCAGACCTGCTGAGTTTTTCCAGGTATTTCTGTTTTTGTTTTGCTAGGCATAACTTCAACAGTGTGGTGTGTATATGGCAGAGGCAATGTACCAACAAAGCAGCTGTGAGCATACCATTGTCTCCACAGGAACCAAAGTGAGAAGCACCCCATTTTGAATTTGTAAGGTGAAAATGCTTTGTCTGGTGTCTGGTTAAGTCTATGAGTTGCTGTTGCCTTAAAGGAGATTAGTTTGGGAATTTGTTAAAAGTTATGATAGTATTAATTTGTAGCAATGTGTGTATACATTTTAATCTGTGTAAATTAATAAAATGTTTAATTTAGTTTAATGTAAATCCTCGAGAACTGGTGGTCTGATTCCTGAATTTAGAATTGCATCTCAAACATAACACTTAAAATTATAGGTTATGACAGTTGTTTAAAGTTTCCCTTTGGGATTTTTAAATAACTCCGCTGTACCTACCGCATCAGTCATAACAGTGCTTCTGTTCTGTACAAACTTTCCCCACCTTACTGCATGTCACACTAGTGACACATCCTTCTACTCCATTATCCTTCATGTGTTTATTTGGCTTCCCTTTAATGGTATCATCTCAGTTACCCCATGTGGTAGTGTGTTCCCAATGGTCACCACTCTCTGGGTAAAGAATTTCTCCTGAACTCCCTATTGAATTTATTAGTGACTATCTCATGTTGATGACCCATAGCTTTGGACTTCCCAGCAAGTGGAGGGATCTTCTCTGCTTTTGCCCTTTCATGATTTTTAAGACCTTTATCAAATATGACTTTTATGACTCTCCTTTGGCTCTATGGCCAGGATTTTGTGGCCCCATCGTGGGTGGGACCCACCATGGGTGAGGCGGAGCCCCAGCCAGAAGTCCATTGACTTGCAGCGGGACCGGAAGATCCTGGCGGTGGGAGGGTGCAGAAAATCCTGCCCTTTGATTTTCCTTTCCTACAGAAACAAGCCCCAGCTTGTTCAATCTTTCACAATAAAGGCACGCTCTCAGTTTTAATATCACCCTTGTAATTCTTATTTACACCTTTTCCAGTGCCTCCATATCCTGTCTGGAAGACTGTGTTCAGAACTCACAGTAGTCTAAGTGTAGCCTAATCAAGGTTCTATCTGAGTTTAAAATAATTCCGCTGCTTTTGAATTCTATTTCCCAGGAATGAGTGGCTGCACAGCTCTCAGGTACTTACAGCAAAAGACCAGGCCTAGCTATGCAAAAATAGTGCAGATATTGATTTAAATTTTACCCACAAACATTAAGACAAATGGGCCAAATGATGAAAATGGGTCATTCCACGATCTTTAACATCCCTTGTCAAGAGCATTCAAAATGCCTCTTGCTTGCTCTCAGCACTGCTCAATGGCAGTAACATGCTAGTGTCACTTGCGTGCGATTTGGATATGACAGGAAATATTGGCCCAGATCTTCTGATCTCTGGTGGGGGAGGGTTCTACCTCCGAGGTCCCCCAGAAGATATGCTGAGGGACCACCCGGAAGTCCCCACACAAGGGCTGCATGGGAATTGCCCCAGAAGTTTAAACTTGCGTAGGGCAGTTATGCACCTGGAACCCTCCAAAACTCCTATTTAATTCAGACACTTCAGATGGTTCTGACTCTCATGGGGGAATAGTCACCCAGGAATGTTAGATGGATTAAAACCACTCTTCACACCTGATAACTATGGCAACCGAACCCCCACCCTTTCCCGACCGCCCTGTGCACATCATGACTACGCTCAACCGCCGACCACCTGAACCCGCCCCCACTCCCCAAACACTCAATTAGTTCTGGAAAAAAATAATTTGCATTTATTTAGAATCTTTCATGACCTCAGGTTATCCCCAAGTACTTTAAGGCATTTGAGGTGCTGCAGAAGTGTAGCCATTCTTGCAATGAAGTCAACTTGCATACAGCAAACTGCCAAAAAGATCTGAAGATCTTCATCTGAAGATGAGGTATACAGACTCGAAACGTTAACTCTGTCTTTCTCTCCGCAGATGCTGTCAGACCTGCTGAGTTTTTCCAGCAATTTTTGTTTTTGTTTCAGATTTCCAACATCCATAGTATTTTGCTTTTATCCTAAAAATATCTAATGTGATAGTGGGGTAATTTTTTTTTTGAGGTTGCAGGCTGAGGGATAAAGGTCACCTAGGAAAGACCTCTCTAGTTCTTCTTCGAAATAGTGCCTAAAGAGATTTTACATCCACCTGCGAAAGCAGATAGGCTTCAGCTTAAAGCACCAACAAAAGACAGCACCTCCAACAGTGTAACACTCCATCAGTACTGCACTGGGAGTGTCAGCCAAGATTACTTCACTCAAGTTTCAAGAGTGGAACTTTCTGACTCTGAGGCAAATGTGCAACCCACTGAGCTATGTGTGAATGCACAATAAATGGAGACTTCCTCTGCACTGGGATAATGTTGCATCTGACCAGGGAGTGCTTGGTGTGAACATTAGATGCTTAGAATGGGAAGTGTTCTACTCCTTAGCATTGGTCAATCACTTTTACTGCTTGCACAAATTAGAAGGTAATATAATCTGATTGGCTGGCAATTAGATCATTGTCATGTTCTTACCTTCCCACTTACTGAACAGTGAAGCAGTAGAGAATTTATAGGTTGGTTAAGTCTGGTGAGTTTGACATGAATGCTTCGACTATCACTATGGCCCTCTTTAGAGCAGCTGAAAATCGGTAAACACAATATGGAGGGTGGGTCTTATTGTCTTCTGAGGGAATGGGGTCAACCACTGGATGTGAGCCCGCCACCAGCACACCCCCTACCGCCCCCCCCCCACCCCCCCCACCCCCCCCACCCCCGCCACCAGATGCCAACTCATATTTCACAAATGAGTCTCTGATTTCCAGTCATGTGGACCATCTGGAGTGGAGGTGGAGTACAAGCCTTACATCTTCAGGCTCACAGATGGGAATGCTATCACCAAAACAAAGGCTTGCTCTGGCTTTTTGATAATGTACCTGTAATCATTCTAGATTTTTCCTTCTTTGACTTGGAAGAGAATTTGGATTAATTTTGGATTTATACAGGAAAATCCAACAGACAAAGAGTTAACATCCTGAAACGCATGCTTTATTTAGGTTGTTAGAGTCATAAAGTTATACAACACAGAAACCCCGCCCTTCGGCCCATCATGTCTATGATGATAGCCATCAAGCACCTATCTATTCCAACACCATTTTCCAGCAGTTGGCCCGTAGCCCTGGATGCTATGGCTTTTCAAGTGCTCATCTAAAGATTTCTTAAATGTTGTGAGGGTTCCTGCCTCTACCACCCCCTCAGGCAGTGTGTTCCGGTTTCCAACCACCCTCTGGGTGAAAACATTTTTCCTCAAATCCCCTCTAAACCTTATGCCCCTTACCTTAAATCTATGCCCCCCTCCGCTAAGGGGAAATGTTTCTTCCTATCTACCCTATCTATGCCGCTCATAATTTTGTTTACCCTTGTTCATTATGACCATTAGCTATACAATGCAACTATCAGGGTTGTGTATTCTCGCAATACTCTATCACTGTAAAAAGAGACATGTTGAAGCTTTTCTTCTTGCGCTCATCAGGACACTTCACAAGAATACCAATATAAGGGGAAAACAACAACTTATACTGTATGTGAAGAGAGTGCTGATTGGTTAGCAAGTGGACTCTGATTGGCAGAGGCGTAGCCATGGAGAATGCACTAGTGATGGTGACTGACAGTTAATTGCCAAACATTGTTTGAAGTTTAAACCAGGCAGCTGTATCAGACTGAGACAATGGAGGGGAACTTTTTAACATACTCCAAAGATGTTCACACTGCTACTCATTTCCAGTTAGTGATGCCCAGGAGGTGCAAAATGCCCTGTAGGAGGCCTAATTAATCAGACAATGTAGTTTTTATGAGTCTCAAACCAAGAGGGTATGTCTTCCATGCACACCTGGCTGGTCTACCACATTCTACCTCTGTTCCTTGATGTGATCCAAAACACTGCTACCCTAATTCACACCAAGTCCCATTCACCTATTGCCCCTTCCCAGTCAAGCAAGATTTTAAATTTCTCATAATTGTTTTCAAATCCTTCCACGGTGTCACCCTTCCTCCTCCCCCAGCCATCTCTGTAATCTGCTCTCCACCACCACCCACCGCCCCGCCTCACAATCCTGCAAGATATCGGCACGCATCTAATTTTGGCCTCTTGAGCACCTGATTTTAGTCGCTCCACCATTGGTGGCTATGCCTTCAGCTGCCTAGGCTTTGAGCTCTGGCATTTCCTCTGTATAACTCTCTACCTCTCTACCTGGCTTTACTCCTTTAAGACGCTCCTTAAACGTAACTCTTTGACTAAGAACTCTTTGGTTATCTGCCCTAACATCTCCTGATGTGACTTGGTGCCACATTTTGTTTAATAATGCTCATGTGAAACACATTGGTAATTTTTATTATGTTTAAGGCACTATGTAAATGTGAGTTGTTGTTGTTGTTATTCTCATTTAAGGTGGCAACTTCCAAGCTAACCCTCAAGTCAGAGACCTCAAGGAGGAGGTGGTTTCTAAGCTTTCCTTTCTTGAACAATTTTTTAAAAATTCTTTCAGGGAATGCGGGTATTGCTGGGAAGTCCAGCATTTGTTGCCCATCCCTAACTGCCCTTGAACTGAACAGCTTGCCAGGCCTTTTCAGAGGGCAGTTAAGAGTCAACCACTTTGCTGTGGGTCTGGAATCATATGTAGACCATAAGACCATAAGACATAGGAGCAGAAATTAGGCCATTCGGCCCATTGACTCTGCTCCGCCATTCAATCATGGCTGATAAGTTTCTCAACCCCATTCTCCCGCCTTCTCCCCGTAACCTTTGATCCCCTTTACCAATCAAGAACCTATCTACCTCGGTCTTAAATACACTCAATGACCTGGCCTCCACAGCCTTCTGCGGCAATGAATTCCATAGATTCACCACTCTCTGGCTAAAGAGGTTTCTCCTCATCTCTGTTCTAAAAGGTCTTCCCTTTACTCTGAGTCTGTGCCCTTGGGTCCTTGTCTCTCCTACTAATGGAAACATCTTCCCCATGTCCAATCTATCCAGGCCTTTCAGTATTCTGTAAGTTTCAATCAGATCCCCCCTCATCCTTCTAAACTCCATCAAGTATGGACCCAGAGTCCTCAAACGTTCCTCATAGGTTAAGCCTTTCATTCCTGGGATCATTCTCGTGAACCTCCTCTGGACCCTCTCCAGGGCCAGCACATCCTTCCTGAGATACAGGGCCCAAAATTGCTCACAATATTCTAAATGTGGTCTGACCAGAGCCTTATAAAGCCTCAGTAGCACATCCCTGCTTTTATATTCTAGTCCTCTTGAAATAAATGCCAACATTGCATTTGCCTTCCTAACTATGACTCAAACTGCAAGTTAACCTTAAGAGAATCCCTGGACCAGGACTCCCAAGTCCCTTTGCACTACAGATTTCTGAATTTTTGAATAGGCCAGACCAGGTAAGGACGGCAGATTCCCTTCCCTAAAGGACATTAGTGAACCAGTTGGGTTTTTTTTTCAATAATTGATGGTACTTATACAGTCACCATTACTGAGACTAGTGTTACAGATGGCAAAACTCAGATCTTTTATTTTCTCGCCACCTGAGTGTAAGGCTGCAGCATGTTTCCCCAAACCCTCTGTTTGTGAGGTCAATTTTTAAAGTGACTCGCAGCAAACTCTTCTAAGCACTAAATCAGAAGTCTAGTTTATTCACACCTTTAACCTGGGGAATGGTCACAATTTCACACGCACATGTGCGCGCGCGCACACACAAACACACACACACAATAAGAAGATAGGAGGAAGGAGTTTTTTTTGCAACAATGAATAATTTAAAAATAAAATCACCACAGATATGGATATCAGTTCAAGTGATTGCCAGAGTCCAGGTAGTCAGAGTCCAGTGAGGGTTGCTTCATGGAGAGCTACAGCACCGGCGGTTCAGCGAGCTGAAGCAGGGGTCTGCATAATTCCTTTGAAATTGATGGTGACGCAGTGAAATGGTCTGTTCTGCAGGAAATGGAAGAAATCTTCCAGCTAAAACAGGTTTTGAGGAATTAGTCTTGATGTAGGCTATTGGTCAACCTGGTGTCCTGCTCTGATGTTCGCAGGCTGGAGCTTGAACAGCAGGCAGAGTTGTGAGTCTAGAAATGTAATATTAAAACTTTCCAAAGGCCAGAAGATTAGGTTATGTGGTGTTGCCCATTAATGAATCAGCTGCAGGCTAACAAACAGTTTCTATGCCTCTGGTCAAAATCTATTGTTCACCTTTGGAGATAAATGGTTGCTTTTAGCCCCTCTGCAGGTATAATGAACTTTGATGGTTCTCCTTTTGTTTTTGGACCAGGCTCAGGAGACAGGTCGTCTGTTGGTTTCGTTGATTGTAATGTATCAACACAGTGAAACTCCACAAGAATGAGGGTTGAGCTTTGGTCCTGTACCTGCTGTTGGAAATTTCCAGAAACTATCGTCAATTGTGAATTATGTGACCCATAGCAGCCATCATTCGGTTTAACAAAGTCCACTTTCTTAAATAAGCAAAAAGGTAAGGTTTGATTTAAACAGTTTATGACTTCTTCCATGGCCAGGATTTTACAGCCCCTCTCACCCGGCAGGGTATTACTGTCTCACCGAACTGATTGGAGATTTAAATGGCTCGCCCCATCTGCCAGGGGGGAGAATCCTGTCCCATGTCTTAGGGACTTGACGCTAGCTTTATATTCCAGGTTTATTTATTGACTTCAAAATTAACCAGCTTTCATGGTCAATTTAGAGAGTTGGGAAAGTCTTGCTTTCTGATCAGCCAAAGGGATGTTTAGAATCTTTGGGCTCAGATATAAAGCTATCTGAATTCTATAGAGAGAAGACCACACCAGTTAGTTCAGGGATTGCAGGCTTGCAGGGTAAATATAACCTGTAAGTAGGGATAAGGTGGCATGCATTGTTATTTTTCTTCGTGTGAGGAGCAGTATGGAATTTCAATAAAGCACAACATCCTGTACATCCATATGTTACAAGTAAAAGATCCCAATATACTGGTTTACAACTGACTTCATCTATCTGAAGTACTTTTCAGCTCCCCTTCTGAAAGTCAGGAGAAACCCACCTGCTGGCACTTACACAATAACAGCATATAATGCTCATGGGAGGACCCATTGTTATAATGCCTGGGCCACTTTATTGATTTTAAAATTCTCATCCTTGTTTTCAAATCATTCCCATGCATCACCCATCCCTATCTGTGTAATCTCCTCCAGCCCCAGAACCCTGTGAGATATCTGCGCCCCTGCAGTTCTCGTCACATGCATATCCCCCAATCCCTTCACTCCATCATTGGCGGCCATGCATTCAGGTGCCAAGGTCTTATGCTTTGGGATTCCCTCCTTAAACCTCTCCACCTCTTACCTCTTCCTCCTCCACTAAGATACTGCATAAAATCTACTTTTGACCAAGCCTTTGGTCATGTGTCCTAATAGCTCCTTATCTGGTTGGGTGTCAAATTTTGTTTGGTGATCGCTCCGGTGAAGCACTTTGAGAGTTTTACTACAGCAAAGACAATATATAAATGCAAGTTGCTGTTGTAGGTATTGGGCATTAAAGATGCATTCCAGACAATAGGGAACAACAACTTGGCTTACAGGAGTGACTGCAATGCAGAACCTAGGACACTACCTATAGGGATGAGTTGAAACTTGTAACTGTTCCAAATGCCAAGAATCCGGACATAGAAATTGACAATCCTGAACTAATCCCACAAAATGTCTTCTAATAATCCCAATATATCTTTCAGCAGATTACCATCTAAAACAGTGAAGCTCTGCTTGGTTGTCCCCTGGTGTGTTTGTGCAGTTCGTTATTGTTATGTATTGCATGCCTTATTTAGCTTGCCGTGCTTTGTAGACCAGTGCATTGTGGGATCATAAAATCCAGGGTTTTTTTTGTTAGCTCTCTTTCTGCAGTAGAATAAACGAGAGCTGCAAAGCTCAAACGCCTCCACACAACCGGGAGTATTTTTAGTCTTTAAAAAGTTATCGGCCGTGCCAATATTAAAAGATAACAAATTGACGATGGAGCTGTGCAGTGAGGCCACTCAAAGTGTGAAACAGCTAGTGAAAGGAAATTACTGGTAAAAACAAAGCACGTCTACTGTCCCAGAGCGCTCCTGAAGTTCAGACAAACGGGATCAGCAAGGCCAAGGTAATAAGACAGAAAGGGAAAAAGTCACTGCTGTGCTCTTCTGAACAGGAAAAAGCAAAGCAGCCGCATTTTCAGAAAAATAAGAGAGACCCACGATCTCGGGATCTGGAGAAAGCATGGGAAAAATACAGCGACCGGGCTGCTGACTGCAGACAGCCTCCAAAGTCCCAAACATACAGGACATACAGGGTTCAAAAAGAAGACACAGAGACAAGACGGTGATGCAGTTTTAAAAAGTTAATAAACTTACAGAAAGGGAAAGCCCACGGTCGCTGCAGAGCTCGCCAAAAACCCGAAAAGCGCGGGAAAAACCGTAGAGGCATAACTGACAACCGCTGACAGCCTACGTTAAAAAAACTGTTACTGTCTTAAAGTGATAACAGCGTTTAAAGCGGTAACTACAAAAAAAGGAAATGACAGTAAACAGAAAGTAACTGATGTAGAAGAGAAAATAAAAAGGCAGAAAATGACTATACTTACTGGACCTATAGGACATTTCGATCAGACTGTGGAACAGTGGAGCTCCTACACTTGAGTTTTTTGTCCTTGCAAATGGAATTGAAAATTATAGAAAGATGGCAACTTTCTTAAGTGTGATGGAGAGCTAAAACCTTTGGCTTATTAAGAAGCTTGGTGCAGCCTGAAAAACCTGGCACAAAATTGCATGAGGACATTATGAAAGTCCTGGAGATGCATTTTTCCCCTAAGCCGTCTGTCATAGCAAAAAGATTTAGGTTTCACAAAAGAAACCAAGAAGAGGGGGAAACAATTGCACAGTGTATTGCAGTACTTGAAAAGTTCACCAAAAATTGTGAATTCAAGGAAGTACTGAACAAGACTCCATAGCAGGCTGGTCTGTGGCTTTCCTTATGAAGAAATCCAGAAACACCTCACTTTGAGGCTAACCTCACTTTGCAGAAAGCCATTGAAATCGCAGTCTCAATGGAACTGGCTGCAAAAGAAGCACAGCAGCCGAGTGCATCGACTCAACTGCATCACGTGACAGCTGAGTGCGCACACAAGATAGCAAGCAGCCGAGGCTGTTACCGATGTGGAAAGCCTGGTCACCATCCATCTGAATGTTGGTGCAGAGACCTTGAATGCCGTCAGTGTGGCAAGAAGGGACACGCTGAGTGTGACTGTAAAAACAAAAGAGCAGCAGTGAATCAGAAAGGCAAATCAGAGAAAAAGGAATCTGGTGTCGGGGGCAACAAGAAGAAGAATTTGCATGTCAGACAGCAGGAACGGGTGGACCAGAGTGGCATCGAGTCTGAAGAAGAAGGGCCCTCTCCACATCTTGTCCTTGGCAGGTGGTTCACAGGGTTACTGGGTAACACCGCTGCTGGTGGGGCAACCAATATGTATGAAACTAGATACAGGGGCTGCAGTTTCTCTGGTCTCAGATGCTATGTATAAGCTTAAACATCTTCTCTTGACACCTGCAAAAATCGTTCTGAAAACATATACAGGGGAATATTATGATGGGCAGGGAACAGAAGTTAAAGTGGAACTAAATGGACAGACTGCTAAGGTCTGTTTGTGGTGAAAGGCAACTACCCAGCGTTAGTTGGACTGTCATGGCTTGAGAAGATCCGATTAGAGTGAGCAGACATACACAGTGTTGCAAAAGAAGAAAATGGTCTGACAGCTGTTAGAAAAAATCATGCTGTTGTTTTCAAAGGAGATTAGGAAGTCTGAAGGGAATCACCGTAAAATTGAATATCAAAGCTGACTCTCACCTAAAATTTCTGAAGAATTTCTGCCTTATGCCATACGACCAAAAGTCGAAGCTGACCTGGAGCTTCTGGTCAAGATAGGAACCTTGGTACCTGTCTCCCATAACAAATGGGCAACACCCATTATTCCAGTGCTAAAGAAAGATGGCTCCATACGCATCCGTGGAGATTTCATGGTTACTGTTAACCCCCCGTGTTGTGTGCTGGACAATATCCACTTCCCCACATTGAGGACCTTTTTGCTGGCCTGGTCGGTGGACAGAAATTCAGTAAGCTAGATCTATACCAGGCCTACTTACAAATGCACATTGATGAAAAGTCATAAGAACAGTTTACCACCACAACACACAAGGGACTGTTCCAATATAGCCGGTTGCCTTTTGGAATAACATCAACTTCGGGCTTGTTTCTGGAGTGGCTTGCCTGGAGTTCAGTGCTACCTTGATGACGTGTTGGTAACAGGCAGGACTGATGAGGGTCATCTCAAGCACTTGGATGCAACCCGACGAAGAGGAGCATGCCTACGAGTTCACAAAGGCAAATGCGAGTTTTTTTAGCCCTCTGTGCAATATTTGGGGCATGTCATTGATGCTGCTGAGCTTCACAAAGCAGCCTCTGATGTCAACGCTATTGTGGATGCTCCAACTACTCAGGATACCAGCCAGCTTTGCTCGTTCTTAAGGATTCTGTTTCATTATGGGGGATTCATTCCACATCTGGCAAACTTGCTGAGGCCCCTGCATGAGCTTCTGTGTCAGGACAAAGCCTGGAAATAGACAGAAGCTGTGATGCTGCATTCAAGAAGGCTAAAGCAGCGCTGGCAGATTCCGAGATACTGACGCACTTTGGCCCCTCCTCGCCTCTACAACTTGCGCGTGATGCATTGCCTTATGGAGTTGGGGCTGTTGTTTCACGCATAATGCCCTCAGGCATGGATAGGTCCCTAACATTCACTTCGGGACTTAAAGCAAGGAAGAGAGACAATACGCTCCGATCAAACACGAAGCACTGGGAATCATTTTTGGAATCCAGAAATTTCACCAGTACCTGTTTGGATGGAAATTCACGCAGCTGACGGATCATCGACCACTCACCTCAACATTCATTCCGGGCATCCCTTCTTTAGCTGCAAAAAGGATGCAGCGTTGGGCATTGATGTTGGTTGTTCACAAATATGGCACCAAATATCAAAAATCCAACTTGCATGGCAATGCCAATGGCTTTTGAGGCTGCAGCTACCAGTCAGCCACGTGGACCCTACTCAGAAAGTTGCAAAAAACTCCTTTCTCCTGTTGGACCAGCTGCATTCTGGACACTGTGGAATAGTTCACATGAAAGAGATTTCAAGAAGCTACTTTTGGACTAAGACTTTGAGGCCAAGGCAAGATCTTGTTCTTCATGTCAGAGTGTGAAAAACATGCCTCAATTGGCACCCCTCCATCCATGGGATTGGCCAGAAAACCCTTGGCAGCGCATCCGTGCCAATTTTGCCGGATCATTTGATCATGCTTGATGTGGATGCTCATTCCAAATGGCCAGAAGCTTCAGTGATGTCCTCTACTACAGCTGAGAGTATAATTCAAAGGATAAGAGAAAGGTTCAGTCATTAAGGGTTACCAGAACAACTTGTGACCGACAATGGACCTCAGTTTGTCTCACAGGAGTTCGAGAAATTTTTTGAGAAGTAACGGAATTTATCACATCACCTCAGCACCATACCACCCATCCACCAATGGATTAGCTGTGAGATTTGTTCAAACCATGAAACATGCGCTAAGTTCGACATGAGGACAATCCCTAATTTAAAAGCATCTGGACACATTTGTGCTGACATACCAAAACACACCACATGCTATGACTAAAGCATCTCCAGCATTCCTACTAATGGGACAGCAACTGCACACTTGCTTTGATCAGCTGAGACCAACAAAAGACACATGTTGTGCAAGATCAAAAGGACGACCAGGTGGAGAGAAGAGCACAAACATCAATGCCAAGAGTTTTCTGTTCTGGACAAGGGGTTCTAGCTCATAGTTATGCTATCGGAGCTAAATGGGTTCCTGCTACTGTGATTGTTCAGACAGGACCTGTGTCATAAACCGTCCAAACTGCGAATGATCTCACCTGGCCGAGACATGTTGACCAGCTGTTGCCAAATCAAGCACCATCTGAGAATTATACCTCTTACGATAGAGCCATCTCCAAGTCAAGGAATGCCGACTCCTGTCACCTCCTCAGTCTAGCTTGAAGCTGAAATCGTCTCGCCTTCACCTGCATTAGACACAATTTCAGATTCTGCCACAAAAATCCTAATTTGCCATCAGCGTCTGATGAACTTACGCTGTAAAAGCACCAGAAGTGCACCGTAACCCACACTGGGAGAGAAGACCTCCTTAGCATCTGAATTTATAAAGTCAGAGACTTGAGATAGGTTCAACAGAAATAGAGGCAGTCTACCCTCTTTCCCGGGTTCAGAAAAAGTTTTGTTAATTGACATTTCCAAAAAGGGGGGAGGAATACGTTATGTATTGAATGTCTTATTTAGCTTGCTGTACTTTGCAGTCCAGTGCATTATGGGATCGCAGAATCCATGCTGTTTTGATAATTCTGTTACTGCAGTAGAATAGAGAGCTGCGATGTTCAAACACCTCCACGCCTCTGGGAGTATTGTCTAGTCTTTAAAAAGTTTCGGACCATACCAATATTAAAACATCTCAGTTATGGTAGTGAGTGCTTCTGAATAGAAATTCCCCTCTATAAACTTTTGGCTTTTACACACTGCTTTTAGGCTTAAATTTTCATCAGTTTCCTAATTAAGCTTGATCTAGCCCTTAGGCTAGAGAATGGTACCAAAGCGAGGAAAGTTCCTGTTTATCTACCATTGCTAAGTACAATCGGTTGCCTGAAAAACGAAACGGATTTACTCGTGATTCCCTGTGGCTGAACACTTTAAGGTTGGGCTTCATGAATTACAAATTGTTCCCTTGGATGAGCTACTCGAGGACAGCCAGCTCCCTTGGAACTGCAAGCTGGTGTGGGTCGATGCCCTTGGGATACCCACTGAAGGCATCACCGTAAACAGTGGTAGTTTCATCAGAGCAGAGACATTATTACAGCGCTGAACTGCAATCCATCACTTGAGAATCTACAAGCCATAAAAGCAAATTATGGTGAGTTGTGAGAAATTTCAGTTGTCTGATCGCTCACTCTTCTGAACATCCTAGTTAAGTAAAACAGACAGGAATGAACAATGTACAACTTGTGGCAACTAGCTAATAGCTTAAACCTCCATGGGGAGCTGTTCTGGACATCAGGAGATGCTATATTGCACAGCTTTGCTGGTTTATAAAGAACATCGCTGTTCTCGACTTCTTTGGGAGCTGCCATTCTTTCTCATTATAACCGCTGCAATGTACCCCAGGTGCTGTCGGCTATCAGGCTCCAGGGCCACTCAACACTTATGCGCCTTGCTTGTAACTTTTTGAGACAATATCAGAGGTAGATGTTTTTGCTTCCTTGCAGTGAGACTAACAACTTATCAATAAAAGCTACTGGAAGGGGTTGAGGGGGAGTGGGGCTGGGGGGAAGTGAGGTCAGGCACTTCTGTAGTCCATTCATGGCCACCAGCAACAACCTACATTTATACAATGCCTTTAATATAGTAAAAATACTCCAAGATGTTTGGCAGGAGCATTATCAAAATAAATTTGACACCTAGTTATAGAGATATAGATCGGTTACGACACAAAGGAGGCCATTTGGCCCATCATGTCTGTGCTAGCTGTCTGAAGGAGCAAATAACTTTGTAGCACTCCCCTGCCTTCTCCCCATAGGACTGCACATTCTTCCTTTTCAGATAATAATCCAATTCCCTCTTGAATATCTCAACCAAACCTGACTCCACCACAGTCTCAAGCCGTGCATTCCAGGTCCTAACCACTCATAAGATCGTGAGGTTATAAGAAATAGGAGCAGGGGTAGACCATGTGATCCATCGAGCCTGCCCCACCATTCAATAGGATTATGGCTGATTTGATTGTGGAATTAACCCCATTCCTGCCTGCCCCCTATAACCGTTGACTCCCTTGAGAATCAAAAAATCTAAATAAATCAACCTTGAATACATTAAATGACCCGGCTCCATTGCTCTCTGGGAAAGAAATTTCCAAAGTCTAATGGCCCTCTGAGAGAAGAAATTCCTCCTCATCTCCATCTTAAATGAGAGACCCCTTATTTTCAGACTGTGCCATCTAGTTCTACATTCACCCAAGAGGGAAACTTCCTCTCAGCATCTACCTTGTCAATTTCCTTCAGAACCTTATAGGTTTCAATAAGAGCATTTCTCATTCTTCTGAAGTCCAGTATGTACCGGCCCAATCTGCTCAACCTTGTTCACCCATTCCACCAATTTGCCTATGTCCTTTTGAACTTCTACACTATCCCCCTCACAGTTCACAAATCTTCCAAGGTTTGTCTCATCCACAAATTTGGAGATTATGCCAGTACTCCAAGGTCTAGGTCACTGATATATAAGAGCAGGGGTCCTAAAACAGATCCCTGGGGAAATACACTACAAACCTTCCTCCAGCCTGAAAAATAACCATTAATCACTGTTTGTTTCCAATAATTTATACGCAAACTGGCCATTGGAGTGTGGATCAGTGGCATTACCATCACTGAATCACCCTCTATCAACATCCTGGGGGTTACCATTGACCAGAAACTGAACTGGACTAGTCATATAAATACAAAAAAACAAAAAAACTGCGGACGCTGGAAATCCAAAACAAAAACAGAATTACCTGGAAACACTCAGCAGGTCTGGCAGCATCAGCAGAGAAGAAAAGAGTTGACGTTTCGAGTCCTCATGACCCTTCGACAGAACTTGAGTTCGAGTACAAGAAAGAGTTGAAATATAAGCTGGTTTAAGGTGTGTGGGGGTGGGGGGGGGGTGGGGGGTGGGGGGGGGGGGGGTGTTGGAGAGAGAGAGGGGGAGAGAAGTGGAGGGGGTTGGTGTGGTTGTAGGGACAAACAAGCAGTGATAGAAGCAGATCATCAAAAGATGTCACAAACAACAGAACAAAAGAACACATAGATGTTAAAGTTGGTGATATTATCTAAACGAATGTGCTAATTAAGGATGGATGGTAGGGCACTCAAGGTATAGCTCTAGTGGGGGTGGGGAGAGCATAAAAGATTTAAAAATATTTAAAAATACTGGAAATAGGTGGGAAAAGAAAAATCTATATACTTTATTGGAAAAAAACAAAAGGAAGGGGGAAACAGAAAGGGGGTGGGGATGGAGGAGGGAGCTCAAGACCTAAAGTTGTTGAATTCAATATTCAGTCCGGAAGGCTGTAAAGTGCTAGTCGGAAGATGAGGTGTTGTTCCTCCAGTTTGCGTTGGGCTTCACTGGAACAATGCAGCAAGCCAAGGACAGACATGTGGGCAAGAGAGCAGGGTGGAGTCTTAAAATGGCAAGCGACAGGGAGGTTTGGGTCATTCTTGCAGACAGACCGCAGGTGTTCTACAAAGCGGTCGCCCAGTTTACGTTTGGTCTCTCCAATATAGAGGAGACCACATTGGGAGCAACGAATGCAGTAGACTAATTTGGGGGAAATGCAAGTGAAATGCTGCTTCACTTGAAAGGAGTGTTTGAGCCCTTGGACGGTGAGGAGAGAGGAAGTGAAGGGGCAGGTGTTGCCATCTTTTGTGTGGGCATGGGGTGGTGCCATAGGAGGGGGTTGAGGAGTAGGGGGTGATGGAGGAGTGGACCAGGGTGTCCCGGAGGGAGCGATCCCTACGGAATGCCGATAGTGGGGGGGTGAAGGGAAGATGTGTTTGGTGGTGGTGACAGGGCCCTCAACCTTGTCCGGCCCATCTCCCGCGCATCCGCCCTCACGCCTTCGTCTCCCTCCCAGAAACATGATAGGGTCCCCCTTGTCCTCACTTATCACCCCACCAGCCTCCGCATTCAAAGGATCATCCTCCGCCATTTCTGCCAACTCCAGCATGATGCCACCACCAAACACATCTTCCCTTCACCCCCCCTATCGGCATTCCGTAGGGATCGCTCCCTCCGGGACACCCTGGTCCACTCCTCCATCGCCCCCTACTCCTCAACCCCCTCCTATGGCACCACCCCATGCCCACACAAAAGATGCAACACCTGCCCCTTCACTTCCTCTCTCCTCACCGTCCAAGGGCTCAAACACTCCTTTCAAGTGAAGCAGCATTTCACTTGCATTTCCCCCAACTTAGTCTACTGCATTCGTTGCTCCCAATGTGGTCTCCTCTACATTGGAGAGACCAAACGTAAACTGGGCGACCGCTTTGCAGAACACCTGCGGCCTGTCCGCAAGAATGACCCAAACCTCCCTGTCGCTTGCCATTTTAACACTCCACCCTGCTCTCTTGTCCACATGTCTGTCCTTGGCTTGCTGCATTGTTCCAGTGAAGCGCAACACAAACTGGAGGAACAACACCTCATCTTCCGACTAGGCACTTTACAGCCTTCCGGACTGAATATTGAATTCAACAACTTTAGGTCTTGAGCTCCCTCCTCCATCCCCACCCCCTTTCTGTTTCCTCCTTCCTTTTGTTTTTTTTCCAAAAATTATATAGATTTTTCTTTTCTCACCTATTTACATTATTTTTAAATATCTTTAAATCTTTTATGCTCTCCCCACCCCCACTAGAGCTATACCTTGAGTGCCCTACCATCCATTCTTAATTAGCACATTCGTTTAGATAATATCACCAACTTTAACACCTATGTGTTCTTTTGTCCTGTTGTTTGTGACATCTTTTGATGATCTGCTTCTATCTATCACTGCTTGTTTGTCCCTACAACCACACCAACCCCCTCCACTTCTCTCTCTCTCTCTCTCCCCCACACCACCCCGCACCCCCCCACCCCGCCCCCACACACCTTAAACCAGCTTATATTTCAACTCTTTCTTGGACTCGAACTCAAGTTCTGTCGAAGGGTCATGAGGACTCGAAACATCAACTCTTTTCTTCTCCGCCGATGCTGCCAGACCTGCTGAGTTTTTCCAGGTATTTCTGTTTTTGTTTTAGACATATAAATACTGTTGATACAAGAGCAGGTCAGGGGCTAGGGTTCCTGTGACGAGTAACTCACCCCCTGACTCGAAAAAGCCTGTCCACCATCTACAAGGCACAAGTCCAGACTGTGATGGAATACTCCCCACTTGCCCATGAGTGTAGATCCAACAACACTCAAGAACCTTGACACCATCCAGGACAAAGCAGCCCGCTTGATTAGCACCACATCCATAAACATTCACTCCCTCCACCTCCGACGCACTGTAGCAGCAGTGTGTACCATCTACAAGATGCACTGCAGGAATTCACTAAGGCTCCCTCAACAGCACCTTCCAAACCCATGACCATGACCATCTAGAAGGACAAGGGCAGCAGATAGATGGGAAGACCACCACCTGGAAGTTCCCCTCCAAGTCACTCACCAGCCTGACTTGGAAATATATCGCCGTTCCTTCACTGTCGCTGGGCCAAAATCCTGGAACTCCCTTCCTAACAGCACTGTGGGTGTACCTACACCACATGGATTGCAGCAGTTCAAGAAGGCAGCTCACCACCACTTTCTCAAAGGCAGACAGGAAAGGGGAATAATTGCTGGTGAATGAATAAAAAAATCATAACCTCCCTTCCCTTTATCATTAGCCCTCACGCTGTGATCAAATGGTCAGTAACAAAAGGGACTCTTATTAGCGCCTCATACACTGTGAACGCCCAATTTCAGTTTATTCTTGTTGCACCTGAAACCCACTCCAGCAAGTTTTTCTAGTTTAGTGTTGCAACTCCTGAAATTCCCTGTGTTTCCATCAAGCTTTCTAAAATGTAGTTTAACTATATTCTGCTTTCTTACATTATCATCAAGACTCGCATATATATGGAGGCCACTTGGACAGTTAGCTTAACTTAATGGGCCAGATTTTGAGGTTGTGATGACGAAGAAACTATCAGTACGTGAACAGTTTTTGTAGATGGCGATCTTTAAAAAGCACTGACAAGGTATTTCCCTGTAACCTTGCTGTTAGAATCCCTCAAAAAGTTATGTCATGTTAATGATGTGTAACTCGGTTTTTAACAGCATATTAAATCATGACTATAGCTGAACAATCTCTCTGGCTCTGGAAAATTAATGCTATATTTGTGTAATGTCAGATTTTTCCATTATGATAAAAATTACATAGCATTTTTTAATACAATTTTTAAAACATTTATTTCAGATATTTTGGCTCCTAATGTGTACCCCACAATCTTTATTTCAGTCTGTGTAAAATGTATAAAAAGTGAAGGATAAACAATGCACTTTATTTCCTGGGTTGCCGTCTGTGAGAATACATCAACGTGGTTGGCTTGTAAGGTTACTAACAAGAATAATATTTTAAAATCTAACCTTGTAGTTTACTAACCCTGGACCTTATTACATACCCTTCTTTGTAGAATAGTAACATGGGGAAACTTAAAGGTGTGGTACTGTATAAAAAATGATGTCAAGGTCAAAGGATTCTGGGAGTCTGTGTCAGCTTTTAAAAGAAGTTAATTGCAGCAAAAAAACAAGACTTTGTCTGTGGAAACCTGCTTGAGTTTAATAATGGAAAGTAGATGACTTTCTCTACCAGATTAGGAATGGTAGCATGTAAAATACAAAAGACATTATTTACATAAATAAGTAAGGTTAACAACAGCCACATAAACTATTCATGATTGGTCAAGGAAAGCATCCTCACACATGGGGCTGAAGATGGTTGGGGTGACGGAAGGATTAGTTCAATAACGGCCGAATAAAGGATGCCCTGAGCTTCCCTTCTTGGTGACAGAAAGAAAGACCATCCGGAGACAAGATCTAAAACAAGACAAGACACTAGGGATAGAGAGAGGGAGAAAGGCTTATACAAACGTAAGAAATAGGAGCAGGAGTAGGCCATTTGGCCCCTCGAGCCTGCCTCGCCATTCGATAAGATCATGGCTGATCTGTTTGTGTCTCAAATTCTACATTCCCATCTACCCTGATAACCTTTGATTCCCTTGTCTAACAAGAATCTATCCACCTCAGCCTTAAAAATATTCAATGACCCCCATCTCCACCACCTTCTGATGGAGAGAATTCCAAAGTCGCACAACCCTCTGAGAGAAAAAATGTCTCTTCATCGCTGTCCTAAAAGGGTAGTTCCTAATTTTAAAACAATGTCCCCTAGTTCTAGACTCACCCGCAAGAGGAAACATTCTTACCACGTCCACCTTGTCAATACCATTCAGGATCTTATATATTTCAATCAGGTCACCCCTCACTCTTCTAAACTCCAGTGGAAACAAGCCCAGTCTGTCTAACCTTTCCTCATAAGACAACCCACTCATTCCAGGTATCAATCTAGTAAACCTCCCCTGAACCACCTCCAATGCATTAACATCCTTCCTTAAATAAGGAGACCAAAACTGCACACAGTATCGAGATGTGGTGTCACCAATGCCCTGTATAACCTGGAGACCAAAAGGCCAAAACTGTGAGAGAAACCACTTTGCGGCGCTCTGCCATCCAAATATTTACAATGGGAGAATATTTTACATTAAACTGTAAGTCACCACCCAAGGTTGTTGACATAGTTTACCCGACAACTTAATGAACTTGTCTTGACCTTGTCTCAATAAAGTCGATTCACAACAAAGCTTTGCTGCCAAGTCTGTTCCTGCCTTAAAGGGGTAAAATAGCCCCGAAATCTCATAGGCTGCTTACCCTGCTTGATGACGTCACTGCTGCTGGATACCTGGAGATCCCCTTCACTTGACGCCAGATTCAAACTGATATCGAGGAAGGTGAAATCCATGCCATGGAGCGTACTAGACCTTTGTTGGCAACTTTCTTCCAGGTCAGTGGTGATCACGGTCACCGAGTTTGAAATGCAGATTAACATGTTTCTTCTTCTATGTAATATTTTGATAAACACGTTCACAAATTCACTAGAAATCCCTCACTCCATCCTACCGACAAAATATCCCCTATCCACACATCCTAATTCATACCCAACAACAACTTACATTTACATGGCACCTTTAACATAATAAAATGTCCCAAGGCACTTAACAGGAGCATTACAAAAAAAAATGATACCGAGCCACACAAGGAGATAGTAGGTCAGATGACAAAAAGGTTAGTCAAACAGGTTAGGTAGGTTTTAAAAGAGTGTCTTAAAGGAGCAAGCGAGGTAGAGAGGTGAAGGGGTATAGTGAGGGTATCCCAGAGCTTAGGGCCTAGGCAACTAAAAGTGTGGCCATCAATGGTGGAGCAATTACAATCAGGCATGCATTAGATGCCAGAATTAGAGGAGAGCAGATATCTTGGAGGGTTGTAGAGTTAGAGAGGGCTGAGGCCATGGAGGGATTTGAAAACAAAGTCGAGAATTTTAAAATCAAGACGTTGCTTGAGAGCCAATGTAGGTCAGCGAGCACAGGGATGATAGGTGGATGGAACTTGGTGCGAGTTGAGACATGGGCTTCAAAGACTTGGATGATCTCATGTTTATGGAGGGTGGATATGAGAGATTCCTTAGACAGCACCTTCCAAATCCACGAACACTAGCATCTAGAAGGACAAGGGCAGCAGATACATGGGAACATCACCTCCTGGAAGTTCCCCTCCAAGCCACTCACCATCCTGACTTGGAAATATATCGCCGTTCCTTCACCATCTCTGGGTCAAAACCCTGGAACACTCCATTCCTAACAGTACTGTGGGTGTACCTACACTGCTGGGACTGCAGTGGTTCAAGAAGGCAGCTCACCACCACCGTCTCGAGGGAAATTCGGGATGGGTAATAAATGCTGGCCCAGCCAGCGATGCCCACATCCCTTGAATTAATTTTTAAAAAGTCATCTCTGGCATGAATGAGCCTGGGTTCAGTGAGTATCCATTTTCCTATCCCCGCTTCCCTCTGCTGCACCATCAGTGACAGAGCTTTGTGTTTCCACCCCCTGGAACTCTCTCTTCGCTTTGTTACACGTCTCACTTTCAAAACCCTCCTCAGAATCTACCTCTTCAGTCACATCGCTTAGTCCTTCTCCTAGCTCACACTCAGAGCCTGATTCCCCCATTCTTGTGTAAAGTGCTTTGAGGCATTTTACAATGTTTAAATGAGAGGAAACTGCTATTGAAGTTGCTTCTAAAATAGAGGACAGAGTTAATATAATCAACCATTGGCAATTCCATTTCTTATTTAACACAGAGCACTACTTTAATCTACGAATCCACACACACAAGACTTGAGTAATTACATTCTAAACAGCTGCGATGGTTCTTAAATACAATATGAAAATAAACGCGAGCTTGACTCTCCACATACTGAATGGATCTCATTTTCTTTCACTGAAGTTGTGAGCAAACTGTAAACAGACAGCTGGCAACATCTGTGGTCAATGAGGTGTTTTCGTAATTAGCAACTCATCCATTTGCTTTGATTATGTGTGTTTAACAGATTCCCACTCTTTGAAATGCTTGAAAGATGTCACTCTGCGGGGTCAGTTTTGATTTATAACGGCATTTAACAGTGTTATGTCCGAATAAGCACTCAAATTGGTCTGTTAATAACTAACGGCTTTTATTTCCAGACCTTCTAGAATATGGTGCCAAAAAATAATGAAAGCGAGACAGAATATAAATACATCATTGGAATGCAATTACTAGAGTGCTTCTTCCCATCAGGGTGCCATCTAGTGTTCAGTTACCAATATGCAAGTGCCACGCTAATTAAATAGCTCTGCTGAATTCAAGGCTTATGCTGACAAGATAAAAGCAAAATACTGCGGATGCTGGAAATCTGAAACAAAAACAAAAATAGCTGGAAAAACTCAGCATCTGTGGAGAGGGATACAGTTAACATTTCGAGTCCATATGACTCTTCATCAGAGCTAAAGGTTAGATGAAGAAGGGTGGGGGGGAGGCTCGTTGGAGCATTAATACCAGTTGGATTAAATGTTCTGTGCTGTACATTCTATGTAATTCCATGGGTTGTTTTATTTTTGGCTTTTGCTGCTTCCTGTAAAGCAAAGATACAAAGTTAGCTAGACTAAAGATCTATTACAACCAAATTTGACCCCTCTTCTAGGTTGCTGTTGCATACTGCCTGGGCACACTTCAGTACATCTTCCATTTGGATAAAAGCGAAATACTGCCAACATTTCCTTAAAACATGAACTCTGTTTCTCTCTCCTTGGATGCTGCCGGACCTGCTGAGTTTTTCCAGCATTTTCTGTTTTACATCTTCCACTTGGTTATTCTTAAAGTGTCAAGGTTGACAGTGGGGGGTCGAGGAGCTGTTCATTCGAGCATTGCAGCTCTACCCAGGTTATACTATGCCTGAAATTAGACATCCACAGTGTCACAGAGTTCATGTTGATTGCACCCTCCCTAAACCAAATCACTCATACAGTCCTCCTGGTTGAACTTAACTAATTCAGTACGGTCCAACATATGAACCTAGGGTCTTAGTAGACTCCATATTTACTCACTAAACTTCAGTCATAGTTATTAAAAAGTGAACTTACAAGTAAGGGTGATGATTACCCCCAGGGAAGTAAATTAGAGGCTGGAATGAGGAACATTATTCGGTCATCAAGCCAGTCCTTCCCATAATGACTTGTGTCTAGTTAGGTACTGAGCTGTTACAGTTCACACAAGGAGCCTGAGTTGCTGTAGCAACATGCATGTTGTAGCCTGGAGTGATAATAGAAGCTCCCAATATTATTTCCATCACACAGCTGACCTGAAATCTCTCCTGCTCTTACTGTCTGCCATTGATGTGTGCTGGAAGGATTTGCAGGTTGATACTCAACCTGCTTGGCCGCCTTATGAGTGCACCTTCCTTGGCCATCAAGTCCTGGAGTGGGACTTCTGGTTCAGAGCAGGGATGCTGTCTGTGCACCACAAGACCTAATTTCTTTAGTGTTTGTAGTTTCCAAAGGAAGCTTCTTAAATGGATAAGTGAATGGACGTCAGTTCATGAAAGGACAGATTATAGTTGCCCGAGTTGGTCAAAAAGCTGTGTTTTAAGGCTGTGTTTCGAAAGCGGTGAAGGTGCTATAGGAAGGAACTTTCAGAGGATAGTACCAAGGTGGATGACACTAATGATAATGAAAGGGGGATTTACAAAGTGTCAGATAACCAGAAGGGGATGAGGTGGAGGGATAGGATGAAGCAGGATAGTGGAAGACAAATAGAAGGATTGATATTTAATGCAATGAAAAGAGGTTAGTGAGGGCTGGAGGGATGGGAGAAAAGGACTTAGTGCAGGACAAGATAAGGCCAACTGAACGTTGGGCAAGTTAGAGATTATTAAGGCTGGGGGATGAGAGGCTAGCAAGAAGGGCATTGGTATAATGGAGTAGAGAGATAGCAAAGGTTTGGAGAAGGGTTTCAATGACGGACAGGCTGAGATAGGGTGAAAGATAGCTGTAATGAAAAGAAGCAGGTCCTGCGGGTGGGTGGATGTGACATTTGAAACTCAGCTTTGAATAGATTAGGACATCAAGGTTTCAGATTGAGCTTTGGTTCAGCCCAAAAGTGTACCTGGGAGAACAATGGAGTCAATGGATAGCAGCTGAAATATGCAACAGAGGCAAAAAAAAAAATGCAATGACTTCAGTCTTTCTCAGGTTCTGCTTGAAGCATTTGGGTTTCTTCCATGGTTTGACATCCGGCAGGCAGCACTAAGGCCAGAGTGGGTTTGAGGCGAGTGGTGGAAAGAGAGAGGATGTGTGTCATCAATGTGCATATGAAACTACACAATTTCTACCACCCTCATTCCTAGGCATTATATGCTGTGCATATATCTTTAAGGGGGCGTGTCTTAAACAACTATCTATCATTATACACCTTGACAGGATTTTGGTGTAATAGCCCCATGACTTACAGTCAGTCGGCAAGCGGCAGGGCAGAGATCAGATGTAGCATACTCAGCCTTCCAGTGAACATTACCTGTAAATAGTCTTATCTTCAAATAAAGAACTTACATTATTGTTCCACCAATGCTTTTGTATGATTGGTACGTATATGTTGAACAGAAGGATATAACATGGTGGCAGGGTGGAAGCACAGTTTTTGAAGATTTGGCTAAGCAAATATGCAAGCCTCAAATCTTCACACGCAGCAGAAGAAGAGGTTGTGTGAAAGCAAAACAGCTATCAAGACTCACCATATATAAGGATTCTGAAGCTGTGCAGGGATTCTATATGCTATACCTTGGTTCTGGGATTGCACCTCACCCCAGGTAGTAAGCATCAGGTTCTGATAAGATTGATCAAATCGGGGAGAGCATAATTAGTAAAAGTCTAACTGCTGCTAAGTTTAAACAGGAAAAGAAATCAAACAGCAGACTGCAGGTGGTCTCACTTGGAGGAGAACTCCACAGGCAGGAGAGTTCATTCCTGCTGAAGCTAAATACTGCAGACTGAGATGGGAAGAAGAATCTGTCTAGCAACAATTCCAAACAGCTAAAAAAAATCCTGCAAAAAAGTTTTCCACTCCGTTTGCTTTCATTTATTGAAGCCTGCAGCCATTTTCCCACATGAATCATTGTTTCATGGGAGGAGATTAGAGCTAAAACTGGGGAAGATTAGAAAGAGGTCAACAGCTGCACACAGTAGAGGAGCATAAAACAATGCACAAGATCTCACAAGGAGTTGAGGAATGCTGATGGCAAGATAATTGGCTGAATTTTCTGGCTGGCGGGAGCGGGCGCAGACCCCATCACCGCCCGCGACCAGGTCAGTGTCGCCATTTTACACAGGCGGGCCAATTAAGGCCCGCCCAGCGTGAATCATGTCTCCCGAGGACAGCGGGAGTGGGCAGGAGTGGGCAGGAGTGGGCTTGTTTGCAATGACCGCTGGGTCCAATGGCGACCCGGCCGCCTGTTTTAGAAAGTTGTTGCAGCCTTTCCAAGCTGCGAACGATGGCCAGTGGAAGGTCTCCACAGAGCGATGCTGGTGAGCAGGTCAGGCAGGAGGGTAGGGCGGGGGGGGGGGCACTGTGCCCCTCATTTCTCCGATGATTGCCTTGCTGCCCTTGAGGAGGTGGCAGCACGATGGGAGGTCCTCATTCCCAGGGACGGGAAGAAGAGGCCCCCCCACCCCCCCCCCCCCACCACATGACCAAACCTGCCCGGGAGGAGGTGGCGGAGGTGGTGAGCTCCTGCTCACCTGGGTCCAGTGCCACAAGCGCTTCAACGACTTGTTGCGCTTTGGAAAGGTGACATTGGTCACTTAACCCAGCCGGTCAGCTTACCCCTCTGGTGCCCCCCAACCCCCCCCCACCCCCCCCCCCCCCCCCCCCCCCCCCAAGCCTGAATGCAGTGACTGCATTGAATCATTGGCAGCGTTTGTCCTTCGCTGGGTGGGCCAGCAGATATTGCCCATGCCGAGGTCACCCTGAGAGGGTGGTGATGAGATGGGTTCTGCACCCACAACATGAGGTACACTGAGACCCACATCACTGTTTTGGGGGCAACCTGGAGGATCTGCACCTAGACGCAGTGCTGGAACTCCAGAAAATGTCAGAGTCAGGGTGCTGCAGACTGGGAGGGGAGCTTCAAGGTGGCAGGGCACCGATCGATCTGCTGTCCTCTGCGCTCCACGTACTTGCGCCTCCTTTCTATGGAAGGTTAGACCGTGTGGTGATTAATGTGATGTAGGCTGCACTTGGCCAAAGGTGTGTGAGGAACAGGCTGGGCATCTTTGTGTGAGTGTTGGCAATAGTGGGGTGAGGAGACACTGGAGCCCTGCAATGTCCCACTGGTTGGGGTGGACCGTGCGTGAAGAGAATCCAGGTACAAGTTGCACTAATCAATGCTCTTCTCTCCTTTTCAGGAGAAAAATGCACATAATGCCGCTGAGCGGGTGAGGACTGGCGGTGGCCTGGCACAGTTGGCAATTCTCAGCCGCTTTGAGCAGGAAGCCCTCGATCTGGAGAGGCGCCATGTGCCCAGGTCCACCGGTGTCGGTGAGGCTGGGGTGCCACGGGCAGGTCTGTTAGCCCAGCACTGAGGTCACCATTAGTGTCCCAGCAGCCTTGGCATTGCTGAATGTTCAGTGATTGAAGTTTGCAACATGGCTTGACCATTGCTTATGGAAGGATGAGCACAGAATGATCCAGGAGACAGGGATGCACTTTGTCATTGTTAACTGATCCAATGTCTTTGTCCCCCCTTTCAGCATCAGTGGAGCAGGGCCAGGAAGAGGAGCACAGTGGCCCCCCTCTCATGCCTGAGGGCCCTGAAGTCTCACCAGCGTCACACCATCTCTGCCAGGCAGGCACCAGTGCAGGTACTAGCACCTCGGTGGGAATTAGAACGTCGGCTAGTGTCCTGGGGCACACTGCTGAGCACACTGCTCCAGTCACTGGAGGAGCTGGCAGAGACAGAGAATGCCCATGGTGCCAGCAGTTGGAGGGCTGCAGGGGACCAGGCACATGCTCAGTTGGTGCCTGATGATGAGCCTCTGGAGTCGTCCACGATGCAGAAGCTGCAGGAAATGCGGCCGGGTATGCGGGGGCATCTGTGGAGATAAGTGAGGCTATTCTTGGCTTGGTCTCTGGGGTGGAGGAGTCTACGCGGAGGACCACCAAAGCAATGAGCCTCATGTCTGAGCGCCATGCGTCCTCCATCGAGAGAGTGGTGACTCTCGTGGAGAGACTCTTCCAGGAGACCCATCAAGGCTTCCTGGAGATGCGCTCTGACCAGCAAGCCCTCACAACAGCAACTGGTCAGTGCCAGTGTGGGAGATGGTCTGGATACCAACTTTCCCAGCTCGGTTCCCATCCGTCCACGATGAGCAGGGAGGTCCAACGTGACCTCACGTCGGTGCAGCAGCTGTCTGTCTTATCTGCGAGCACCTCTCAGGGCGCTCCTGATGAGGGCAGCAGCTCCTCTACTCCTCTGCCAGTGACTGTTGCATCCGGTGAGGCTGCAATGACTGGGGAGATGCCAGCTGTGGAACTGGCAGCTCCCTCCCAGGCGGGACCAGCACAGGCTCCACGGGCCAGAGGACGACCACCAGGGTCATCGAGGCCAATAGGACAGCACAGTGAGCAGGCTGTCTCAGATGCCATTCCCAGCGAGGGGTCAGCACCAAGACGTAGCACCCAGAAATGTAAACATAAGGCACCTTAGGCACACCACCAGTTTTTCACTGGTGCTTTTGCGTTGGCCCGCAAGGAAGTCTTTATGAGTTGGTGTGATTTTTAACACCTTTGTCATTTTGTTTCATTAAGTTCCTTTGGTTGCCATATTAAATTCACACATGTCACCATGGCTAAGGTTGCCTCTTTTGTTCTGCAAGTGGATGGTTTCCAATAATGTAATGAGTGCTTTGTGAGACAATCACCTTTATTAACAAGGGCCTTAGCTAATGTTCCTAACCAGGCTGATTTTGCACATATGTCTCGGATATGGAGCCTGCAGACCAGGCTTCTCCTGGAGGTCTATATGTGGGGTGCTAGCTTAAGGTTAATTGGATTAAAGCCTCCTGGGTGTCCCTGCCTCCCTGGAGTATGCCCAGATCAGCGTCTAGCCCCTCATCATTTCCCTGTGCGTGCTCATCCTCTGACTCACTGCTGGACTCATCGTGTGCAGCCGCAGCAATTGTTTCGATGTCTTCATCGTCCACAATGCTGCCCCTTTCCAGTGCAAGATTGTGGAGAGTGCAGCATGCACCCCCTATCAATGACAAAATGATCTGGGGGGTACTGGAGTGCACCCCCTGAGCAGCCCAAGCATCAGAAGCGCATCTTGAGAAGACCGATGGTTCTCTCCACCACAGCCCTTGTGGAGGCGTGGCTCCTATTGTACCACTGCTCAGCTTCTGTTCTTGGATGGCAGAGAGGCATCATGAGCCACCTTCTGAGGGGATAGCCCTTGTCATCCAGCAGCCATCCATCCAGCCGGGCTGGAGCACTGAAGAGCCCCGGCACCTGGGAGTGTCTGAGGATGTAGGCGTCGTGGGAGCTGCCTGGGTACCTTGCACAGACTTGTAGAATCAGCATCCTGTGATCACACACTATCTGCACGTTCACGGAGTGGAAGCCCTTCCTGTTGGTGAAGGCACCGGGCTCACCTGCTGGTGCCTTGATGGCCACATGTGTACAGTCTATAGCACCCTGAACACGGGGGAAGCCAGCAATGGCCGCGAAGCCTCTGGCTCACTGTGTCTGACTTGCCTGGTCCTAACGGTAGTGGATGAAGTTCAATGCCCGTCTGAGCAGAGCGCCTGAGACCTACTTGGCACAAGTGTGGACAGCTGATTGGGAGACACTACAAAGATCACCCACCAAGCCCTGGAAGGAGCCAGAGGCATAGAAGTTGAGGGCAACTGTGACCTTTAGAGCCGCTGTGACCTTTAGAGCCGCTGGCATGGGGTGTCCACCCTCACAGTTTGTGGAGATCTCAGGCCCAATCATCTGACAGATATAGTTGATGATCTCCCTTGAGAGACGGAGCCTCCTTTGGCCCTGCACCTCAGACATATTGAGGTAGCTGCTTTGCTGCCTGTGTACCCTGGCAGCAGGATGGTGGCATCTTCTGTGGCCCCTTCTTCCTTGGACTACCTCTTGGCCCTGCGCCCCTTGTGCCTGCACCTGGCCTTCCAAAGGTGGCTCCCATGGAGGCTGAATGTGCACTCCTGGCCTCCTCCCCCTTCTAGCCGTCCACTCCTCCTCAGAGGAGGTGTCTCCAGTGAAGAGTTTTGCTTCAATTCCCAGGTTAAGGGTAGGCTTCCTGAAACCTGCAGGCCTGAAATAGATTGCTCACTGCAGGGTGCTGATCTGAGGGTTAAGAGTCCAGACAAAGCAGATGGTATGTGTTTTGAAGTATTGCAGATCACACAGGCAAGTATCAGTAATCTTGAAACATCAATACTTGACTGAGTACACTCGTGACCCCGCTGAGCCCTCTTATCCCATCCGGGGATGAGGGTTATACAAATGTCTCCTACCTGCCTGCCCGTTGCACCCATGCATCGACCTGAAGATTGCACTTTTGCCGAAAAATCCCGGTCGATTGGCGCCTCAAGGGCCTTAAGTGGCCCGTTAATTAATTTTACGCATCATTTTACGCGAGTGTGTGCGGGTCCCACCCCCCTCACGCCAATTGGAACATTCTGCCCAATGATCCGAACTAAGCAGTATAGGTGAGCTCAGGTCATTCGAGGTGCTCTCGACATGCAGATGTGGGGAGCAACTGGGGGGGGGGGGGGGAAGATCAGTCCCATATAATCATTTTTTCTACTGGGCCCACATTAGAGTTGCCATTGTTTTAATGGCTTTTCTACTCAGAGGACCAGGAACTGCACCAATTTTTTCAGAGGTCTTTGAGCTAAGGAATGTTGGAGATGCAAGCACACAAAGATGCTCAGTGCATCAGAGAAAGGACAAAGTAATTGGGATTGGAAGTATCAAATGTTCCCAGCTTCAGTAAACCTCCATAATCATTTTATTAAAGGTTATGGAATGTTCCCTCTTGCCCAGTATTTAACGTTTCCTTTTACCAATTGCTTTTTCATCTCTCGAATCATTTCTTCTGAATCAGGGTCTAAAGGTTTGCCAGAAATATAGTTCATCATTTGTCCACATGGTTTGCTATCAGATCCAGAGGCCACAGATGTTTCTTGTAAGAAATCTGAGTAGGGAAAAAGCAACTATCATCACTTCACATCAGTATCAACCTCCACCCTCCACCGCTACCCAGGTCAGATATAACACAACCAGCTGCAGAGTAAAGCTCCCCGCATACTCCCACAACAATGACTCCAGTCCTAGGAAGAAAGTCCTGCATTTATATAGTGCCTTGCATGACCAAAAGTCATCCCAAAGCACTCTGCAGCCAATGAGGTACTTTTGCAAGTGTGGTCATTATTGCAGTGCAGGAAATGTGGCAGCCAATTTACACGCAGTATTCTCCCACAGACACAAATGTGATCATGACTAGATAATCTAGTTTTGTGCTGTTAATTTTTTTAAGATAAATATCAGCCAGAGCACCGAGGCTAATTCCTCTAATCTTCTTCAAAATAGTTTCATGGGATGTCTTACATCCATCTGAGAGAAGATGGATGGGGCCTCGGTTTAACAGCTCATGCCAAAGATAACATCTTCAACAACGCAGCACTCCCTCAATACTACACTGAATGCCAGCCTAGAATGGAGCTTGAACCTACAATATTCAGATTGGGAAGGCAAGAGTGCTTCCAACTGAGCAATGGCTGAGTACTAAAAGAGCATTCCCAGCACTTTTGTTCCTTTTAGTGCTCTTTTCATGCTGACCAGACTGCACAAAGTGTCCAGGAGTGTTGTTCAGAGATGAAATCTGACAAGCAGTTCCTCATGTTGATATGATTGCTTGAGAGCTCATAAAATTTTCCAGGGCTCTTACTGGTTTCAGTTGATTATAGTTTTTTTATTCTCTTGTTGCTTCCTGTTGCTAATGCAATAGCTTCAGCTGCCCTTGTTTTTATTTGTTCACAGAATGTGGGTAATGTTTACAAGGCCACATTTATTGCCTTCCCATAATTGTTCTGAACATATGCCTTGATCTTGAAACATTAGTTTATATAGTTTTTAGGACCAAATATTAACTTTATAGCACAGAAAGTGACCCTTTTTTCCCTTTGTGGCTCCTTTCAACAGCCATTCAAAACTAACTTCATTGCCTGCTCTTTTCTCAGAGCCTTTTTTTCCCTTAAAAGTGACAGAGGTCGTACCTCTTACAAAGCTAAAATTAAACTGGTGATCCAACAGAACCCCCAGAAAATGTGGACAACTCTTGCATGATCAACCGGATAATTTGAGGAAGACCCCTGGGGTTTTGCTTGCTCAATGGATTCCATTGGTGTTAACTTATGAGGGGTCTTGGTGATTTTGATGACTGTGTTTAATGGGAAATAAGATAAGGTTGTTCTTAGTCCCTGCCTCATTCAGATTTTCTTGCTGAGGCAAGGTGAGCAGTGTCTGTGTATATGTACAAATTGGATCTTGTGGATCTCCAGGAAAGTTGTCTGGCATCTATTCAATTCCTGGCCGATTTTGTACAGGGGTAGATTCTCAACATGCCACCCAGGGGATGAAACTAATGTTGCAGATCAACGTCAATTATTGGAACCATCCAATCCTCATTTCTATTGCGCTGTTATAAGCAGCTGTCTAGTTGAAACTTTACCCCAGCATTAACGATTCTAAGTGGCATGAATGGTCCCAAAGATGTTGTACATGTGTGATGTGTTTATGTCCAAAGTGGGGAAATACATTGCAACTACCAGTGACAAAGATACTATCTTGTGTGGTTGAGTAGGTAGTAATTGGGATTAGGAACAGTTTGTATATGTGGCACCTTTCATATTTTCATGATATCTCAGTATTTTATAATCAGTGGATTACTTTTGAAGTGCAGTTACAGTTATGCAGGACAATGTCAAAGAACGTGCATTTATAAGGCTCCTTTCTCTTTGGCAGCTTTCTATCTTGTGAGATGGTTGCTTGCACCTTGGTGGTCAACTCTGTGTTAAACAGCGCCTAGTTTGGCTCAGGAGCCCCATTCTGATTTGGCAGTCTCTGCTGCACTTGCTGCAGATGAGGACAGTGGGTTGAGAAGATGAAGGATTTGCCAGTCTCTGTTTTTTTCTGGGCCCGCTTCTCATCCAGCTGAGCTTTTAGTTTCTGCCCGCCTCTTCCTTTGCCCTTCCAAACGGTCAGCCTCCAGAAAACATGGCCATCAGTGATGGTCTTCCAGTTGTCTGTGTTCACCTCCTTCATACCTTGCTTGCAGGTGCCCTTGCAGTGGAAGTATAGACACCCAGCAGGTTGTGACCCAGTAGCTCACTATCCAGGCCAAGCCAGCAGAGGCATCATTCCTAAGCCAACAGCATCTGTGCATAGTGCCTATCACAACCCCAGAATCTCTCAAAGTGCTTTACAGCCAATGACGTACTTTTGAAGTTTGGTCGCTCTTGTAATATAGGAACGGTGGCAGCCAAGTTGTGCACAGCAAGCTCCCACAAACAGCTATGAGATATAAATTGCCAGGCTATCTGTTTTATTGATGCTAATTGGTTGGGGGATAAATGTTGGCCAGTGCACCAGGAGAACTCTGACTTTTGACTAATGGCATGGGATTTTTTACATCCACCTAAAAAGACAGACGGCACCTCAGTTTAGCGCCTCACCTCTGACAGTGCAGCACTCCCTCATGAGAGGAGAGGAAGGGAGAAAAACGACCTAGAAAATGAAAGAAAAAGAAAGTAACTGTTGAGCCGAGTATACTATTTGACACCAGAGTGTCCCATCTTCCAGCACATAATAGGTTACAACATGCTACAAATTACCCCTATTTTTTCCTAAAACACCCATTCTTCCCTGCAGAATGCTGCTGTCTCATCCCATTAACTTCTTCATTAGTTCCAAAAGCCCATCAGCAGTGACAAACCAAAAGAGCAATTAAACTTCCAAATGTTTCCAGCTAAAAACTTGTGCAGAATATTTGTGTGTCATTCACTGCCATCTGTCTGTTGCCTTCACTTGATTTCTGTCTAAATCAAAATCTATTCGCATTTATTTTTGTAAAGCAAAGTTGGTTGAAATAAATGAAGCAATCAGCAAGTGAATGGCTTTCTGAAGCTCTTTGATGATAACCTCTGCACCGCAATGATGTATGAAAAATTAGACAAACATTTGAAGAAGGAAAGTATTAAAGATTGTGGAGAAAGAGCAGAGAAAAGAGATTTGAATAGCTAGCTCAGATGTGGAGCCAGCATTGGGTACAGTGGGCAAGTTATCTCCTCCTGTGCTAAGATTTGATTCTATAATTGTATTTTCTTTTCCATTATGGATTCAAGCCCTACTCAAGACCCAAGCGCATAATCAAAGCTGATGCTTCTGCTCAATACTGAAGGAGGGACGCACTTTTAGTGATGCTGCCTTTTTGGATGGGATTGAACTGGGGCTCAGGTGGATGAAAAGATATCACAGCGTGACTCAAGGTAGGCAGGAAGTTCTCCAGAGGACCTTGTTTTAGATTGCATTTGCAGCATAGAAACAGATCATTTGGTCTCATTGATCCACCTGAGCCTCCTCCTGCCCTATTTCATCTAACTCCATCAGTATATTCTTCTAGACCTTGTTCCCACATGTGTCTATTTAGTCTCCCTTTAAATGCATCTATATTATTGCTGAAAAATGTTGCTGAAGCTTTTCGTCTCACACTCATCAGGACAAATGCAAGAATGCCAAATTTCAAACGATCACAATTTATATCACAGGATAAATGGATGCAAACTGGTTGGCAAGTCGACTCTGATTGACCGAGGCCAATGGAGAAATCCATTCTCTGCAAAGGAAAGGTTCAAGCCTTGTACCTTTTTTGAATTACCTGCGAGACCAGGGAGCCTATAGAGTTCCCTACTGCTTTCTCCATGGGAATGCCTCAGCCATTAAAAAGTCAACTTGACAACCAATCAGCACCACTTTTCTCCTGTAGTGCAAATTGGTGTCATGGTTTGACATTTGGCATTCTTGCATTTGTCCTGATGGGTGCAAGACAAAAAGTTTCAGCAACATGCCTCCCTTTTCAGTATTATTCAAGTTCTGTACTACTAACCATCTATGTTGGTCACCTCAACTAATTCCTGTACTAGTGAGTTCCACATTCTAAGCACTCTTGGAGAAAAGAAGTCTTGCCTGAATTCCCGACTGGATTATGCTGAATATTCTTCCCTCAGCTAACAAAACCAAAATCAGATTAATTCACATTCATTTAATTTGCTACTTGTAGGATTTAGATGTTCACAAATTGACTGCAGAATTTGCCTATATAATTGACTATTAACAAAAATTATTAACTGGCTTCAAAGCACTTTGGGGCACCGTGAGATTATGATAAGATGCCATGTAAATGTAAGTTCATTATTTCCAGTTGATTTGGGTGTTGTGAGAGAAAGAAAGCTTTGTCAATGGCACAGGGAATCTCTAATGTTAAAAGAAAGCGTAGAAAAGGAGGTGAGGTGGATCATGTAAAAATGGTTAGGCAACCCCAAGCTTTTGCTTATGAAAGTCTTTAGATTACAGAAGGAGAGGAGGATTGAGGGAATTAAGCAGTTTTGAGGTCCTTGAATGGGTTGGAGCAGAAGTCAATGCGATGAATATTAATATTAACACAGCTGGAATACAACAAGTTAGAATGTGTAGGAAGTAGGGAGGAAAATCCAGAGAAGCGGTGACCAGTAGTTACATGAATGAGATAAGAAGGAATAGTTGCACAACATCTTATTGAATAGAGAGAGGAGATCCATCTATCAGGAATTAAGCTCAGCCTGTACATTTCTGCAGATACACTTTGTAATATTCAGCTCTGGAAATGAGCATGAAATCCTTTTATGGAGGCACCTGGACTATTTCTGGGTGAATTTTGTAGACTTGAGTATTTCACTGTTTAAGGGTTTGGTTTTTGAAAGTGTGGAATGTCCTGAAGCTGCTGTCTTTTACTGTGCACTCTTCACAAATCCCCTTGATCAGGTATAAAATCAGCATTACACCGAACTCAACACTGAGATAGGGAGTGCCATACTGTCTGTCAGAGGAGGCATTCAACTGATCTTCCCTCTTACATGGGGGTAAAAGATCCCCTGGCACTATTTTGAAGAAATGCAGGCTTATTCCCCCATGCAGTGTCTTGGCCAGTATTTATCCCTCAAACAACAATATTAAATAAACAGATTATCTGCTCGTTATCACAATACTGTCTGCGGGACCTTGCTGTGCCCATATTGGCTTCCTATATTACAACAATGCAAGCCACTTGAGAAAAACTTCTTTAGCTGTAAAATGCTTTGGGATATCCTGAACTGAAGAAAGACATTCTATAAATGCAAATCCTACTTCAGTTTTTCCCAATTAGTCCTCCTCACTCTGATTCAGAGTTTCATGTTATGTTCCTTCACTGTCACTGGGTCAAAATCCTGGAACTCCCTCACAGCACTGTGGGTGTACCAATGCCGTAGGGACTGCAGCGGTTCAAGGAGGCAGCTCAAGGGCAATTTTGCATGGGCAATAAATGCTGGCCTAGCCAGTGACGCCTACATCCCATGAATGTTTTTTTTTAAAAAGATGTTGCGCATCAAGTGATCCTGGGACTTGATCATCACTGGATTGAGATGATGAGCAAAGGATTCTTGGCAAATATGTTACACAAGACCCTGTATTGTTAGTCATAGGTGGGCTTATCTTGGGTTTTTACATAAGTGTTATCTGCTACCTTTATTGATATGGTGGCTATGTGGTAGTAGAGCTTTCCTTTGTATAATTTCATCCTTTGATAATCCACTTTTTGAGCTTCATTCGTAGTCTAGTCTTTTAGTATGAACAAGCCTGGGGACTTGTACTTCTTCAAAATCTTGTTGAGAAATTCCCAAAGCGATAACAAAATCCAGAGAGGTGCAGTAGATGGAGCTGTCTCAGATTAATGGGATGGAACTGTATATGCTGAAGGAAATGGGGCTTGTACCTGTACATCCAATAAGCACAGTTGATTGCCGCATACTGTGCTCAAAATAAATATGTGAACGTATTGTGTAAGGATTTTTATGACTTCTGCGTACAAAATTAATTGCGTTTCATTGCCACTAAGGAAATAGATTGGAACGATGCACTGATCTATGAGCCAGTTACCCATTAATAGCATTCTGAGTAAAATTTTTGGTCTCTTGAATAAATGACAGGAGGTTCAGTACCATAGTAAATTGGCACTCGTCACCTCTGCCCCATTGGATTCAATTCAATGCTGGGTTAGAAGGTTATAACTAGTGCCCTCCAGCTGCTGCATGGAAGGACTTTAACTGGATTGTGTTTGGAACGTGTTAATGCTGGATGCTACTCAACAAAACTAAACTACACATGATTGGGTGAAAAGTCACCATCTTATGTAGCAAAGGCACAGTCATCAATACAGTCGGATTTCCACAACCTGATCACAGGTAATTTATGTACAGATTGAGAAGGCGTGGTACTATAACTGTATCCCTGTATGAGCCCATTGACTTGGTATCTCCATGAGCTATATACTCTGTGATACCAGCCCATTAGGAATAATTCAACCAATAGGACAGGGCTGTCAATATTTTTGGAAGAAGACCAGTATTTGCAGAGACAATGAGCTCTTCTGCCACCTTTGCCACCATGCCCACTTCTTTGGCTGTATGTCGTTCCCACCACATACCATCCCCTTTTGCCTGTCCTTAGTGTTCTTCCTCCAACTGGACCCCAACCTCTGGCATCTTATCCTCTCTTGACCTTTTCATTGAGAACTGCCAGCATGACATCTGCTGTCTCAATTTCTCTACTTCCCTCACTTTCTAGCTTCTCTCCCTCTGAACTTGCTGCACTCCGTTCTCACAGGTCCAACACTAACTCTGGCATACTGACCTCTACTTATTCAAGGCTGAAAGCCAACTCTCGGACACTTCTTCCTACACCGCCACCCCCCCCACCCCCCGAACCTTGCCCCTCACCACAAACATCAAGCCATTGTTTCCAAGACTGTCACTGACCTCATCTCCTCCAGAGATCTTCCCTTTACGGCTTCCCGTCTCATAGTCTCCCAACAATGAACAATTCGCTTTCACTTGCTTCCCAAGACGTACAAAAAGCACTGTCCTGGTTGACTTATTGTTTCAGCCTGTTCTTGCCCCACTGAACTGATTTCTTCCAATCTTGACTCTATTTCTTTCTCCTTGCCCAATCTCTCTCCACCTATATCTGTGACTCTTATGATACCGTATATCACTTTAACAATTTCCACTTTCCTGGTACTAACCACCTCCTCTTTGCTATGGTCGTCCAATCACTCTACACCTCCACGAACCACAACCCCCACCCACCTCCCCACCTACCCCAACAGGATGGTCCGAGGGTCCTTTGCTTCTTCCTTGAATGGAGGTCCAACCATCTTCCACCGACCAGCATCCTTCTCTGCCTGGCTGAACTTGTTTGCTCATTGAACAATTTCTCTTTTAACTCATCTCACTTCCTCCAAATAAAAGGTGTTGCTATGGGTACCCGCTTGGGTTCTAGTTATGTCTGTCTTTTTGTGGGGTATGTGGAACATTCCTTTTCCCAGCCCTGCTCAGTATCCCCTCCCTCAGCTCTTTTTTCTGGTACATAGTTGACTGCTTCAATGTTCCTTCCTCCTCTCACCTGGAACCGGGTAAATTCACCAATTTTGTTTTCACCCTTTTCTCAATTTCACATGATCCATCTCTGACTCTTCACTTCCTTTCCCCCAGTTCTCCATTTCTGGTGATAGGCTATCAACAGAATATTCTTTATAGGCCCACTGACTTCTACAGCTTACCTGGACTATATTTCCTCACACCCTGGTTCCTGTAAGGATTCCATTCCATTCTCCCAGTTTCTCCATTTCCACCACATCTGTTCCGATGATACAATTTCCATTCCAGCACCTCTGATATGTCCTCCTTTCTCCTAGACCTAGAACTCCCCCAAGCATGGTTGACAGATCCCTTGACCCTGTCCCATCCATTTCCTACACTTCTGCTCTCACTCCTTTCCCTCTCTTCCAGAACCACAATATGGTTGTTCCCACCTTTGCTCTAACTTTCTACCCCACCAGCCTCTACACTGAATGGATTGGCGTCTGCCATATCTGCCACCTACAGTGTGATGCTACCACCAAACACATCTTCCCCTCACCTCCCCTTTCAGCATGCTGAAGGGGCTGTTCCCTCTGCAACACACTGGTCCACTCCTCTATCACTCCCAACATCCTGACCCATTCCAATGGCACGTTTCCATGTAAGTGCACGTGATATAACACCTGCCCTTTTACCTCCTCTCTCCTCATCTAAGGTTCCAAACATTTCTTCCAGGTGAAGCAGCAATTTAGATGTGCTTCTTTTAATCTAGTCTACTGTACTGCTGCTCACAATGCGCTCACAAGTTGGGGACACTAAAGGCAGATTGGATGACCGGTTGACAAAACACCTCCACTCAGTCCATAGGCATTACCCCGAGCTTCTGGTGAATTGTCATTTTAATTCTCCACCTTGCTGTTACACTCACCTCTCTGTCATTGACCAACCACAGTGTTCCAGTGAAGCTCAACTCAAGCTTGAGGAACAGCACCTCATCTTTCGATTAGGCACTTTACAGCAGTCTGGGCTCAACATTGAGTTCAACAATTTTAACCTGAATCTTTTCCCCCTATTTATCCCCTTTTCTTTGCAGGTGTCGGTTCTATCCTTGTTTTCCTCGGATTTGCTTTTGGATCACAGTGGCTCCTCATTCTTCCATTCACACCTCCTCTGGGCACATCTTTTGTTTCTTTACTGGTCTCAACGGCATTCCCTTTCGGTCTATACTCGATGGAGTTTAGAAGGATGAGGGGGGATCTGATTGAAACTTACAAAATACTGAAAGGCCTGGATAGAGTGGATGTGGGGAAGATGTTTCCATTAGTAGGAGAGACTAGGACCCGAGGGCACAGCCTCAGAGTAAAGGGAAGACCTTTTAGAACAGAGATGAGGAGAAACCTCTTAAGCCAGAGAGTGGTGAATCTATGGAATTCATTGCCACAGAAGGCTGTGGAGGCCAGGTCATTGAGTGTATTTAAGACCGAGATAGATAGGTTCTTGATTGGTAAGGGGATCAAAGGTTACGGGAGAAGGCGGGAGAATGGGGTTGAGAAACTTATCAGCCATGATTGACTGGCGGAGCAGACTCGATGGGCCGAATGGCCTAATTTCTGCTCCTATGTCTTATGGTCTTATGGCTCTGCCCCAACCAACCCTTCTGTCATTTAATGTCTCCTGTCTTCTGTCCTATCACAGACCTTCACTTTTCTTTTTATTTCACACTTCCCCATTTCCTCCTCCTCCTCCTGGTACCATGCCCAAGACGGAGTTGGCGACCATGGACTCCCATTGGATGGGTCCATGATGATGCCTGACAAAGTACTGCAGTGGATTGCTGTTGCCTTCTGCAGTATGGCTGACCAGGAAACTCCCCCACTGTTATCATCTGCCGGCAGGCGTATTGGAAGGATTTATTGGCTGATAATCAACCTGTTTGGCCACGTTATGAATGCACCTCCCATGGCCACCAAGTCCTGGAGTGCGACTTCAACCCAGAGATTCTGGCCCAGGTTCCATCCCCAACAGACGCTGCCAGACCTGCTGAGTATTTCTTGCATTTTCTGCTTTTTTATATAGATCAGACCATATCAAGAGCTGCCATTAGATGGAAATTTGAGATTTTTCTGATAGCGATTTTTGATGAAGGTGATTAAAGGTGACTATATGGTGGAAACCAGCTTTGTCTGGACTTGGCATACTGGAGCTGGAGGACTAGCCTAAGAAAGCAACTTGGGTGCAAATCAATGGAACTGGAATTGGGCAGCCTGAATCTTAGACAGCCAACCCGCGACACCAGTTTTATACCGTGGGGAGAGGTTGGAAATCTAGTCCCAATGTCTCTCAAACTGTAGCTTTTCCTGTTCAGTAACAAATGGCACGTGCTGGTCGACAGGACAACTCTACTCTGACAGAATCGAATCATTGATGGCAAACTGGCTGAGAACGAGCAGAATTACTATACCATGTTGAAAATGGAATTTCTTGTGAAGTTCAATGGTGGAGACATGCAAAGCGGTGCTGACAAGTTAACTCAACAACATCTGGGGCAGAATTTTGCCTTTGGCGTGCGGGATCGGTGGGGTCAGGAAGCCGACTGCCGCCTGCGATCACCAGCGCTCCACGATTTTATGCGGACAGGCCAATTAAGGCCCGCCCAGCGTGATACCCGAGCGGCAGCGCTGAGCGTCGCCTGTAGAGTCGGAGGTGGGGGGTGGGGGGAGAGGGCAAGCAGGCCTAGTGCGCTATTCATGCGTGTGAAAGAGCGCTGAATAATCTCCCTGAAACACGGGGCTGAAGAAAATATTGAAAAAATGATTAAACAGCGCAAAAAAAAATTGAATGAAACACGTCCTCTCAAGTGACTCTGTCACCTGAGCAGGGACGTGTTTTTAATTAAAAAAAATTTAAGTTTTTACCTCATTTGTATTTGATGCTGGAAACGTCATCCCGCCCATGGATGAGGTTTCCAAAAAAAATTGCAAAGGCTGCTTGGCCTTTTCACCTGCCCATCAACTGTTAGGTTGAACGGGCAGCGAAGAATCCGGCACAAGTGTTAACTTAACGGCCGGATCAGGCCTTTCACTTGTCGGCAGGCATGCTGCTGGCTCTGGCGTGACTGAGCGCTGGCATCGGCACACTCGCCTGGTATCGGCACGCGTCATTTCGTGCTCGGACGGGTCGAGCTCGCGCCCACCTGCCGCGCTAAAAACCGCGCCCCTGAGGTTATTAACCGGCTCTCTGCAGGTTGCACCTAAATGGGGAAGGAAGTGTGAGTTGTGAAAGCAATGACTCCTGAGCTTAATTAGAGGTTACAGTTAACTTGAAGAGCAGCTCATTAGCTTATTAATTGGAAGTGTAAAATTGAATATCAAGAGGTGGATCGCTGTTTATCGAATGAGAGTAAATAACTTATGTATGCATCCAGATTTTTAAAGCAATACAGCTACCTGTAAATTAGAGAGGCTCAAGTAGATGACAAAGCCTGATGTCAGGCTCCATTACCTTGGAGCAGGGTCAGGCCATTGAGCCTCTCAAGCCCGTGCCACTATTCAATTAGTTCAGGCCAGATCTATGACTTAAATCCATTTACCTGCCTTGGGTTTGTATACCCTTGCCGCACAAAAATCTATCATTCTCAGCTTTAACATTTCCAATCAGCCTAGCCTCAATAGCTTTCTGGGGGAAAGAGATTTTCAGATTTCTGCCCATGCCTTGTGTGCTGAAGTGCTTCCTGGCATCACCCTGAGCGGCCTCGCTCTAGTTTTTCACTCAGAGGGTCATGGGTCTATGGAGCTCTCTCCCCTGGGGTGCCGCAGAGGCTGGGCCATTGGCTATTTTGAAGGCAGAAGTGGACAGTTTCTTGACGAGCAAAGGTCAGAGGTTATGGGGATAGGCGGAATGTGGAGTTGAGGGCACAATCAGATCCGCCGTGACCTTGTTGTAATGGCGGAGCAGGCTCGAGGGGCTGCATGGCCTGCTCCGGCTCCTCATTCATATGTTCGTATGTATCTTTGCACGATGCTGGGATTTTTCACAAGCAGCGGGGGTTTCACCGTTGGGGCCGAAAGTGGGGGTGACAGGTGGCAAGGCTCAGGGCCATATTTTAAGATTGACAGCCTATTAAGTGGCTGCTGCTGGACCTGCCACTTTACGGATGGCAGCCTTGTCCTGAGAGAGAGAGAGAGAGATGTGTGTGAGAGAGAGAGAGAGAGAGAGAGATGTGTGTGAGAGAGAAAGAGAGAGAGAATGAGGGAGAGAACTTTGAAAAGACTGTTTTAGAGGTTGACTGGTTCAATGTTTTGTGAAATGTTTGTAAAACATCCTTGCGAGGTGCCAAATGAATGCACGCCTTTGATATTTTTCACTCCTTTTACTTCGCTGTGAAAGTGATTACTGCTCGAAAAGGTGAGGCATGTCAATAGTGGATCTTGGGACAATTTCCAAATTGGGCACCTGATGACAGCCTCAAGCGCTTACAGATTGAATATAGTTAAAAACTCCCCATGACTCAGCAACAGCAACTTCCATTTACTTAAAAGTCTTTAATTTAAAAGTCGTCCCAAGGTTTCTCACACAGGGAAGCATATGCCTTGGGGAAATCTCTACAGTCAACAGTCAGCACGAACTTCACCTACAGACAACGCCTGGAAGAAGAAGCTTTCTTCCTGTAAAATAAGGCATTGATTTAATCTTGTTATTTGCCTGTTAGTGCACCCTTCTACTGGGCTAAGTGGACGGGGAAGCGCTAAGTCCACCTTTCAGCCTGTCTGACAGTGATGGCCAGGCTTTCCCAGATGTAATCTCAAGCGAGAGGCTGGATTTTCTCACGGGCTTTGAGACCCTGACCTCAGGGCCTAGCGGAGGACCCAACCCTGCGCTTACTGAGATCGTGCACGATGACACGGTCTTCCCGGAGGCCGGAGGCAGACTCCTAATTGCCTGTCTCCGTGCGCGCCGGAGACATTATTTCACTCGAAGGGCTGTGAAGCTTTGGAATTCTTAACCCCAGAGGGTTGTGGATGCTCCATCTTTGAATTCATTTATCCTTGGGAGGGACGGATTTTTGGTCTTTCAGGGAATCAGGGGATTATGGGGAGCAGGCAGGAAAGTAGACTTGAAGCCCAAGATCAGCTATGATCGTACCGAATGGTGGATTAGACTCTATGGACCATATGGCCCACCCCTGCTTCTGTTTCTTGTGTTCAGGGCATGTGACCTCCGTTGCAATGGCGGCCTCCTCAGGCAGTGGAGTGGTGGGGGGGGGGGGTGTGCCACTCCACAGGTGGCAAAATGCTGGTAAAGGTGTCACGCACAACTCCAACTGAAGCAAGTGCCTTCCAGACCACAGGGCCAGAATGCATGGAAGCCACTGGGAGGTTTGCCTCTCTCTTGGCCTAGTAACCTGCGCAGGTGTCCTGGAAGAAGAGCATTGAGGGGTTCACAGGTATGCCTGACATCTTCCACAGCTGTGGGCTCCAAAAGATATAAATTGCATTGGAGGCGAGGTGACCACAATATTCATAGAATATTACAGTGCAGAACAAGGCCATTCAGCCCATTGTGTCTGTGCCAGCTCATTGACAGATCTATCTAATTAGTCCTGCCCCCCCCCCAACTCTATCCCCATAGCCCTGGAATTTACTTTTCATTCCAAAGTAGTTATCCAACAATCTCGTTCGCCATTCTGAGCTTCTTTTCATTGAAATAGGTCATCAGTGATAAAGCCATGAAAATCTGGAACTGAAAACAAATGCATCCTATATTTCTATTTCCAAATAGTGTTGTATATCACCTTAGCAACTGGGGCAGAATTTTGCCCTTGGCAGGTTGGGCTCAGCAGGGGTGGGCGAGGGTGGGCAGGGGTGGTCGGCCTGCGATTGGGGCCGGACCGCGATTGGCTGGCGTGCCAATTAAGGCCCGCCCAGCGTGAATCTCAAGCAGCAGTACTCAGCGCTGCCTGTACAGGGCATGGAGCTGCCTCAGGGAGATGAAGCACTGTTTAAAAAAAGAAACTAAAGGAAGTAAAAATGTAATAGAACATGTCCCCTCATGTGACTCTGCTACGTGAGCAGGGACATGTTATTAATTCAATTATAAAACTTTTACTTTATTTTTATTTGCTTTTGGAAACTGCTTGGCCTTTTCGCTTGCCCACCAACTGTCAGGTCAGACGGGCAGTGAAAAGTTTAGGTTAATTGATTACTTAATGGCCCTAACAGGCCTTTTAATTGTCGGTGGGCATACTACCAACTCCGGCGCGCCCCCGCTAACCGAATTATCGCGTGACTGCGCATTGACGTCTGCCCGCTCGGCCGATGTCAACACACGCCATTTCACGCTCGAGTGGATTGGGTGCGTGCTCGCCCACCAAGCAAATATTTCTGCCCATAGTGATCATGATACAGACCATGGAAAATTCTAGTTTGTTTACCACTAAAATCATCAAGTAAGTGACATGAGAAAGGAAGACTTGCGTTTCTATAGCACCTTTCATAACCTCAAGCTATCCCAAAGTACTTTACAATCAAGGAAGCACTTTTGAAGTGGAGACACTGTTGTAATTTAGGAAACAAAGCAGGCAATTTGCCCACATCAAACTCTCACATTCAGCAACGTAATAAAGGCCAGATAATCTGTTCTTGTCATTTTGATTGGGAAATAAGTATTGTTCAAGGCAACTGGTCATTTAGTGGTACAAAACTTGAATATTGCTGAAGAGAGAGGCATGTTGCAGAATCTTGCACTCTTCAGGGCCAGAGTCAACCAAGCTGTGCTTGCAAAACTCAAAACAAAACCATTAGATGTGATTCTGTGATTGGGCAGCATTTGCTTAAAATCCTGGGTATGCTAATAGCAACACTAACAAGCAACTTATGATAATCAGTCAAGCTCATAATGTGGCTCATTTATACTTGCTAGAAGCAATGCCCAGATACCCATTCTCTGCGCACAAAAGAAATATGTTCAAGCCTTGTGAATTTTTTGAATTACCTGGGAGCTTGGGAAGCCTATTGTTCCCTGTTGCTTTTTCCATGGCAACGCCTCAGCCATTCAGAGACAACTTGCCAACCAATCAGCATCCTTTTCTCCTGTAGTATAAATTGTTATGATCGGCTGCCCTGATGAGTGCAAGATGAAAAGCTTCCGCAACATGCAAGGCGCTGGGGATAACTCAAGATATCACCATGGGATCTTTAACAGGGCAGATAGGACCTCAGTTTAATATCTCATCTGAACGACAGCATCTTTGACAGTGGAGCACACCCTCAGTACTCCATTGGATTGTCCATTCAACTTCATGTGCTTAAGTTCTGGTGTCAGACTTGAACCCACAGCGTTCTAGCTAAAGACATGAGTGTTACCAATGGAGCCATGGCTGACACCATCAGGTGTCATAAACATTGACCAGGTGACTGCTCTTTGAAAGAGCTACTCAATTCATTGTGTGGGAAAAAAGGCTAAAACTATTATGCTGTACTTTCTGGCTTCAAATGATTATTATAATGAAAGATATTATGGTGCTCTAAATGAATCTGTTTGAGCGGTATAGCTACACTATGATTATTGATGCCTTTGGTTTGAGGAACAGCTTTTATGGTTGCACCCATTAGATTTTTAATATAGCTAAGATGATAAATTATTCTATTTATATGTGTAGAAACTTTTTTTCAATCATGCGGAAGAACAGCTGAAATACAGAAGTCTTATTAACTCTACACATCTTAAGTTAAAGTTTGCTTTAAAGACGACTTTACTGATAAAACTGGAACTTAAAAGCAAGTCAAAAAAATGTAATACTTCAGGGTTAAGGATATTTTAATTTTGCTCCTTTTTCTCTCTGTTTTCTACCCGAAGGCAGGTCTGACCCACAGCGCCACCATCTTTACCAGGGGCAAGGGTAAGGAGGCAGGTCCCAAAACCACACCAGCCGCAATGGGCATTGAACCCTGTGGTGCTGGCACCAATCTGATCCACACCAGCTGTCCAACTGCCCACATTATGAACCCACCTTCCTTGGCCATCAAGTCCTGCAGTGAGACTTGAATCCAGAGCTTCTGGCTCAGACCAAAGGTGTGTCTATTGTGTCAGACTGCGCCCACTGTACCTGCCCACTCCTTAAATTCAATACATGAATTTTATTCATTATGTATGAAAGTTATGTATTCTCCCAGAGACATTTGGGGATTTGCCAAGTTTAGAAATGCTGATTTTTAAAAGTATACTGCGGCTATCAATGGTTTTTACTTTAGACATTTTGTTTTTAAAAGGCTCTTGAGATAAGAAAGGTTGCCAACCCCTAGGATAGACACATGACTCTTGTTGCAACCTCTACAGCCAAGGAGGACAAGAGCCACAAGATCATGGGAAAGTCCCTTCCAAGTCACACAGCATCCTGACTTGGACATGTATCGACATTCCTTTGTCCTTGCTGGAGCAGCATCTTGGAATTTTCTAGTTAAAGGAAGACTTACATTTACAAAACACCTTTCACAACCTCAAGATGTCCCAAAGCGTTTTACAGCCAATTAAGTAATTTTGAAGTCAAGTCTGCGATGGAATGTATAGTTTCAAAGTGTGGATTTTTGAACAGACCCTAATTGAAAAGGCAAACTGAGAAATGAAGCTGACCCTGATTGGAAACCAAAATGTCTGCGGGGACTGAACCTGGATGAAATCGTATAAAAAGACACAGAGAGACCACAGAGTTCAGTAGGAGTTCATGATTCCGGTAGTGCAGTACAAGCAGGCTGAAATAGTCAGAGGCTAGATCCAGGAATTGAGAATGAGCAAAGATATAGAGCGGAATTTTCCATTCCGGACTGAGTCACATGACAGGGCTGGGAACCAGTAATATTCCCCACCGTGGACCCCACTGGGAACTCGTGCTGAATCACATGATGCCAGCCAAATTAATTATGTAGTCGGGGGTTCCCCGATGATTTGTATGCCGGGGTGGGCTGGATGGAGCACTCCCCACCATCATATCCAGGCACCATACTTACCCATCGTTGAAGTGATGGCCTGCCGATCACAGGGAGCTCTGGCCCCCAAATTCAGTGCTACATCCCGGAAGTCCTGCTTAATGCAGTGGAGGCCAGGAGGGGTGTCCTCTACCCAAAGGATGGAAGGAGGAGGCTGAGCTGTCAGAGCATCTCTGCATGGGAGGATGTTTCCAGGGCCATCAGTGCCCAGGGCCTCCACCAGAGGACTGTTGTACAATGCCACAAACGCATGAATGACCTCATCAGCTCCATCAGGATAAGTGACCCTCAACTGCTCGCACTCACCTGATTGAATGGTACAGGGGACAGGTGCTTCCGTGTCAAGGGCACCATCTGTACTGAGGTGATAAGATGATGCCTCATAGTCCTACTGCAGTCGATTGAGTCTGCAGGTGGAGAAGCCACTGTGGGTTCCTGACCCTTCCACACAGAGAGCTCACAAGTGGTGGAAGGGAGTCAGGCATTGAGGGCACCGGCAAGCACTGCTAATGACATGCCCCTGGGAGCCTTATCCTTCTATCTGCATGGGCTCGCCGCTCTGGAGGGTACTGCCCCAGAACCCTGCTGGACAACCTGCAGGGCATCAGTCACATAGCACACAATCCAGTGGGTTATTTGTATGACCGGAAACATGGGCAAGATACCTGAAACCCAATTGGTCTCAAGCTGATCTTCTCTCTTTGTGCAAGAAAAGTTAAGGCACAACAGGAGAGAGAGAGAGATGAGGGGAGGGGACCCACCTGACCTAACAGGAGTGGGCAGCCCGGCTGCCTGGGGCGGAACTAGACTGAGTTTGAAGAAGTGGAGAGGTCAGCGGGCATCCAATAAGAATCCAGGCATGTCACATAGAAACCTAAGGGTTCATACGTTCCTCCATATTGTAGGCAGCTCATGCAGCCACTCACTCTCTCCTCTGTCACTTACAAATACCAGCAGTAAGAGGGGAAGAGAAGAAGAGAAAGCCCTGTTCAGCAGTTCATACAGCCCAGAGAGGACCGGGGACATTGGGGAGGAAGAGGAACCTGCAGCTGTAGAGGCATCACATAAGTCACCTGCATCCTCCACCAATGCAGACACACATCTCAATTATTACCAGATATAGTTCAGATCAGGTCTCACATCCTGGTGGTCACTGCACGGACACCTGTCAGCAGCAGGAGGAGGCAGGGTTAGCAAATCTCAACAACACTCAGAAGACTGCTGAGGAAGAGGCGTCCGTGACATCCAAGTTGGATAATGAGACTCTGGGATCGGCCCTGCACAAGATGCTGGTGAAGCTGCGAGAGGTGGGGTAGTGGTGTCGGAAGCCCTCGACAGAGTGGCACACAAGGCAGAGGAGTCCGTCCACCTGCTCTCTGATGAGGTGGTGCCGACATGTGCGCGCATCGCGGTCTCCATCAGGAAGGTGGCAGGTGCCATGGAGAACCTGGTCCAGCAGAGCACCCAAGTTCTGCCGGAGATGCGTGCACACCTGCTGTCCATCACTGTAGCTATGGGTGAGCTTTTGCAAGAGGGCCACGCAAGAGGGGGACAAGGCACCTCAACTTGCCTCCAGATGCCCTTTCCCCTCAACAAGTTGGGCAGGGGTCCTCAGACAGGGGCCCTCTAAAGAGAGGAGGAACGGCTGATGGACATCCCTAGGACCTCCACTCAGGACCCTCTTCCAGGGCCTATGGTTGCTGGAGGCCTCCACCGGCCCTTTGGAATCCTCTTTGCCCGTGACCCCTTCATCTTTTGTGACCCCAAAGGGAGCAGTTTCCCCACAGCAAGACAGCCAAAGTAAGTGGAGGCCCTCCAGGCCTCGGGTCTCCAGACGACACTCGCCGAGGTCAACCAAGGCAGCAGGGCCAACAGGTCAGCAGGCTGCCTCTAGGGGATCACCTAGATGAAGTGGTAGGGAAGGCAAGATTAAGAAGTTTTGATTTCACTTGTGGTTGCATGGGTGCATTATGATAGGAAATCTTCGGACACTTTTGTAAGTATAGTCTACTTCAATGAGGTTTGATGTGGTTTATTTGCGAAGTAGTCCTTAAGCCTGTGTGCACACTCCCCCACCTCCCACTATCTTCAGAGGGACATCTCAGGCTGGGTCTATGCCCTCCAGAATTATGCATGTGCAGAGAAGCAAATTTATTTGCCAGGGCCCTTGTGAGCTGTGTGCAAAAGGCCTCCAGCACACACAGAGCATTTGCCCTTCACACTCTCATCTGTCTCAACATCTAGCATTGTAAGTACCAGATTCTGGGGTTCCCCTTCAGTTGTCCAGTTGAGCTGACCTGCTGCTCCACCCCCCTGCCAATGACCCAACTCCCATGCAGCATCTGGAGACCTCGAATACGAGATTCTACATGATTGCGAGTGGCCCTGGTTCGTGTAACCTTCAATGTACAGTCCAGTACCTTTACCTCTCCCCCTGTGTCCCACACCCTACCCCTCATAACTATTGACCCCCTCCAGGTATAATGCTTAACCTTCCCACAGTTACCCTTCAACTCGCCCCCATCACGCTTCATCCCAAGCAGGTGAACGTCCAGGTCCCTTTACCTGCCTGAGGCGCCCGCCCTCATGACAGTAGATCTACCATACCCCCCAGCTCATTCTGCTGACCCCAGAATCCACTTCTCCTCCGGTGTCCTCTACAACAACCATCAGCTTTCCTTCACCTGTCATCACCGAATCCTCACCCTCCAACCCTATCAGCTCACCCTCTAACCCTCACCATCCCTTTCTATCACCATTCCCCTCAGTAGGCCCCCCTAGGACTCATCAGTTGACACCAAAAAACCCTCTCTGTGAATCCCTTACCCCTCTGCCCCCATTGTTCCCATAGGTGGAAGGGCACTGATCTAAAGTGATTGGCAAAAGAGCCAACTGGTGACATGAAGAAGACTTTTTCATGCATAGGATCTGTAAAGCCCTGATCGATATTGTGATGGAGACAGATTCAACTGTGGCTTTCAAAAAGAAGTAAGATAACCACCCGAAGGGAAACATTTGCAGTGCTGCACTGAAAGAGCGAGGCGTGGGACTAACTGAATTGCTCGTGCAGAGAGCCGAACAGTCACAATGGGCTGAATGGCCTCCTTCTGTGCTGCAGCCATTCTATGTCTTTACGATCCTAGTGCCATGGGTTATTTTATGTCCACCTCAGAAGCCCTTGCTTTAACATCTCAACCAAAAGACAGCATTTCTGGCAGTGCGGTATTCCCTGAGTATGGACCAGGGACTGTCAGTCTTGATTTCCATGCTCCTTTCTTGGGGACTGGAAGCAGCATAAGGATTGCAGCAGTTGAAAGAGTATTATTATCTCCTCAGCTAGGGAGAGACAATAAATGTGGCTTTGTCAGCATCACTCAAGAAGAAACATAATGCAGATGCAAGTGCTGGAAAGCTGCTTTGTGACAGTAGTTCTTTCTGATGCAAATCCATTCATTGCTTTGTTGGCGAGATGTAAATCTCAGCAGTGTTTAAATCAAATTATTATTTCAGTATTCCATTTTAGCCTGTCAAACACAGTACTTCATATTAACAGATCAAAACTAACATTGATTAATACAGGGTTGAATTTCGAATTCCAGTCATCATCAGCAATCCCTGATGAGAGAAGAACGTGTTTATGCTTGAAATATTTTCACATGCAGGGGAAACAGTCAAAGGAATGAGAGTTTAATAATGCCTTTGCGAAGTGAGATATGCTACTAAGTGATACAGCGCATTTCAGCACTACAAGCTAAATTGTTGCTTACTCACAGAATCACACAGTGCAGAAGAGGCCCTTTGGCCCATCGAGTCTGCACTGACACGTGAGAAACACCTGACCTACCTACCTAATCCCATTTACCAGCACTTGGCCCCGTAACCTTGAATTTTATGATATACTCGTACAGAAAAGAGAGGCATGTCGCCAAAGTATTTCATCCTGCACTCATCAGGACAAAGGCAAGAATGCCAAATTTCAAATGGTCACATCTACTCTGTCCAGACCCCTCAAGAAGTCTTAAGTTGCTTTACAAACAATGGAGTAACTTATTTTGTGGATTTTTGTTTTCTTGTCTAATCTCTACCCACTTTGATCTAGGGCTTTTCTGATGCCCATGGCCATCTTAACAAATTCTGCTCTTCTGGACTTGTTGTGAAACCCAACTGGCCTTAACCTCAAGCGCGGAGGTCAGAAACTCCACATTCGTGAAGGGCCTTGGATTTTCCATGCATGCACAGGCCGGGAGTGGACTGCATATGCGCAGTCCCACGTCTTTTCATCCTTCAGGCCCAGGAAAGGCCGGAGAAGAGAAAAGAACAATACAAAAACCCTGGTCTGGTGACCGGGTACAGAGCATTATAGCCAACAAGTGTCCCAAAGAGAAGCACAAGGGAGTGGGAAAGGGAGAGGCCCTAAACACCGGGAAGGGGACAGGGAGTGGTCCCAAGAAGTGTCCCTGGTAACGGACAGAAACAGGTCCCAGGAAAAAGAGGTGAGCAGAAAAACAGGATCCAATTGGATAAAGGGCTGTGAGGAGCAGACTTTAAGTGAAGAGAAGCCCTGAAGGTCTGAGAAGGAAGTCAAAGGTTGCCATGGGTGGTTGGGGCAAAGGTGCCCCTTTGGGATGGTAGTGTTCTGCTTGGCATGGCTGAAGAGCTAAAACAGTGCTTGTGAGTTGGTGATTAAGTGTACTTGGGAATCCAGGGGAATGAGATGCCAGGAGACAAGATTGAACCGGTGCAATGTGGCCGTGATTGAAGCCGTCCAAGTTGGAGCAACCTTTGGAGAGAATTCCAAGCGAGATCTTCGAAGATGAAGATTGGAAACCCTCATGAGAGAGATGAGATCTCAGTGAGATTGATGGACTCACAGGTTGGAATTTTCCCAAATTTGCATAAAGTGCAGTAGTCAGTGGGGATAAAAGGTATTTTACCCGCTGCCCGCAATGGCAGCTTTTCGCTCCAGACCGACCCTTTCCCGCTGCATTAGTAATGCCGCCACAGGAAACACGTCGTCTCGCTGACAGGCCGCCTCCGATTTTCCCGTCATGCCACTACCTTGTCCCTTCCTCACGCAGCCGCGTACACACTTCTCAATGCTTTGAGCCTAGGACTGCTCTGGTGAAGACGTGGCCCCAAAAGCCAAGAAGAGTGCAGTCGCTCGTTCAGTGACACATCCCTGGGATACCTTCTGGATTCTGTGGAGGCTCGCCATGATGTCCTGAACCCTGGCTCTGTCCGCAGGAGGCCCATCAGTCTCATCACTCCGGCTTGGGAGGCGGTGGCAGTGGTGATCAGCGCCAATGCTGTACAGAAGAGGTTGGCCATCCAGTGCAGAAAGAGGATAAACGATCTCATCTGTGCTGCCAGGGTAAGGCAACCATCTCATCACTCTAAACTCACATACTCACAGGGCCATGACACATTCCCTAGCATTTATCTCACTCACTGCCAGCTCAAGGCACATCACCAATCACTCTCTCACACACACCCTTACATCTCCATCTGGCTTCACCTCCTCAGGTGACGGCATCCTTGGCCCTCACCATCTTCAGGCCACTTGCACAGATCAACATGTGCCCCCAACACGCACACCCTGGGATACCCACCTTCCCCAGTACAGCCCTTGTCCTGCAGCAGTTGAAAAGCCACCCCGCCTTATGGCTGGTCTGGTAGGTAGAGGCCTGCTCATGAGCCTGCCCCTAAAAGTGATGTGGTGCTGCCTGCGAAGCCTGGCGTTGATGACCGTGAGTGCTGCCCGAAGTAAGGTAGGCAAACAAACCTCAAACCCCCTAGCGAAGTGCAGCCCGCCAGGCGCACGTTGCTTATGTCCATTTGTGAAACACGTCAGTGTGCCTGGGCAATCCAGCGTGGGGGGAGGGAGGTTAATTTCGGCGAGCAGGGCTCATAGCGAGATGCTAAAGTGTTGAAATAGGGTTCCTGACGTGCGTTGACAGAAAACAGGGCCCGCCGTTGATGGGTGGAGCGGATGAGCGCAAACTGGGTTTCACGACGGCGTGAAACTAATTTCTGGCCTTCTAGCCAATACTGTCACCCCATCCCCGGCCCACCATGATCCCCTACACCAACAGGGCCAGAAATCTCCAGCCACAGCATTACAGACATCTAGGTTCGCATTGCAAAATCCGTGGAATCTGTTTTGTTTGTGTTTGGCATTTGTTGTGTTGTGCGGTGTGTTTGACCACAATTAGCTTGTTACGTACCTCATAATAACCGTGAATGAGTAGCAGATAGATATTGTAAATTGTTTTACTGTTCTGACCTTGTAAAGTTTAAGTTTGTTTTTGTTTGTTCCAAACTTATGGAATTTTGTGGCTTTTTTCACTGAGCAAGTGTCCTGAATCTCAAACTTTGTCTACTTTAAACAAAACGTTATTGGTCCCTAACTGGATCCTACCAACAACCTGGGAGCCTGGCCAAGGATAATAACAGAACTAACCACCCCCTTTTCCCAGTTCCCCAATATCTCTTCAACAACCACTGCACACATCCACTTCGCATGCCTCTCCATCCCAGAAAAAGATTTGGGGCTAAAGTTAAGGTCTGGTTAATTCTCAGGACCAGAGAAAGAGAAAAGAAAATAATGAAACCAAAACAAAAATAGCTGTAAAAACTCAGCAGGTCTGACAGAATCTGCGGAGAGGAGCACAGTTGACATTTTGGACTCAAAACGTTAACTGTATCCCTCTCCACAGATGCTGTCAGACCTGCTGAGTTTTTCCAGCTATTTTTGTTTTTGTTTCAGATTTGCAGCATCTGCAGTATTTTGCCTTTATCTTAAAGAAAATAATGACTTGTACTTATGTGACACCTTTCATGTCCCAAATCAATTAACAGCCGATTAAGTATTTTTGGATGTAGTCACCTTTGACTGCAGCAGTCACTTTTTGCATACTAAGATCCCTCAGACAGCAATGAGATTATGACCAGACTGTGTGTTTTATTGATGTTGGTTAAGGGATGAATATTGTCTGGGACAGGGGAGATCACCCCTGCTCACCAAAGCAGTACCATGTGATCTTTTGTGTCTAACTGAGAGGGAAGACAACACCTCATCTGAAAGATGGCATGTCTGACAGTGCAGCACTCCCTTGGAACTGCTCTGGACTCAAACACACAACCTGTTGACTCAAAGGTGAGAGTAATTCTCACTGAGCTAACGCTAACCATTGGTTGCATAGTGCCGAACAGAAAGGTAAGTTGCCATGTCTTGAGCTTCACAGCAGAAGACCAACAATGGGGAGGTTCAGATGCGAGTAGGACAGACAATCAAAGAGACAAGTGACTGGCAGTTTTAGGTCTCACATACAGACTAGCAAGCCACACAGCTGGATGTATCTGCTACGGTGCACCACCACCTTCTCAGGGCAAGTGAGGGTCGACAATTAAAATCTAACCTTGTCAACACCCAAACTCTGATATTGGACATCAAAAAGCAATAAAGGCACTATTTAACTTCTAGTTGTTGCAGTCTTCAATTTATAGTTCGTCCCTGAATTATGCATGCTTTGCATGTGTTACAATGCAATAAAAAGAGCACAAGGGCATGTTTGTTCCAGAGAAACAGCTAAATTTTTCATATGGGGCGCAGTCAAGTGATGATGTAATTTCTTGTAGGCCAGAGCCAATTAATGTCTTCTTCTGAAGCTCATTACTGTGACTGAGTGAGATGAGACCCAGATTTGTACTGTGAGGTTCCATCCAGTCGCTAGATGGGTTTCCATTAATAATTTACTTTCCTCAGGAGTCATGGAGGACCTGTGGTAAAAATAGCTTTAAATTGGAGGTTTGTTACTTTCCAGGGTCTCGTTTCATTAGTGCGTCCTAGATCTAGAGTATAGTAATTGATGTTACTTCAAAAGAAAACCAGTTGCATATTGCAGTTACAGCTTTCCACGATATTCAATATACAATATTCTGTATGCAATATACGGATTAGTAATCCAGAGGCCCAGCCTAATGACTTGAGCACAAATGGTTCAAATCCAACATGGTAGTTGGCAGAATTTGAATTCAATTACTATTTGGAATATAAAGCTAGGATCAGTAATTGAACTATCACTGATTGTAGTAAAAACCCATCTGCTTTACTAACCCCCTTTAGGGAAGGAAATCTGCCATCCTTACCTGGTCTGACCTACATGTGATTCCAGACCCACAGCAACGTGACTGACTCTTAGCTGCCCTCTGAAATGGCTGAGCAAAGCCACATAGTTAAAGGACAATTAGGGATGGGCAACAAATGCTGGCCTTGCCAGCGATGCCCACATCCCATGAAAGAATAGAAAAATATTCAAAGGAACAAGTAGCTCGACTTGTTGCTTCTCGCTGAGACATTTAAATGAAAATTCATTGACTTTTTTTCTCATTATTCTGACATGGCCGAAATCATATGGAAATGTGATCAAATTTGTTAAAAACCTAAATTATTCAAAGAAGTGCGCCAGGATCCGAGTATCCTATGGACAGATATTTTATGTGTCTTAATTGTAGAAGAAACAAATCACATCCCAGAAACTAATTGCAAATCAGGAGGTGACACTGAAGGAGGAACTTAAAATAATTATAATCGCCAGGGTTAAGAGAATGAGAAAATTATTAGACCCAAAGGCTGACTTCATTCTAGCCTTAAAAGAAATGGCAGCTGAGGTAGTAGCTGCATTAGTTCTAATTTTCCAAAATTCCCCAGATCCTGGAAAGGTCCAGTTAGATTGGAAAATAGAATATGTAGCTCCTCTATTTGAGAAAATTTGAACTAAGCCTCGAAAGGCTGGAAAGAAGGCAGAAATTTGGCTTAAAGGAACACTGCTTCCGGGATTTGGGGCTGCAGCCGGAATGGATCAGTCAACCACTGAAGTCTACGGGAGGAAGGTACATCGGATTGCCTGGCAAAAGAATCCACCCCTGTAAGGTTACTCAGAAAACTAGGTAATGTATACACCAAGGGGAATCTTTACCAATTTAGTGTCCTGGCTAAGTTGAGGTTATCCATTTTGGGAAGCCATTGTGCAATAGACCAATTTGGGGTTATTGTATGTGTTTTAAAAAAACATATATCTGTCTTTCTTCTGATACATATAAAGTGCGTTCTCTTTTCAATAAAGTTATCTTTCTTTATTTACTTCTTTCTCTTTTCAAATCATCAATTATAATTGTCATATCATTATTATTATTATAATTACCATTATTCAATATTCAATAAAATTGTTGTTTTAACACATTACTTAGCATTTTCACTCATTCCTGTTATGTCCAGAGTATAGCTCCAAACCTAAATGAGACTCGAAAGGAACTCTCACTTTCTCCTAAACAAAAACAGAATTACCTGGAAAAACTCAGCAGGTCTGGCAGCATTGGCGGAGAAGAAAAGAGTTGACGTTTCGAGTCCTCATGACCCTTCGACAGAACTAGGTGAATCCCAGGGAGGGGTGAAATATAAGCTGGTTTAAGGTGGTGGTGGTGGGGGGTGGGGGGGTGTGGGGAGAGAAGTGGAGGGGGGTGGTGTGGTTGTAGGCAAAAGCAGTGATAGAAGCAGGTCATCAAAAGATGTCACAGACAGCAGAACAAAAGAATACATAGGTGTCAAAGTTGGTGACATTATCTAAACGAATGTGCTAATTAAGAATGGATGGTAGGGCACTCAAGGTATAGCTCTAGTGGGGGTGGGGGGAGCATAAAAGATTTAAAAATACTTTAAAATAATGGAAATAGGAGGGAAAAAGAAAAATCTATATAATTTATTGGAAAAAAACAAAGGAAGGGGGAAAAAACAGAAGGGGAGTGGAGATGGAGGAGGGAGGTCAAGACCTAAAGTTGTTGAATTCAATAATCAGTCCGGAAGGCTGTAAAGTCAATAGGAATCAGGTGGAAAACTCACCACAGGTTAGTGTCATACCTAGCACAAAGGAAGATGGTTGTGGTTGTTGGAGGCCAATCATCTCAGTTCCAGGACATTGTTGCAGGAGTTTCTCAGTCTAGTGTCCTCGGCCCAACCATCTTCATCTGCTTCATCAATGACATTCTCTCCTTCGTAAGGTCATAAGTGGGGATGTTTGCTGATGATTGCACAATGAGCAACTCCTCAGGTACTGAAGCAGTTGTTGTCCATATACAGTAAGACCTGTACAACATTCAGGCTTGGGCTGATAAGTGACAAGAAACATTTCCACCACACTAGTGCCAGGCAATGACCATCTCCAACAAGAGAGAATCTAACCATCTCCCCTGATGTTTTATTGCATTACCATCGCCTAATCACCTACTATTAACATCCTGGGGGTTACCATTGACCAGAAACTGAACTGGGCTAGCCACATAAATATTGTGGCTACAAGAGCAGGTCAGGGGCTAGGAATTCTGTGGTGAGTAGCTCATCTCCTGACTCTCCAAAGCTGTCCACCATCTACAAGGCACAAGTCAGGAGTGTGATGGAATACTCTCCACTTGCCTGGATGAGTGCAGCTCTGAAAACACTCAAGAGGTTTGACACCATCCAGGACAAAGCAGCACATTTGATTGGCACCCCATCCATCACCTTAAATATTGACTCCCTCCACTACCAGCCCACAGTGGCAGCAGTGTGTAACATCGATAAGATGCATTGCACCATCTTGCCAAGCCTCCTTCAGCAGAATTTTCCAAGCCTACGACCTCTACCACTGAGAAAAACAACAGTAACAGATACGTGGGAACACCACCACCTGGAAGTTCCCCTCTAAGTTGCATACCATTCTCGCTTGGAAATATATCGCCATTCCTTCATTGTCGCTGGGTCAAAACCCTGGCGCTCCCTCTTGAACAGCACTGTGGGTGTACCCACACCACATGGAATGCTGCAGTTCAAGGAGGCAGCTCACCACCACCTTCCCAAGGATAATTTGGGATGGGCAAAAAATACTGGCCTAGCCAGAGACATTCATATCCCATGAACAAATAAAACTCCCTCATGTGCTTATCTACCTTCCCCTTAAATGCATCTGTGCTGATCTCTCAACTACTCCTCATAGTAGCAAGATCCTCACTCTTACCATTCTTCATCTCTCTCCCTTCAGCTTGCAAAGAAATTTCTCCTAAATTCCTTATTGGATTTATTTGTGAGTATTGTGTTGTCTTAGTTTTGAAGTCCCTCACAGGTGGAAATGATTTCTGCACATTTGCCCTATCAAACATTTTCATTATCTTTAAGTCCTCTATGAATGCAGCCCTCAACCTTCTCTTTTCTAAGGAAAGGATCCCCAGCCTGTACAATGTTTCCTGCCAGTTATACCCTCACATGGGAATAGTGTTAGGTTATTCAGTCCTTGGACCATTCGATGAGATCTACACACCCTATCAATCCCTTCCAAAGATCCCTAGTGTGGTTCAAATACTTGCACACACGCATAAGCACACACACACACACACACACACACACACACACACACACATACATAGAGTACTAACAGAGAATCTGATGAGTGAACCCATGCAAATAGTAGTGGCTGTATACAGGGACACCACTATTCCCAAACAAAATGGAGTTGATTGGGTAATCACCCTGTCAATCAAATCTGAGGACCACCCTGCTGCAAGTGACTGAGTTGGACAGTGCTCAGGTAAGTTATATGAAATAACCATTTTCCATCTTGTATTTGGTTGGAAAAGTAATTCTGTTTTTTATTGGGAAACATTGTTGTGGTTCCTGTCACGAGTCCTGTTTTGTATGATATCTCCTCACGTGGTTAAAATCCGAGAATCCTTCATGGGTGACTTTTGCTGTTAGTGTTCCCATGTGGGCAAATGTAAGGGAGAAGGGCAACAGAATATTTTGAATCTTCTTTCATTAACTGAAGAGGAGGCTGGGCTGCCTGACTCTGGGATTATCAGTTCACAGGGAAACTGTCTACAGATCTTCAGCTTCACTCTTAACTCTGCCACATTCAAAGTAAATAAGTACAAGGGTAATGATCCAGAAAAATAATTTCTTGTATTAAAAAACAACCGAAGCCTCCTTATTATCCTTCCCTTTATTAGCACTGAATCAAATGAGGTGGTTACCTTCAGGGCAATTTGATTACAAGAGAAATCGAGCATGAAGAATATTCAGGGCTGATAGCATTCTTGTTAATCTAAGAAGCCATTTGTATCATAACGAATTATCTGTCAGCTGTCAGAGCTCTCTCATCATATTGTGCTGCTGTACTGGGCTCTGTGCATCACTAGGAGTGTTGGCGCCTCCAATAACAAGGCAGGTCTGCTGCCACCTCTGACTTTTATTACTGGCACTGGGCCAGAATTTGCTGGTGCAGAGCATCTCACATCATACTAGACTTCATCTCTCTCCCTTCAGCTTGCAGTATCATTGCGTTGTAAGTTGCTGGAAATGCAAGCTGATAGAGGCAAGGTGAAGGCACCAGAACTTAGTGAATGACCAAACCGACAGCGTATCCCCTTAAAATGAGATTTAAGGATTGAGAAAGAAACAGAGGAATGATGGAGAAAGAAATAGAGTGAATTAGAGTCAAACCAGGGGCAGAATCAGAAATAAAGAGATGGAATGGGGGAATTGAATGTAGACTGAAAAGAAACAGAAAGGAAAAGCAAGAAAAAAATTAAAAATTTTAAAGCTTAGCTTTCAAAAATCTCTTACAGCAATTTACTACCTGACAGAATGAGACTCCCCAGTTTCAATTGTTCTCCTTCTGGGACACAGAGATTGAGTGGCACTACAGGAACATAAATCTCATCATTGAAAGGTTCCTCACATCATTAACTACCAGCCCCAAATTTCTGTAACTAGTTTATCGGTCAATTAATGTGCAAATGCGACAGTTTGGAGGTTGAGGGCGAGCTGCCATTTTTGCAAGGCCTAAGTCTTTCAGCAACTTGTGGCAATTCATAATTCGCAGGATATTTCTTCCTCACTACAACTTACTGGAAGATTTACGTAATAATAATGACGAACACTGTTCAACTTGCCATTATTTTGTCAGCAAATTCTAACCTGTTCCTTTCGCACTTAATGAATAACACTGATACAGCAAGAGTGAAGCAAAAAAAGCAAACTGGACAGCGGGCGTTCCCCGAGTATTTGGTGAGGGAATCGAGAAAGCAAGCGGAGCAGAATGTGCAACTGGAAATGTGATTCCTGTCAAAAGCATCTTCTGATTTTCTGCGGGTGGCTGCGTGTATGCAGGTGGCTAAAGTAAAGGTGACAGGTAATTATGAATCACTTGTACTGTCAAGTCAAAGTACTGCAGGCTGACAGTGCTAATGGCGGGTAACCAAACCTACCATCTCTGAAGGAAGTGTAAATCTGCCGTCTCGCACTTGAGAGTAGGGACCATCCAAATACTCTGTTTTTCATGACTTCCCTTCCCCTTTCGCAAAGACACAGCAGTGACAGTATAACACAAGATCAGTGTGCTAATCGGAGTCATACCCCAGTTGTTTGAAGCACAGGCAAGTGTGGAATGCAGAATAAGGCCCCTGGTATACATACGCTGCGGTCCGTGCATTGCTCCTGGGGCCTGATTTTAATCCATTCAAAACTCCCCCACTTGCGCAGACTTAAAATCGGACAGGACAGTCATAGGTTGATTAAAGTCAGAGTGACGCCATTGTATATATTTATTCCTCCAGCAAATGTAGCAATGGCACATATAAACTCTTTAGGATATCTTAATGCGTCTTATAATGAATGAATTACAATTGAAATGCCAATTATTATTTTTTTACTGGCAGGATCCCAGAAACAGCAAATGAAGGAACAAATAATGGCCAGGATTTCCCGGTTGGCGAGCAGGGGGCGGGGCCCACTCGCCGACGTGAAAAATGACCCGGGATGACGTCGGGCGGAACTCCCAACGTCACTCCGCCTCATTTCAATTTTCAGGTGGGCGAGGGCTCAGCAGAATCAGCTGTGCGCCCGCCGACCTGTCAATGGCCAATTGGGGCCATTGACAAAGTAATTAAAGCACTCAATGGATCTGCCCTTCCAACGTTAAGGTTGGTGGGCAGGCCAGGAGCCCCGGCAGGCATTGGAAAAAGCATGAACCACGGGCGGGATGAGGTTTCATGTAAGTTTTTAAATTTTTAATAAAAGTGTTAATGAAAGTGATGGACATGTCCCAACTCATGTGACAGTGTCACATGAGGTGACATGTCAGGGGAATTTTTCTTTTCTATTGTTAACATTTTTTAATTTGGCGCCGATCTCCCTGAGGCAGCACTTAGCCTCAGGGAGATGAGTGCACTCTTTTGCTCTTATGCGCAAAAGAGCACACCCTCGGTTCAGGGACTCCCCCCCACACCACCCACACAGGGAGCGCATAGTGCTTCCTTGCGGACGTCACACTGGGCGGGCCTTAATTGGCCCACCCACGTAAAATGGCTGTGCGCCCCTGATCGGGGGAACCGATAGGAGGCACGCCTCCAAGCACCCGCTCCTAAACGTTCCCCCTCCAATGGGGGGAAAATTCTGCCCAACCTGTTTTTAGTGGTGTTACTTGAGACAGGCATGTTAGCCAGGACAGAAGGAGAACTTGTTGCTCTTGTTCAGGTGGCTTTCCTGGGATCTTATACATGCACCATGCAGGCAGGGCCTCTGTTTGATGTTCCACCCAAGAGACAACACCTCTGACTAGGCAGCCCTCCTTCAGCACTGGAGTGTAAACCCAGATTAGACAACAAAATAACTTGCATTTATATGACGGCATTAAACTTAGGAAAATGTTCCAAGATGCTTCCCAGGATCCTTATCAAACAAATTTTGATACTGAGTAACGTAAGGTGATATTTTGGCAGCTAACCGGGAGCTTGGTCAAAGAATAGGTTTCAAGGAGCACCTTAACAGAGGAGAAAGGGGTTGAGAGTCAGAGAGGTGTAGGCAGTGCATGCCGGAATTTAGGGTCTTGGTCGCTGAAGGCAAAGCTGCCAATGGTGGAGAAACTAAATTCAGCAATGTGCAAGACGCCAGAGCTGAAGCAGGGCTAGAAATCTCAGAGGGTTGTGGAGATGGAGGAGGATGCAGCAGGGCTTAAAATACACAATATTTATGAAGGAAAGGCATGAGTACAGTGTGGTTGAGGTCATGTTACTAAAACAGTTATCCAAAGGCCAGACTGATGGCAGCAACAGGGAAACTCTTTGTCTATCATTAGTGCCTGTGGAGCGGCTGGAAAACAACATGCACCAGGTCATGGGGGACACTCACCTCCATTAATTCAGAACTCAGTGGCAAGGCTGACACTTGGGCAGGCAGCAGCCTTACCACTTGCTGCTGGTGAGCTCTTCAGCAGCCTCAGAGATTCCAAGACTCTGACCCCCCCACAGTGAAGACCCCTCCCCTCACCTGCTCGGGAGAGCCCACATGGGAGGGGGTAGGTGGGGAGGGGTCTGAAAAATACTTGCCCTTTTAAGCTCTTTAATTGACTACCGGCCACTGTCCGGCAGGCGGCTCCTTCCGTGAGGAACCCACGCCTGGGAAAAATACATGGAGGAAGGCTGGCATTGTAGATCAGATCTGACATGCAATACCTCGAGTTTCCACTCCACTTGCCTCTAAATCTGCCTCCACCAGACTGGGGAAATTCAACCCAAGGACTCCATGCGGTAGCAAGTTCCACATTCTAACCACTGAGTAAAGATGTTTCTCTTGAACTTTTGAGTGGAATTATTAGTGATGACTTGGCCCCCAGCTTTGGACTCCCCCACAAATAGAAACAATGTCTCTACGTCTATTCTCTCAAACCACTTCATAATTTTCAAGACATCTATCAACTCACCACTTCTTCTTTCTTCTCCAGGTAGTTGTACTATTGGTCTTTCTTGACCGTTGAACCCTCCCACTTCTGGTATAATGTTGAGAAATCTTCTTTATACCTTCGCCAAGGCCTCTATATCCAAATCATTGACCTTTCTTCCACCATCATTTTCTATTTTATGGCAGATCTCCAGCCTTCCTCAGTTTTCTTTTAGCCTCTGCTGATGGATTTATTTATGTTATCACTTCTGCTCCAGTGATAGCAGCCCTTACGAAGGCCGATTCCTATTTTTCAATATCTCTCCCATGTTTGTTCTGTGTTGCGCCTTTCCTTTCTTGCTTGTGACTGTGCATTTGCCATGGGATCTCCTTCTCTTCTCAACCTAGCGTTCCCAGCCTCGACTCAATCCCTGTGGATTCCAGCTGGAATTTCTGCTCACAGCTGCCATCAGATCCATTATATTCGTACGCTGGTTACTGTTCTCATCGCACATCAAGAAAAAACATTTCAGACCAGTAATCTTATTTCCCAGTTTTTGCTGGTGTTCCATTTTAAGGTACGCAAGACCAGTTCAGACCAGTATTCTTTTTTTCCTGTTTTTACTGTTTCTTCGTTCTGGACGGTTAATTTCCTAACAACCAGATAATTTGTTTTTCTTGCTTGAGGGGTAAATTGGCCACAACACCAGGGTTGGTGGTGGGCAGTGGGGTGGGTGGGCAGGGGGGGTGGGTGGGTGTGGGGGTGCAGGAGTGGTGGAGGGGAACTCTCCTGCCCTTCTTCAAAAGAGTGCCATGATCTTTTACCCAAACTTGCAGATAGGGCCTCAGTTTAATGTCTCAACTGCAAGACGGCACTGCCAACAGGGTAGCGCTCCCCCAACAATGCACGGGAATGTCAACGTTGATTAAATTTGATTTGAATATATAGAAGCGGCATAGGTTTGAAAGGTGAAAATATTCGATTTAATGAACTGAGGTTTGCAAAGTGATGGCTCCGTGTTCTGAGTTGCAAGCGAGCTCCTGAGATTTGGTGGTCAAGATTTTTAATGGAAAAGTTGCTCATGCAACTGCTCGGAGTTCAATGGTGCAGTTTCCTGTCAGTAACACTGAAATACATGTCATTCAGGATTGTAGTTTAAAACCTTAACAGGAGGGAAATGAGCCTTTTGACACCTCTAATAAAGGGAGGTCTAGAAAAGCCATGGTTCCTCAGTCTTGGAAGGAGGCATTTCAGAGCTGTATCAGGCCAGTAACAGGATATGGAACACAAACACAAATCGATCCTTTCAAATATGCCGAGGGAGCAGGATAACAGGGTATGGGTTCAGTGCTGTGAAGGGTAAGTTTACAGTAGATAATTGGAAAGATTTATCTACACAAATAACAATTAACAGAGGGGGAAGGTGGCCGGGAGATAGGGATTGATGAAGTCAGGATGCGGGATTCATGGATTCACTGTGGTCAAGTGTGCTCTGAGCCAGTGATTTGGGGGCTGAAGTCCCACCACAGAAACTTGAGTAGAAATCTGGTTTGTCACCCTAGTGCAGTACTGAGGTAGTTTTACATGGTCAGGGGTGCCAACTATCATGTGAGACATTAAGCCAAGGACCCATCTGCTCATTCAAGTGGGCATAAAAGATGTGCCCCATTTATCCATCGACCAACACCACTAAAAAAAGATAAATTGTCTGCTCATTGTCTCACTACTGTTTGTGAGAGCTTGCTGTGTACAAATTGGCAGCTGGGGTTCTTACAATACAACAGTGACCACGTTTCAAAAATACTTCATTCGCTGAATAACACTTTGGAACGCCCCAAGATTATGAAAGGTGCTATATAAATGCAAGATTGTTTTTTTTCTCTCTCTAAAATGTGTTGGAAAATTGAGATCAAAAGGATCAAAGAGCAGACTTTGAAGTGCTGGCTTTGCCCACTTGCACTTAAAATTTGCAAGTGCTGTCCTACAACCAGCATCAGAACACAATTTGCTTATGTAAGAAGTCTATTAACTGCTTCCAGCAAGTGTACTGTATGTTCATTTATAGATCGAATTAAAGATTATATTCGGCGTGCCTTAGGCACTCTGCTTTCCATTTTACTACTTGTTCAGGAAGGTCAGTGCCCCATGTTAACGCCAGCTATCTTTCAAAGGCAGAATCTTTACCTGTTGTGGCTGAAAACTCCACTTTCATCATCAGCACTACCATGGGATGAAATGTTTTATCAACTGCTTGTTAAATTTCTCATGGGGAACATTCCTTACCCAGCCAATAATAATGATTAACTGATCTCTCAACTCGTTACTGTCTGTGTTACAGTGCTGGTGGGGAAAAACGGCAGATTCATTTCCCTCAACGGGGTTCATAGTGTGAAGTGACTTGAGATAGTTTGACAACATCATGAGATGGTAAAACAAAATGCAATTATTATTTCTTTTCTATCGCTTCAAAGTTTCCTCTCTTCCGAAGGGAATAACTATGACTTAAGTCCCTGACACCTACACTGAAGTTGTCTTTTGCTTTAAAAAACAATGGAGCTGCATCTCTGTTAAGATTCTCTCTCCCAATTATTCATCATAACTTTGGTGAAATGAGAAGGACAAGAACACAAGAAATAAGAGGAGTAGACCAGACAACCCCTTGAGCCTGCTCCACCATCTTGGCTGATCTTGGGCTTCAACTCCATTTTTCCGCCCAATCCCCATATCCCTTAATTCCCTGTGAGACCAAAAATCTGTCTATCCCAGCCTTAAATATATTCAACAATAGAGCATCCACAACCCTCTGGGGTAGAGAATTCCAAAGATTCACAACCCTTTGAGTGAAGTAATTTCTCCTCATCCCAGTCCTAAATGACTAGCCGCTTATTCTGAGACTGTGCCCCTGTATTTTAGATTCGCCGACCAGCAGAAACAATCAGCGCCTACTCTATCAAGCCCATCAGAATTTTATAGCTTTCAATGAGATCACCTCTCATTCTTCTAAACTCCAGAGAATATAACCCCAATTTAGTCACCCTCTCATCACAGGACAACCCATGTGCCTCATCCCAGGGGCCAATGTAGTGAAAATAAAAGCAAAATACTGCGGATGCTGAAAATCTGAAACAGAAACAGAAAATGCTGGAAAAACTCAACGGGTCTGGCAGCATCCAAGGTAGTGAACCTTCGCTGTACCACCTCTAACGCAAGTATATCCTTTCTGAAATGTGAAGACCAAAGCTGCACACAGTATTCCAGATGTGGTCTCATGAAAACACTGTAGAACTGTAGCAAGGCTTCTTTATTCTTGTACTCCAATTTCTTAGAACAAAGACCAACATGCCATTTGTCTTCCTAATTGCTTGTTGTACCTGCATGCTAACTTTCTTGTTCCTTGTACCAGCACACCTAAGTCTCTTTGAACATCAACACATACAAATTTCACACTTTTTTAAAAATTGTCTGAAGACCTGTAGAAACTCTAGGGAAACAGGATAAACAAAATGCAACCCCAATACAGTACCCTTATGGTTAACACAATTAGATCACCCACTTTGAATAGATGGATTTAGAGATAGTCAGAGAGGTATGCAAGCTAAGAATGTTGGTTAGACAAGGGTAACATATTCAAATACCAAGAGGTACAAATGTAGAAATAGGATGTCAGAACAAAGAAAGGAAATCGAACAGAGCGTGTGGAGCAAATCACCAGGAAAAGCTGTTCAAATGAACACTACATAAAAGAGTTGAAGAAGCAATTGCATAGATTACAAGCTGACCCCTAACATGTCATATTTTACAGTCATGTTTAAATCATATTTTTTAAGGATAGGTTTAAGCCTGTTGTAGTAACATTCTTTCCTGATCTTTATTGGAATGGCGATGCAAGAAAACCTATGGTTTGAAAGCATAATTGTATACCTGGGGCAGCAAATGTAAATCTAAAAGGTAATATTTTACAACCTACAGCCTGTAAACTGCAGTCTGACTGTATCTGATTTATTTTATCCTTGGATTCAATTCAAAAATACGCATAGTGGAAGACATTCTCACCTTCTGGTCAGCAGAGGAATAGGCAATGATTTCTGTTCTACGATACACATGGGCAATGCTTATTGATACCATTAACTTATGGTTCCAGCTGACTGTTTAACAGAAACAGCAAGAGCAATGTTATATCACCTGCCTTTTGTTCAGTTAAAATCAGCTTTTGAGAATTTAATTTGACATCATCCTGCTGATAATTTTAAGCAACAAAAATAAAAATTGGCAGGAGTCAACTGCATTGATATTACTCCTAAATTAATAGCAACAACAAGGCCTTGCATTGTATACAAACATATGAATTAGGAGCAGGAGTAGGCCACTCAGCCCCTTGAGCCTGTTCCATCATTCAACAAGATCATGGCTGATCTGATTTCAACCTCAACTCCACATTCCCACCTATCCCCAATAACTTACACCCCCTTGCTTATCAAGAATCTATCAAGCTCTGCGTTAAAGATATTCAAAGACTCTGCCTCAACCACCCTTTGAGAAAGAGGATTACAAAGTTTCACAACCCTCTGAGACAAAAATTCTTTCCTCGTCTCTGTCTTCAATGGCGACTGCTTGTTTTTAAACAGTGAGCCCAGGTTCTAGATTCTCCCACAAGAGGAATCATCCTCTCCACATCCACCCTCTCAAGTCCCCTCAGGACCTTATATGTTTAAATCATGTCACCTCTTACTCTTCTAAACTCCAGGAGATACAAGCCTAGCCTGTCCAGTCTTTCCTCATAAGACAACCCATCTATTCCAGGCGTTAATCTAGGAAACCTTCTCTGAACTGCTTCCAACACATGTACTTCTTTCCTTAAGTAAGGCAGCCAATAATTTTTTTTATTCATTCATGGGATGTGGGCTTCGCTGGTTGGGCCAGCATTTATTGCCCATCCCTAATTGCCCTTGAAAAGGTGGTGATGAGCTGCCTTCTTGAACTGCTGCAGTCCATGTGGTGTAGGCACACCCCAGTGTGGTTAGAAAGGGAGTTCCAGGATTTTGACTGAGCAACAGCGATATGTTGGTGAGTGACTTGGAGGGGAACTTCCAGGTGATGCCTTGTCCTTCTAGATGGTAGTGATCATGTGTTTGGAAGGTGCTGTGATGGTGAATTCCTGCAATGCATTTTATAAATGTTGCACACTCCTGCTACCCTGCGTCGGTGGTAGAGGGAACTAATGTTTGTGGACGTGGTACCAATCAACCTGACTGCTTTGTCCTGGATGGTGCCAACATTCTGAATGTTGTGGGAGCTGCACTCATCGAGACAAGTGGAGGATATTCCATCACACTCCTGACTTATGCCTTGTAGATGGTGGGCAGGCTTTGGGGAGTCAGACGGTGGGTTTCTCATCGCACATCTCCTAGCCTCTGACTTGCTCTTGTAGCCATGGTATTAATATGGCACGTCCAGTTCAGTTTCTGGTCAATGGTAACTCCCAGGGTGTTGATAGTGGAGGATTCAGTGAAGATAAAGCCATTGAACATCAAGGGGCAATGGTTGGATTCTCTCTTGTTGGAGATGGTCATTGCCTGAAACTTGTGTGGTACGAATGTTACTTGCCACTTGTCAGCCCAAGCCTGGATATTGTCCAGGTCTTGCTGCATTTTGACATGGACTGCTTCGGTATCTGAGGAATCACAAATGGTGCTGAACACCATGCAATCATCAGCGAACATCCCCACTTCTTACCTTATGATGGAAGGAACGTCATTGATGAAGCAACTGAAGATGGTTAGGCCAAGGACGTTACCCTGAGGAACTCCTGCGGTGATGTCCTGGAGCTGAGATGACTGACCTCCAACAACCACAACCATCTTCCTATGTGCTTGGTATGAATCCAACCAGTGGAGAGTTTTTCCCCGATTCCCATTGACTCCGGTTTTGCCAGGGCTCCTTGATGCCACACTCGGTCAAATGCTGCCTTGATGTCAAGGGCAGTCACTCTCACCTCACCTCGGGAGTTCAACTATTTTGTTCATGTTTGAAAAAAGGTCAGGAGCTGAGTGGCCCTGGCAGAACCCAAACTGGGCATCGGTGAATAGGTTATTGTTAAGCAAGTGCGGCTTGATAGCACTGTTGATGACCCCTTCCATTACTTTACTGATGATGGAGGGTACACTGATGGGACGGTAATTGGCTTGGCTGGATTTTTCCTGCTTTTTGTGTACAGGACATGCCTGGGCAATTTTCCACATAGCTAGGTGGATGCCAGTGTTGTAGCTGTACTGGAACAGCTTGGCTAGGAGCGCGGCAAGTTCTGGAGCACAAATCTTCAGTACTATTGCAGGAATATTGTCAGGACCCATAGCCTTTGCAGTATCTAGTGCCTTCAGCCGTTTCTTGATATCCCATGGAGTGAATCGAATTGGCTGAAGACTGGCACCGGTGATGATGAGGACCTCCGGAGGAGGCCGAGATGCATCATCCACTCGGCACTTCTGGCTGAAGATTATAGCAAATGCTTCAGCCTTATCTTTTGCGCTGATGTGCTGGGCTGCTCTGTCATTGAGGATGGGGGTATTTGTGGAGCCTCCTCCTCCAGTGACTTGTTTAATTGTCCACCACCATTCACGACTGGATGTGGCAGGGCTGCAGAGCTTAGAACTAATCCGTTGGTTGTGGGATCACTTAGCTCTGTCTATCACTTGCTGCTTATGCTGTCTGGCACGCAAGTAGTCTTGTGTTATAGCTTCACCAGGTCGACACCTCATTTTTAGGTATGGCTGGTGCACTGGCATGCCCTCCTGCACTCTTCATTAAACAAGGGTTGATCTCCTAGCTTGATGTTAATGGTAGACTGGGGGATATGCTGGGCCATGAGGTTACAGATTGTGTTCAAGTACAAATCTGCTGCTGCTGATGGTCCACAGCATCTAAGTCTTGAGTTGCTGGATCTGTTTGAAATCTATCCCATTTAGCACAGTAATAGTGCCACACCTACACGATGGAGGGTATCCTCAATGTGAAGGTGAAACTTCATCTCCACAATGACTAAACACAGTATTGTACACGGTACTCTAGATGTGGTCTCACCAATGCCCTGTACAACTGAAGCATAACCTCCTTACTCTTATATTCGATTCTCTTTGTAATAAATTAAACATTCTATTGTTTTCCTAATTGCTTGCTGTGTTTGCACACTAACCTTTTGTGATTCATGCACTAGGACACCCACTCTGCATCCCAGAGCACTACAATCTCTCACCATTTAGAAAATACACTTCATTTTTATTCATCCTGCCAAAGTGGATATCCTCACATTTTCCCACATTAGACTGCATTTGCCATATATTTGCCCATTCACCTAACCTATCTATATACTTTTGTAGCCTCCTAATGTCCTCTTCACAACTTACTTTCTGAACTATCTTTGAGTCAACTACAAATTGTTGACTCAAAGAGTTGAGGTCCCAGCATTAATGCCTGCGGCACAATGCTCATCACATCCTGCCAACCAGACAATGACTCATTTATGCTCACTCTCTGTTTCCTGTTAGCTAGCTAATCTTCTCTCCATGCTATCAATATGTTACCCATACACCATGAGCTTTAATTTTCCACAATAACCTTTGACATGGCACTTTATCAAATGCCTTCTGGAAATCTAAGTCCAGTACATCCACCGGTTCCTCTTTATCCACAGCACATGTGACTCTTTCAAAGAACTCCAATAAGTTGGTTAAACATGATTTCCCTTTCACAAAACCATGTTGGCTCTGCCTGATTACCTTGAATTTATCCAAGTGCCCTCCTATAACATCTTTGATAATAGCTTCTAACATTTTCCCTATGACAGATATTAAGCTAACTGGTTTATAGATGGCAATCTTAGCATACTGAAACTGCCAAGTAACTTCACAGGAGCAATATTAATCAAAATTTATGAAGAGAAATTTCACTCTCAGGTTATGCCGATTGCTAACATGAGATGTTAGCACTCATCCAAGTGCAGCCTCCTGAGCATCTCTGATTTTAATCACTCCACCATTGGTGGCCATGCCTTCAGCCACCTGGGCCCTAAGCTCTGGAATTCTCTCCCAAAACTTTCCCACCTCTTTACCTCTGTTTCCTCTGGTAAACCTACCTCTTTGACCCAATTTTCAGTCATCTGCCCTAATATTTCCTTATGTGACTCGGTGCCAAATTTTGCTTTGCAACCCTCTTGTCATGTCCCTTTGGATGCTTTATTGTGTTGAAGGTGCTATATAAATACAAGTTATTGTTGCCAGTGTCAGTTGCTGTTTCACCTACACTTTTAATTGCTAAGCAATTGTCCTCTGTGACTCAGACAGCTCAACTGGTTGGTAGCCAGCATAAATAAAATATGGGCGTGAATTTTACACTCCCCCACGGTGGGTTTGTTGGTGAGGGTGAGGGTAAAATTCCTTGGTTGAGCTTCCAGCTGGGTTCCTGCTCGCCCTGACCTCTCTGTAGTTTTACGCTGAGGCAGGCAAAGTTTTGGACAGCCTATCTGCACTTGCCCCAGGTGTGGTCCTTAAGTGGCCAATTATTGACCACTTAAGGTCTGTTTCCCTCCTAACCTCAATTTTTAGGCTGGTGGGAGGAGTTCCTGGGCATGGGGGAAGGCCGAAAGTAATTGGATTCAGGCCTTGGACAGGAAGGGGGCAGGCACCCCCAACAGAAGCCCCCTTTTAACCTTGGGTGCCCCCATCACCCAGCCCCAACCCCCCTCACCCAAACTTAAAGTCCGGTCACCACAGGACCTGCCTCCCCACCCAGGCCTCTCCCCCGACACCCCAACCCCCCACTATCCAACCCCCCTGGCCTCCTGCCACCCTTCCTGCCCTGAAACCCCCAAAACTTCTCTTCCTGGAATCCTGTGACTGTGGGTCCGGGGACTGCCTGCAGTCCCGGTCCTGTCCACTGCAGCTTCTGGCGCTGCAGAGGCCAGGGAGCTGCCAGCAGTTCCTCTACGGTGGGACTTACTCCCCAGTGAGGGGTGGAAGTCCAGCTTGTAGCCCATTAGCACTCATAGGAATGTGAAATGGTGGCAGAACAGACGGCGTCGGCAAGAATGTGTACTTTGTCGAATCTTCGGATGGTGGGATGGGAAACCCCACCATCCTAAAAGTCCTGGTCATTCTCTATCTAACAAGATAAAGTAGAGTGAAGGGTTTGGATATAAAAAAAGAGGAGATAATTTACCAAGGAAAGAGGCAAGAAAAGGACTCATGTTTATGTTGAGCCTTTGACATCATCAGGACATCTTAAAACACTTCATAACCAATCCATTACTTTTTTGACGTTTCGTGGAAAAGCAGAGCAAGATAGTCTCACAGGCAGCAATTTCATTAATGGATAACTAAATTAGGGCTAAATCTTGGCCGGGAGCTGAGAATATTCTAAACCTTTAAGGATTATTTTCATTGTCATCTTTCATCCATCATCAAGCTTTTTATTATACTAGAATATTATAATTCCTTCTTGGCTGCACTTGTTAACCACCTCCCCTCCCCTCCCCCCCCCCAATCTTGAGTGGTTTAGATTACAAAAGCGAAGGGAGTGATGCCACAATCATACAGATAACACATACCCAACCTGGAGCACTGCATTCCGTTTATGGGTGCCGTATTTCCAGAAGGCTATGTTAGCTTTTCAGGGGGTGCAGCAAAGTTTCACCAGAATACTAGAAGAGCTGAAAGGGTTAAATCATGAGGCCAAGCTGCGTCCACTTGGGCTGTATTTCCTTGAGTTTAGATGGCTGAGGGGTGATCTAACTGAGGTGTCTGAAAATGATAAAAGGATCAAATAGGGTAGATGCAGAGAAGCTATTTCTTCTGCGGGGGTTGGGGTGGGGCTGGAATTTAGAACCGGGAGCAACAACTTTAAATCTTTTCTAGGGCATTAAAGCAGGGAACACTTATACTCACAAAGGTTATTGGAAATGTGGAATGCACTTCCCCAAAAAGAGGCTGGAAGATCAGGGACAAGTTTAATTTTTAAAACTGGGACCCACAGATTTTTATTAGCTAAGGGTATGAAAGGATATGGATCAAAATTGAGTATGTGGAGTTAACGTTCAGATCAGCCATGATCTACTTAACTTGCTGAAAAGAGACATTTTGTCGAAGCTTTTTGACTTGCACTCATCAGGACAATCGCAAGAATGCTAATGTCAGAGGAAGCAACAACTTTATATCGTGTGAGGAGAGAGTGCTGATTGGTTGCTTCCCCTGACATTGGTATTCTTGAGATTGTCCTGATGAGTCTAAGACAAAAAGCTTTGACAAAATGTTTTTTTTTCCAGCAATACTCAAGTTCTGTACTGCCGAATGACTAATTAAATGCTGGAATATGTTCAATGGACTGAATGGCCTCCTCTTGTTCTTATGTTCCTAATTGTCCTGACAGTATTAAGAATCAACCATACAGTGTGGGACTTGAGTTACATCTAAGCCAGGTTGGTTGCAGTGCCAGGTTCAGGATGACGCTCCAATGCATTGCAATGCAACTAAGGCCCTGCCTGCCCTGTTAGATGCACGTAGAAGATCCCATGGCAGTGTTTCGAAGAAGAGCTGGAGTGGGGGGGTTGGAAGGGGGTTGTTATCCCCAGTGTCTTGGCCAATATTCATCCCTCAAACAGCAAGGCAAGGCACGTTGCTATTCGTGGGAGTTTGAGGTTTTTGTCGCAACAGACAGCTTTTGTGGTAATTTTAGCAGACAAATTTAATGAATTTATTTCCTCAAGTTATTAATGAAGGGTTTGCACTCATGGCCCCTAGATTGCTAGTCCATTCCCAGAACAACACTGGCTACTATTCATCTAGAGGATATGAAATGACCTACATTCAGGTCTCAGTCCGCACTTGTACTTTCCTGCTGAGATTATCTGAAATAACTTGAACAAGAAAAATAAAGTTAATAACTAAATCCACACGATTGTAATAAGAAAAATATTCCAAAGGAAATAGTGCAAGTATAATGATACAGCCAATTCAGCAATTCTACATGAAACAGACAGGATCTAAGCATTTGCAAGGTAATCCAGTATTAACTCAGAATATTGCATGTGGACAGTTGCATAATTAGCCCAGTATTTGCTGGAGAGGGCATTCTTACAGTGAAAACACGGTGAGTTGGCAATTTATTCCCTCATTAGTTACAATTTTTCTTTATTTATTCATCCATGGGATGTGGGCATCGCTGGTTGGGTCAGCATTTATTGCCCATCCCTAGTTGCCCTTGAGAAGATGGTGATGAGCTGCCTTCTTGAACCGCTGCAGTCCATGTGGTGGCACACGCACAGTGCTGTTAGAGAGGGAGTTCCAGGATTTTGACTCAGTGACAGTGAAGGAACGGCGATTTATTTCCAAGTCAGGATGGTGAGTGACTTGGAGGGGAGCTTCTAGTTGGTGGTGTTCCCATCTATCTGTTGCCCTTGTCCTTCTAGATGGTAGTGGCCGTGGGTTTGGAAGGTGCTGTCTTAGGAGCCTTGCGCCACAAATTGCTGGCTGTGCGAGTTGATAGTGGAGCATCTGGGATCTTGGTAAAAAACTAGATCAACAGTCTATGCTCTTAACCAATGAGATATAAGTACAAAGGAAAGGTTCGACCAATGATAGAGAAGATAATAAGAAGAATTAGTGTCAAATCAATTAGAGAAAGAGAGGTAAAGAAAGATTGGAGTAAGTGAGAAACAAAAAGAAAGAATTGGAAAGAAAAAGTAAGAAATGAAGTCTACAAATTTCTAATTTTAAAAATCTCTAGGGACAATTTACTACCTGCCGAATGAGATTCCATAGGTTCAACTGTTCCCTTTCTGGACCTTCCAAATCAAGTGGCTTTGCTGGAACTTAAATCTCATGTTTTATGTTATAACAACATCTTTAGCAATAATTCCTAAATATCACGGAATAGATGTATTCATGTCCGCAACGTAAATCTAGCAATTACTTGACACGTGTGGGGAAATGGAGGCAGATTATTTCATTGGCCATGAAGGACTATGTCTTCCTCACTTCAAACTTCTGAACAATGTACACGCCAAGTGTGTTAAAAGTCACAAGTGACAAGCAAAATGGATAATGGGGGCCCTGTAGATGGAGTTTATCTGGACTTCCAGAAGGCCTTTGATAAGATGCCACACAAAAGATTAATACACAAGATAAGATCACATTGAGTTAGGGGTAGTATATTAGCTTGGATAGAGGATTGGCTAACCAACAGGAAGCAGAGCGTCAGGATAAATGAGTCTTTTTCTGGATGGCAAGCTGTAGCTAGTGAGGTGCCACAGGGTTCGGTCCTTGGACCCCAACTATTTACAATCTATATTAATGACTTGGATTCAGGGGTAGAAGATACCATAGCTAAATTTGCAGATGACACGAAAATAAGTGGGAAAGTAAGTTGCAAGGAAGAAATAAGAAATTTACAAATGGATATGGACAGGTTAGGTGAATGGGCCAAAATTTGGCAGATGGAGTTTAACTTGGATATGTGTGAGGTTATCCATTTTGGTCAGAAGGATAAAAAGGTGATTTATTATTTAAATAGAGAGAAACTTCAGAATGCTTCAGTGCAGAGGGATCTGGGTGTCCTCATGCATGAATCACTGAAAGCTAGTATGCAGGTAGAGCAGGTAATAAGGACAGCAAATGGAATTTTAGCATTTATTGCTAAAGGAATAGAGTATAAAAACAGGGAAGTGTTGTTGCAACTTTACTAGGCATTGGTGAGACTGCACCTGGAGTACTGTGCACAGTTTTGGTTCCCTTACCTGAGGAAGGATGTAGTTGCATTCGAGGCGGTTCAGTGGAGGTTCACTAGATTGATTCCAGAGATGCGAGGCTTGTCTTATTAGGAGAGATTGGGCAGTTTAGGCTTATATTCACTCGAATTTAGAAGGATGAGAGGAGATCTAATTGAGGTATATAAGATGCTAAAGGGCTAGACAAAGTAGACGTGGAGCAGATGTTTCCCCTTGGGGGGCATTCTAGAATGAGAGGCCATAGTTTTAGGCTAAGGGGTGATAGATTTAAATCAGAGATGAGGAGGAATTACTTTTCTCAAAGGGTCGTGAATCTGTGGAATTCACTACCTCAGAGCGCAGTGAATGCCAGGACGCTGAATAAATTTAAGGAGATAGACAGATTTCTAATTAGTGACGGGTTGAAAGGTTATGGGGAGAGGGCGGGAAATTGGAGTTGAGGCTGAAATGAGATCAGCCATGATCGTAATGAATGGTGGGGCAGGCTCGAGGGGCTGAACTCCTGCTCCTAGTTCTTATGTTCTTATGTCACCACTACTTTCCCAGCAAACTGTCAGGATATCCAGAAGGCAGAAATTTTTTTAAAGATTTTTATTGCCACTTCAAGGCTTCATTACTTTTGGTCAGCAATGGAATTGAGAAAAGGTGTGTGTCGGAATAGCCCCTTTGATGGGGATTGCTGATCCATCCAGTTCCTCCTGATATCACTGATGCCAACTGAAGCACTCCTTCTGTATCATCACTGGTGCACACCAAACAACATCAATAGAAAGCAATGAATGCTATTGACATCTGATTATAGTGCACTCCTCTCAGATCACTGAGACTTATTGACCCCTGGTCAATAAGTACCTTGTCACCATCACTGACTGAACAAGGTGGAAAATTGATGTAATTTGAAAGACTCAGTCACAGTTACAGGACACTCTAAAGGAAGATAGATCTGATGACATATAGCCTAATCGATCACTTCCGAAACGCAAGTAATGACCACCTGATGCCATCAATAGGTGTTAATGAATATGCCTGAAAGCTACAATCAAGCCTCATTATCACATGAAGATTGCAACCCAGCATCAATTTGACAAACTGGATCTGTTGGCAAACTTTTAAGATGAATTGTCTGAATCTCAAATACTCTAAGCTTTAATTAAGATAAACCTGAGGGAGTTTCAACTTAAACCTTTGAGGCCCGGGAAATGTTGCCTTAACAGTCGGAGCCGCTGAATTACAGATAATCACCCTCTGATGAAGACTTCCAAGCCCTGAAGCCTACCGAGAGTGGAATCGTCCCAGATTTGCACGATGTGCAGAAGCGGATGGGAAAAAGACATTTTACTGCCGGCCACAATGCCGGATGGTCCCATTCCCGATGAATCTCACCTCATTAATAATGCATTCCCAGGAAACACGCCGGATCGGTCTGATTTGCCCACCCTCCCGTCACCTCAGGCCTTCAGTAATCAGGGTGCCATATTTCAAGGACACCCCTGCACAGAGATAGCACTCTCTAAGGAATTGGAAGCTGCTCCAAAGTCATAGCTGTTATAGGAAGGAAATGTGCTGCTGCTGAATTTAGCGGCTCTCCCCTCAGGCACCTATTGGATGCAGTGGAGGCCTGCCATGAGGTCATCTACCCCTGTTCTGGGCGGAGACCAACAAGCAAGGTGACAAATCCAGCATGAGGGGTGGTGGCAGCAGTGGTCAGCGCCAATGCCCAGCAAAAAAGGACAGCCACCCATTGCCGAAAGAGGGTGACTGATCTTCCGCCAGGGCAAGTCACTCTTCTCATCGCTCTCAACTCACACACTCATCGTACATCCCATTGTACATCCACAGGGCCCTCACTCACTGCGAGCTCAATGGCGATCACCATTCACACTCTCAGACACACCTTCATCTGCTCTGTGGATCATGTCCTCATCCCGTCCATGGCAACGCTCACCATCCACACATGCCAGGCATCCTTCTTAACTGGCCTGGCAGGCGTCCTGCTTACGCTTCCTCCATCTGTCTTCATGCAAGACAAGCTGGCAAGCAACAAAAGGGGGAGGTCACAGACTGGTGGAGGAATACATGGCATCAAGATCCACACAGACATTGAAAATAGAATTATCCAACTGGAGTGCAGCGGACTTCCCTTCCTGATGCTCCCAAGCTTACCTCTGTCGCTCCAGCAACTGAGATGCGACCGAGTCCAGAGGCTCCTCATCTGATTTGGGCTCAGTAGATTTCTGGCCTCCAGCAGTCCTCCTGGAAAGTCCCTGCCGCTGCCTGCTGTGGATCAGATAGTGCAAAGTGCTGGACCGTTCCTGTGCTGAAGGGCAGATATGCGAAGCAGCCGAAGAGGGCCCACGAGCCAGGTCCTCGATTTAAGCCCCGAAGACACCTTGGAAGAAGAATCTGGTTACACCCTCATTGAAGACCCATCACAGCGCTCACCCATAGCCTCCACCCGCGCAGAGACACACACTTTGGTGGGACCTAATTCTAAAGTAGCCTCAGGGTCACAATCAGTGAGCACTTCGCAATATCTGATCCACAGCAGGCAGTGGCAGGGACTTCCCAGGAGGACTGCTGGAGGCCAGAAATCTGCTGATCCCAAGTCCGATGAGGAGCCTCTGGACTCAGTCATGTTTCAGTTGCTGGAGCTGCAAAGGCAAGCTCGGGAACACCAGGAAGGAATGTCCGCTGCACTCCTCAGATTGCAAAGCACGATGGAGGTGTCCGTCCACCTTCAGGCTGAGGTGAACGTGACAGAATGCCAACCCAGCAAAGTCAACACTGACAGGATGGTGGCCACCATGGGGACCTTAGCCCAGACATCAGCCCTGTATTGCTGCACGGTGTGGTTCTCCATCACTGACCTCATATCGGCTTACAGCAGTGTCAGTGCGAGTGGGGTACAGGGATATATAGAGCTGAAGCAGCATCCCGTAAGCTGACTGGGGCCCTACAGGTCTCAGGCCTCCAAAGGACGTACGCCATGGTCATCACAGACAGGGCATAGCAGTCAGCAGGCTGCCTCCACCTCCGCTGTGGATGCCGGGGGAGCACCAAGACGTAGCGGCAGGGTTAGGAAGGTTCAGGAGATGTAGTTGCACAGCCTGAGCACGGGAATTAATCACTTGCACTTAATGTTCACTATTGTAAATAAACTCCCAAGAATGTCTCCTTGCCAATGGCTCCTTGTTATGATGAGCAGTGTTTGTGTCACACAGGTCTGAAACCTTGATACCTGCACAAGATAAAGATAGGTCTCTTAGTCCGGGGCCTCTTCCCTGTGCAATGTGTAATCTTCAGACCAAAGGGATGGTCTGGCTTCACACTCACTGGACACATTATTGATGCCTGTACCTCAATTGTGATTGTCATTGCTGCCAGAATGTTGTGGGTAAGCGTCACAGAGTCCCCTCATTCTCTCTGTGTGCTCTCAGCACCTTTGAGGTGGAGCTGGCCCCCATCTCTTCAGCATCTGTGACCAGTGACACTGTGCTCCTGAAGGGGCCAGGTGCTGAAGGCAGGCAAAGGATCAGATGCATTTAAAGTTTCACGGCTGTGTCTCCACAATATGACCCTGATCACAGAGTGCAAATGAGCTTCCCTTAGCCAGACAGGAGTCAGACATTCACAGAGGCAATGTGAAGATCTAGGAGTGTCCTCACTGCATGTCATCATCATCCTCCTGGAATCGAGTGACTATTAGGGCCTCAGCTGCGTCTCCATGACAGGATCCTGACCACTGAGGGCATGTGAGCTGCAGTCAGCCACACAGGAGTCAAACGTTCACAGATACAAGGTGAGGATGTCAGGACTGTCCTCACTGCATCTCCTCATCATCCTCCGCCAAGCTTGCAACTATGAGGGCCTCCCAAGCACGCCAGACTTGTCTGGCCAGTGCAACTATCTCATCGCCGAGACCCTCACCTTCGAGGACCTCATCATCATTATCCCCTTCGACATGTCCTCCTCATCAAGGGTTATGTGCAACCCCGCCATCTCCTCCTCAGCCAGGTCTTCCCGCCTTGCCGCACCAGGTTGTGGACCATGCAGCAAGCCACTATGATGTATGACACCCTCGGGAGATTGTATTGCAGTGCTCCACCGGACCTGTTGAGGGCCAGAACCTCATTTTCAAAATGCCTGTTGTTTGCTCCACCAAAGTCTGGGTTGTGGCATGAACCTCATGATACCGTCGCTCTGCTGTCATAAGCCACATCATCTGCGTGGGGTAGCCCTTCTCCCCACGGAGCCAACCCTGCAGCTCTTCTGGACCCTGGAAGATGTCAGGGATCTGAGACCCATTAAAGATGTAGGAGTTTCCCACTCCCTGGGAATCATGCGCAGACTTGCAGGATGCATTTGTGGCACGCACACCAGCTGAACATTCAGTAAGTGGAAGCCCTTGTGGTTGAGGTATTTGGCCACTTGTTGCCACAGAGATCTAAGCACTAGGTGAGTGCAGTCAATGGCACTCTGCACCTGTGGAAAGTCGGAGATCTGCGCAAATCCCAATGCTCTTGCTTCCTGGCTTGCCTGATCCTGGGTGAAATGCACAAAATTCTGTGCCATCGTGAAGAAGGCACCCGTGACCTCCTGGATGCACTTGTGTGTGGAGGCTTGTGAGATCCCACACAGGTCACCTGCGGAGCCCTGGAAGAAGCCACTGGCATAAAAATTGAGCACCGTGGTCACTTTCACGACCACTGACAGTGGGTACCCTCCATGTCCCCGTGGCACCAATTCCTGCAGCAGGTGGCATATATGACTGACCAGTTCCCTGGACATGCGCAGTCTTCAGTGACACTGGTTCTCAGTCATCAGCAGGGATGACAAGCACCATCGATAGACCCTGGGGCTAGCCAATCTTGCTGTGGAACTTCAGCTGTGAGCGCAAGAGTTGCTGCCACCCCTTCATCTTGGGTGCTTCTCTCTTTGCTGAGCCAGCTGTCTCCTCAGTTCAGAGAAGTTTTACTGGGCGAACACCAGGAATGGGCGGATTGTCTTATGAGGAAAGGCTGGACAGGTTAGGCTTGTATCCACTGGAATTTAGAAGAGTAAGAGGCGACTTATTTGAAGCCTTTAAGATCCTGAGGGGTCTTGACAGGGTGGATGTGGAGAGGATGTTTCCTCTTGTGGGAGAATCTAGAACTAGGGGCCATTGTTTAAAAATAAGGGGTCGCACATTTAAAACAAAGATGATGAGAAATTTTTTCTCTCAGAGGGCAGTGAGTCTTTGGAACTCTCTTCCTCAAAAAGCAGTGGAAGCAGAGTCTTTGAATATTTTTAAAGCAGAGCCAGATAGATTCTTGATAATCAAAGGGGTAACAGGTTATCGGGGGTAGGCAGGAATGTGGGGTTGAGGTTACATTCAGACCAGCCATGATCTTGTTGAATGGCAGAGCAGGCTCAAGGAGCTAAGTGGCCTACTCCTGCTCCTAATTCATATGTTCATATGTTCATATCTTCTCTGCTCTCAGTAAGCCATGAGGCATACTGCTACATCATCAGTCTCCACGATCCTGATGCTCTCCTCCTACAAGGCCAAAGAGAGCGGTGTGGGTTAGCATAGGTGTACGAAGAACACCCCTTGGTTAAGTCTGAAGGTCCCTTTACACAGGCAGGAGAGTGCTGGCCATCACTTGGATGGCAGTGTGTAGTACACTCAGTGGCTGGCCGAAACCTCACCTACCTCCACCCCACTCCACTTGACCAATTGGCGGCAGCATTGGCCACTGGACTACATGCTGTGCTCTCAGCTCAGGCACAGGCATTCCCCTAACCCGCACTGCAAGGCTGCACTGTTAGCTTGAATCATAATGGATACTGATCCAAACCTTAATAAAGACATTGCAAGGAGCTGTGAGCACCTCCACCAGTGACTGCACCATGGCCACCTTTCACCAAGTCGGCCAATTGCTGTCCCTTAAAATGCCCATTAGCTTGCAGTCTGCACCCGAGGGGTGAAAAGCTCTGGAGCATTTGATGGCACTTTCACGCTTTTGTGTTGCTTGAGTGGGTGGAAGGGCTTCAGCGGCCCGACCCACACCCCCCCCACCCCCTCCAACTCTCCCAACCCACACCCCCAGCACGTGCTTGAGCGTTTCCTTCAGTCTATGCTGCCTTGCACCCCACGCTCCCCCCAACCCCCACCCCACCTGGTCTGACCCGCACCGCAGCCCTTGTCCTGGCACTACACTGAAAACCAAATGGGAAAAATCAGCTTGCCTGTGCCCCTGGTGAATGCGTGGCGTGTCTTCTTTGATGTCCTATGAGTGATGTTCAGGAGCGCTGCGCAAGCTGGTGTAACACTCACCTCCAAATTCCCTTCGGCGTTCGGGTTGCCAGGTGCACACCTTTCAAAGGCAGTCATGAGGCATGCCATTCTGAAGTCACGTCGTAAATTTGATGCGGGAAGATGATTCTGACGAGCGGGGCTTATAATTAGATGCAAATGTATTAAAATGACATTCCCGGCGTGCAGTAGCAAGAAGCGCAGCCCGCCATTGACGGGTAGAGCGGACGATCATGAACTTGTTTCGCAGTGGCTGTAAAACCAATGTTTGGCCTTCTCGCCATGTTGCTCCCCATCCGCCCGCCCGCCCGCTATGGCGCCCAACGCCAACAGGGCCAGAAAATTCCGGCCTAGCTCTTCCAAGGGATGCAAACTGCGAAAGGCAAAGATAGGAAGTGAGGCCACTGTGGACAATTAGCTGAGATGAGTTGGCGTAATGATTGTAAGTTAAACCATTTCTCCGTTTTATGGGGGGGTCATGTGACCATATAGACCAATCAGCCCTCAGGGGCGGAGCTTCTTAGCCTTGGTCTTGGAACAAGCATGTAGCCTCATCTGGAGTCTGTAAATAAAACTACTGTTTCTTACAAGAAACCTGTCCTGCACTCTAAGTTTATTACGACTGGCGACGAGGATAAGTAGCACTGACGCAGCACCTCACCTCGCGACTCTGAGTATTCTGATATTTTAAAGGAAGAAAGAAAGGTAAGAAGCATACTCACCAGCGATGCCCCTCTTTGGTAGAATTGACCCGTACGACTCATCCGTTGAGGACTGGAGTCAATACATTGAGTGATGAGGCTTCTACTTTGCAGTTAACGAAATAATGGCAGAAGAGAAACAGGAGGCATTCTCCTGAGTGCCTGCGGGAGCAAAATATATAACCTAATCCTGAGTTTGACGGCTCAGAATGCGCCAAATTCCAGATCCTTCACCGAGTCAGTCGACATTGTGAAAGGGAATTTTCAGCCTAAACCCTCTGTGATCATGTAAAGATTCACGTTTAATTCTCGAGCAAGAGCCCCTGGTGAGTCGATCGTAACGTACATCATGAAGTTAAAACAGTTAGCGGAGCACTGTGACTTCAGTGATACTTTAAACGACAATGTTGCAAGATCGCTTGTTCTGACGCACATACAACGACGCCATTCAGCGCCGCTTGCTTGCAGCAATTAATATTGATCTAAAGCATGCCATGGAGCTAGCGCTAGCAATGGAGAGCACTGAGAGGGACTCGCAGGCTCTGCAGAGTGTGCAACATGGCACCAGGCAGGGCACGAAGATCAGGGAGGCTACCGCAAAGTGGGTACTGCTAGAAAAGCAAAACGAAATGCTAGAATCAGCTCAGCAGTAACCCAGAAGAAGTTACCTTTGAGGGAGAAATCATGCACCCAAGTCTGTAGATTTAAAGAGGCAGAATGCTACTACTGTCACAGAATAGGTCATGTTGTTAAACAGTTTAGAATTCGATCAAGGCAGCCATTCAGACAGCAGGTCAAGTTAAATGAAGTGCACAACATAGAAGAGCCAGAAGTGACTGAGGCTGATGTTTATTCCCGGCACAATCTGAAGGCCAGGAGAACTGATCCAATCGCTGTTACACTTCAAGAAAATGGAAAGCCTCTGCTCAAGGAGGTTGACACAGGAGCATCGACCACTGTGGTGGGAGGACACATCTTTAAATACCTCAGAGAACGTACTCAGCCTTTGAGTTTGGACAAAACCGCTGCTCAGTTAAAAATATATACAGGAGAAGCAATACAGGTGAAAGGCTTCACCTCTGTACCTGTATCATACAAGCATCAGACAGCTCAGCTGTCAATAATCGATGTAACAGGAGAAGGACCTAGCCTTCTGGGCTGTGATAGGTTGAAGGAATTCAAACTAAATTGGTCCAAAGTTTTTCAGGTCAGGACGGCAGGAACTCCAGAGTTGCTGAAAAAGTATGACAGAGTATTCTGAGATGAGTTGGGGAAAATCAAATGTCTACAAGTATATATGTGGACCCTGAAACAACACCCTAGTTTTTTTAAGGCAAGACCTGTGCCTTATGCCCTGAGAGAAGAGGTAGGTGCGTAATTATGTCATTTGGAGAAGCTGGGAATAATACAGCCAGTTCAATTTTCACAATGGGCACATCCATAATCCCTGTACTAAAACCGCACTAAACCATTCGCATCTGCAAAGCTTATAGATTAACAGTAAACAAAGCTGTGAAATTAGACAAATACCCAATCCCAGAGATTGAAGATCTGTTTGCTAAACTTGCCAGAGGAAGATCCTACACTAAGCTGGACATGAGCCATGCATATCAACAGCTCAAGCTGGACAAAACATCAAGAAGTTATGTCATGATAAACACGTACAAGAGCCTGTACCAATATACACATGCCTACCCTTCGGTGTGTCCTCTGCCTGTGAGATTTTCCGAAGGACCATGGAAATCCTACTACAAGGACTTCCCCGAGTTATAGTGTACCTGGACGATGTCTTAATCACAAGATCCACAGAAGCAGAACATGAGGCAAACCTGGAAGAGGTTCTGAAGAGACTTTTAGAGGCTGGTGTTCATTTCAAAAAATAAAAGTGCACTTTCCAAGCAAACGAAATTATGTATGTGGGTCATCGAGTGGGTGCGCAAAGGTTGCATCCATTAGAGGAGAAAGTCAGGGCAATCAAAGATGCGCCCTCTCCTTCCTTCTTTTTTGGGTATGGTAAACGATTATGGTCAATTTTCACCTAATCTATCCACAGTGTTAGCCCCTTTACACTTATTATTGAAGAAGAACCACAGATGGTCCTAGAAGACACAGCAAGAGGAAGCATTCACTCGGGTTAAGAAGCTTTTGCACTCGTCGTGTCTGCTAGCACACTATGACCCGTCTAAGGAAGTGATACTCACTTATGATGCATCTCCCTATGGAGTGGGAGCAGTATTGTCACACAAGATGGAGGATGGATCCAAAAGACCGATAGGATATGTATCCAGAAGCCTTTCTGCAGCCACGAAAAGTTACTCTCAAATTGAAAAAGAGGTTTATCTATCGTATTTGGAGTAAAGAAGTTCCATCAATATTTGCACGATCGACACTTCACCATAGGGTCAGATCACAAGCTGCTGTTGGGATTGTCTAGTGAGGATAAGGCAATCCCACCGATAGCCTCTGCTAGAATTCAAAATTAAAGGGGCTTTAATTTTGTCAGCGTACGAGTGCACTTTTATGCACCGTCTGGGTGTGCATATAGCAAATGCAGATGCCCTCAGTCATCTCCCTTTGCCAGGTAGCATTTCACATGCACCAGTACATTAAGAGGTAGCACTTGCATTGAATTTCCTGGACTCCTCACCAGTCTGCATGAGACGGATAAAGAATTGGACAAATTGGGATCCAATTTTAGCAAGAGTCCATGAACAAGTGCTATAAGGATGGTCAAATGCACAAGTCCCTGAAGAATTAAAACCATTCTTTGTATCTAGATCCAAACTGAGTTGTGAAGGTGGTATCATGTTTTGTGGAGCAATAGTCATTGGTCCTGTGCAAGGAAGAGAACCATTATTGGTCGATAATCACAAGAAACATGGTACCTAGAAATGGGCCGACACAGTCAATATGCAGTCTAACACAGGGTCAACCAGGCCACTCCCAAAGAATGCAGTGGAGCTGAAATGGGCAACCTTCATTGTGCACGTCCTGGTACTTTGAAAATGAAGATGCTCGCACAAAGTTATACCTGGTGGCCAAGTATAGACAGTGGTATAGCAAAAATGGTGAAACACTGTCTCCAGTGCCAGCAACAGCAGAAGTTGCCCATTTCAGCTCCATTGCATCCATGGGAGTGGCCTGGTTGACCCTGTGTTAGACTGCATATTGACTGTGTCGGCCCATTTCTAGGTACCATGTTTCTTGTGATTATCGACACACATTCCAAGTGGATGGACGTGTTTGAAGTGAGATCACCGACTTTGTCTGCAACCATTGAAAAAATGCATCAGACTTTCAGTGTTCATGGTTTACCTGAAGCTATTGTGTCAGACAATGGTACTGCTTTCACTAACTTTGAATTTCAAATATTTGTGAAGCTAAATGGGATTAAACACGTCAGAACAGTGCTATATTACTCCTCGTCCAATAGATAAGCAGAAAGAGCAGTACAAACCTTTAAAACTGGCATGAAGAATCTATCAGAGGGAACATTAGAAACACAAATTTCAAGATTCCTGTTCAGGTATCGCACAAATCCTCATGCGACTACTGGTTTAACACCTTTAGAATTATTAATGAAGCGCCGACTTCGTACACAATTAAGTCTACTATTCCCTAATTTAGAGGGGAAGGTGGAGAGAAACCAGGCGAGTCAAAAAGTGAATCATGATGTTCACAGTAAAAGTCGAGAGTTTACTGTGGAGGAGACAGTTTTTGTATGAAATTTTGCAACTGGACCGAGATGGGTCCCTTGTACAATCATCTCTGAAACAGGAACTTTATCTTATCAGGTAGAAGTGTAAAACAGGATTATTAGGAAACATGTGGATCACCTCAGAAGTTGCGAAATGCTCCAACACCCAGTTAATCCACCAGAAATCGAAGTTGAAATTGCGACCCCTGAAGCCAAATCGGTTAAGAATAGATATATCAGATGCCTCTGTTGAAGTAAATAATTCTTAACTGCCATTATCTAGGGATGTCCCGGAATCTGCAGTTCCTATGCAAACCGAGCCAATGGAAGAATCTCCAGTTGTAGAGTTGCATCGCTGCACCCGAATCTGAAAACCTCCTCAAAGACTAAATTTATAATATCATGAACTGTACTTAGTCATATATAACATGGGTTAAGGTATTTTTGTAAATAAGAGGGTGAAACAAAATTAAAGGGGGAGGGGCTTGTAATTCAAACCATTTCTTACTGTTATGGTTTAAATTAGTTTATTATTAGTCCATTATAACTGAGTACAATTTGCATATTTAAAACAAAGATCTCAATGGTCTATATTTAAAAAAAAGGTGTTGGATGAACTCTGGCCCTTTGTAGCCTTTCCTAAATTAAATTTTGCTGTTTTTATCATTTCGAAGAATAGTAAGAAAAGGTAGGCACTGTAATTATTGCAATGGGTTGGAGAATGCATTGTTCAGAGTAGACTTAGCTTCAGCTTGACTAATTGAAGCATAACATCAGCACCACTGCATATTGTGAGCTTTTATTTGAGTGCCTTTCAAACACAAAAGAAATTCTAGTCAAGATTTAATGGGCTTGATAAGTTATAGGATCTGACATCATTTATCTACTGAATGAAAATGAATTGGAATTATTTTTCTTATAAGGTGAGGGTTGAAAACTAGAACAATTCCATTTCATGCCCAGTGATCATAACTTGCCAGTCATCTCAGGTACAAGTCTGTTAATGCTTTTGAACTCGTTGTGACAACTAACTTCTATCTCACTGCCTTGGCGAGAACTCTGCTGCAGTACGCTGCCCCATTCTTCCAACATATCATCCTTATCTCTGGTGGCCTTAATTGGTTCCCCCTTTCCCACAGTACCTTATATTTAAAATCCCTGCCCTGATCTTCAAGTCAGTCCATAGCCGTGTTCCTCTTTCTCACTGCAACCTCCTCTAGACGTATTAGGCATCCAGCACTAGATGGGGACAATTTCCTTCAAATAAATATAATGATAAATTGCAAGAGCATCAGGAGCTTACGCATTTAACTACAATATGTTAGACTGCAATAACCTCAGAAGAAGCAGCTTGTCGATTTCAATACATTAATTGTTCAATAGCAGTGATATTAACATGGAATCTTGCTGTTTAACTTTGGCTTCACAAATTTCCCAGGCTTCCTGGAAATCAGCAGTGAAAGCAATAATTGAGGGGTTATGACGGGGAAATGCTTCAATAAGTACTCAGTCCTCACAACTGCTTTCTTACCTGCTTGTGTGAAAGTGTTTGTTCGTACCCCAGAAGTTACAGACAACCGATGTTGTACATTCAGTCGGTCTCACAAAGAGGTTCTGAGTCTTATATGGTTGAACATTAAGGCCTGAATTTTTCGGGATGGCGTGGTCCCACATCCCGCCATCCGAAGAGTCGGCTAGCAAAACATCCCGCTGACTCCAAGCGCCCCGCAGCCATTTCACACTGGAACGCTGAGTGTTAAAGTGGCTGAAGGCGGGATATCTGCCCTTCACTCAGGACCAAGTTACGCCTTAGAAAGCTGCTGACCAATCAGATTGGCCAGAAGCTCTCCAGTCCCTGCAGCTTCAGCGCTGCGGTGGACAGAAGACGAAATCCAGGAGGACACCTGAGACTGAGGCCGGTCACTGGACGCCCAGGTAACTTCAAGGTGTCCCAGGGTGGGGAGGGTAGGGAATACCTGGGGAATAGTGTGAAGTGGACAAGTGGGGTCTCGGGGGAGGGGCCCAGGTGGAAGGGAGGTCCAGAGGCCACCGGACCTTAAAGTGGGGTGGAGGAGGGGAGTGTGGGGGGGGCTCCTGACTTCAAAAGGGGGAATCTGACAGACGTGCCACAATCCCCACCCCACCCACCATTTCCCACCCGAGATGTAACTCTGTTGATTTTCAGCCTTCCCCCTGCAAGTTCATCTGAGGCTTGGCAGGAAATGGCCCTTACCTGACCAATAATTGGCCACTCAAGGGCCGCATTTGGGTCAAGCAGGCCTTCCCGTCCAAGGCCTTGCCTATCCCAGTGTAAAATCACTGTGTGGTCGGTCGGGCAGGAACCAGGAGGGAATCCCGTACCTTCAATTTCATGCACCCCCACCTCCCCCCCAACCCAAAATCCCAGCTGTTGGGGAGCATAAAATTCTGGCCAAAGTATTTATTGATAACACACAGCTATATGCACATATACAAGCTATGAGCTAACTCCATGCTTGCTTCTACAGACGTCTCTGTCCAGATCACACATGACCTTACTTTCAGGTCATGTGACTATTTACATCATACTGTGGGTGGTACTGTTTCCCAGTCTTTAGTATTTCTGGCCAAGGGTGATGGTCTATGCTCGGTTCCTGAATTAAGTGTCACTCCTTGAGGTGTTTGATGTAGAGTCTGTCTCATCATCTCAATCTTGATAGTACTCAAATGATTCTTTTCTAACAGCATCAGAGCCCTTCTGTTTCTCCAAGGAACTCCAAGTGTTGTCTGAGCGAGATGTGGCCGCAGCTGCTGAGTTTGCTCTAGGGCTGTACCTTCAGCTTGCCGTTCTCTTAACCAACCTCCCCAACCCCTTCACAGGACCGCCACACCCAAGTTCCTTCCCTCCCTTGTCCCTACACCCTCACCTTCCCTCCCTGGTTCTCTCTCTGTCCTGGACATGCTGCCTCCCTCCCTGGCACCCTGCCCCAGAGTCCCTCCCTCCCTCGGCCAACCTCCCTGCCTGTTCCTCCTAAATTGCAACCACCCGATCATTCCATCATTGAACAACACTCCTCAAGGAGGAAAGAAACAGTGATTACACACTCCAGCTCCAGCAAGTTGACCACATTCCCTGCTGCACGTCACTTCTATGCAGTTGTAAATTTGAAGGACATACTGCTCGCCTGTGAACATCTTAATTGGGAGGGAAACTTAATTCTGGTAAGCTGGCCTTTTAATAAGCTGGCTGACTTCAAAAGGGGGAATCTGACAGACGTGCCACAATCCCCAGCTTATTAAAAGCTGGCATGGCATACAAATGTATGCAAAAGGGCTTCCCAAGATTGCCATCGGGATGCTCGACCCACCTTTAAAGTCCCGAGAACTTGATTGGAAAAGTTCATCCTGATATCAGGAGACTTATTTTTGGCCTCTTGCTCAATTAATTTTCCCTGTCCACCTTTCCTCCCACTCCCGGAGCAGCACAAGATTCAGCCCTGTAGCTCTGGACCTCAGATGAAAGCCAAGGTGAGCACAAGCAGCACTAGGAACAAAATTCCCACCTCCCCATCAGATACAGACCCCGGCAAAGCATATCTGTTGGTAATGAAGTGATAGGAACATGGGAACAGGAGGAGACCATTCAATATCTTGAGCCTATTCCATTATTCAATCAGACCGTGGCTGATCTGTGTATGAAATCTATTTATCCACTATGGTTTCATATTGCTTACTGCTCTAGCTAACAAAAATGAACTCTCTCATGATGAAATCTCTCATCTCTGTCCTAAATGACTGACCCCCTTATCCTGAGACGATGGCCCAGAGTTCTAGACTCTCCAGCTAGGAGAAAACATCCTCTCAGTACCCACCTGGCAAGTCTTCTCAGGATTTGGTATGTCCCAAAGGGATCACCTCTCATTTTTTTAAACATCAACGAGTATAGCCCCATTCTACTCAATCTCTCCTCAAAGGGCAATCTCATTATCTCAGGACTCAGCAGGTCTGGCAGCACCTGTGGAGAAACAGGGTTAACGTTTTGAGTCGTACGTCTCTTCTTCAGAGCTGAAGGGAGGTAGAAATGTGATGGATATTATACAGTTTAAGAGGAGGAGGAGCAGGTGGAGCAAAATAGAAGGACAGGGATAGGTGGGAGCTCAGGAGAGATTGACAAAGATATCTTGGACACAAGACAAAGGGAGTGTTAAAGCCTAAAGGAGATGCTGATCATGGCTTAAAGGTAAGGTGTTAATAGCAGAATAAGGATCAGTGCTGATTATCTCAGGATCATTCCTGAATTCTCAATAAGCCTCCCATTACACAAAGATCGATAAACAGGAATATTAAATAATAAAAGTTTATTCCACATAGCAATACAGATTACAGCATGGAAACCGGCCCTTCCTTACTGTTATTTTCCAGGGTATCATGACGGAAAGAGAGGAGACGCATAACCCCAGTGGACCGGATTAACATTAGGGCGAGGAGGTGAAGCCCTGTGCCCTAACCCACTGAACCATTCACTCAGTCCCCTTAAGAAGCTTGCACGTTGACATAATCATCTGCAACTTTTGACAAGTTGAGAACCTCCACGGAGACCAGGAGGGCAGATGCACTGTCGCATTTGGGATTGGGTAGATGTATTCCCACATCTAGGATCTGCAATGCAAAGCTGTAGCAGGCAGGCAGCTGTTTGATGTTACATGACTCGAATTAGCTGATGAACATACACAGCAGAGACTTGATATAACATATGGAGCTCTAACCTATAATTCAAGCATAATGCACAAAATTTCTTACTCAGAAATAATGAAAGGTTCTTATCATCGCCCCCCCCCCACCCCCCCCCCCCCAATTATGTTTTATCTCAATTCCACCAGTAGGTTTAAAACCCTTTGTGCAAAACGACCTTTGTAGAATTTGCAGATTTTTTCTTATTGTGGGTTTTGTAATGAAACTTCAGTTCCACAGGAAGAGCTCTGGTAAGAAATTAAGACTTGCCAGTTCCTAGCATTAAATTATATGAGCTGTAAATACATTCTCCCGGTTATTCAGTGCGACTATGAAATTTTGAATTGCAATATCTATTGCTGGTCGTCTAATTTTAAAAATTGACAGGCCCCATAATTGTTCAGTGCTTAAAGGTGTTGACCTGTGTAACGTACGCCAGACGGTTTGATCCCCAGGCTACAGTATTGGTTGATTTCCACCAGAGTCAGCATCCCTGGACCAGGGTCAAGGAACAGATCAGCCAGAACTATTGCTCTGATTACTATTCAGGTGTTTGTGTGTGTATGCTTACATGCATGTGTGTCCATATGAGTGTGTATGTGTGTTTGTCCATGTGTGTGCATGCTAGATACGGGTGGGATCAGACTCATTTTTGATCTGCCTCCATGATTGTTTAGGCGCACAGCAACACTCACTATTTAAATTCACACCTAAGTGCTCCCCCACTACAGGATGGATTTATTTTTAGTTGTATTACAAAAAAATATTTTTCCTCCAATTCCTGCAAGGGACCATACAGCACTGAATGGGACCATGTGGCCCATAGTGTCTGTGCAGAAGCTTTGATTATCTAATTAGCCTCACTCCCTTGTTTGTGGCCCATAGCCATGCAAATTTTCTCCTCTTTAAGTATTCCCTTTTGAAAGCTACTATCAAATTTCCTTCCACTGCATTCCAGATCAGAACAACTTATTGTGTTTTTTATTTTAAAAAATCACCTCATCCCCCTTGGGCTCTTTGGCCAATTTCTGTTAAACCTGTGTCGCCTGCTTACTGATCCTTCTACCAGTGGGAACAGATTCCCTCTATTTACACTTATCAAAGTCTTCATGATTTTGAATGCATCTATTAAATCTCCCTTTACCCTTCACTGCTCTGAGGGGAAAAATCCAAGCCTCGCTTGGCTTGTCGTTCTACTGAAGTCAAAGAAATCCATAATTTTAAAGATGTTCATTCTGAAAGCCTCCATAAAACTGCAAGCCAGATTTATGTAGATATATTCTCGCTTCATCCAAGTTAAACTTTTCCACTTAAGTTGCAACTCAATATTCCGATTGAGTTAATCAAGTGGAATATAGCTGCACCGCACAGCAGTTTTAATAATGAATTTGAACAGATGAAAGCACCCTTGAATTAAAAATGAATGATGTCTAGCAGAATACATTGTTCTGGGTTTGATCTTTTATTGTCTTGCCCAGATCTCCTTGAGGAGCCTCTTACACATCCACAAGCCAGCGTGCAGTATGTCATGTTTCAACGTCAGAATTGATGCATCAAACGAAAGGATATCCCCCTGAGTGCTGTAAAATTAATTAGATTATAGGAACAAGCTTCCAATTCAATCCTGGCTGAGGTGCACTGATGAGTAAACTGCTCAGCCAAAAACTGAGGTGTCTGTGTGTGGGTGCGAGTGTTTAAATGTGCATGCATGTGTCTTTATGTGCTACTATACCTGCGAGTCTGTGCACCCGAGTGTATTTATTGGTGTGTGCGTGTGTGTGTGTGTGTGTGTGTGTGTGTGTGTGTGTGCATGAGCACGTGTGCGTGTCTTTGTGAGTGTGTGTTTCTGTAAGCATATGTATCCATGAGAATATGTATGCCTGTTTACGTGTGTGTTAATGTATTTTTTTTATTGCTAAGAAAAGAGACATGCTGTTGAAGCTCTTTGTCTTGCACTCATCAGGATAGGAGCAAGAATACCAATTTCAAAGGGAACAACAATTTATACTGAATGAGGAAAGGATGCTGATCGGTTAACAATTGGATTCTGATTGGTCAAAGTCTTGCCATGGAGAATGCACCAGGGAACAGTTTTCCCCCATGTTTTTTTTTAATTGGGAAAGGTGCAATGCCTGAATATACCCTCTCTGTTTGCAGAGGACAGTGCCCTGTGTATATGTAGCTTCTAGTAAGCACAAGCAAGCCACATTGCGAACTCAACTGATCATCTTCAATTGGTGTAATTCTTAGCACAGTTGGGATTGTTCAGTAAGTGCTGTCCATAAGACCGTAAGACGTAGGAACAGGAGTAGGCCATTCGGCTTATCAAGTCTGCTCCACCATTCAATGAAATCATGGCTGACCTGATAATCCACAACTCCACTTTCCTGCCTTTTCCCGTAACCCTTGATTCCCTTACTGATTAAAAATCTGTCCATCTCAGCCTTGAATATATTTAATGACCCAGCCTCTACAGCTCTCTGCGGTAAAGAATTCCACAGATTGACTACCCTCTGAGAGAAGAAATTCTTTCTCAACTCTCTTTTAAGGGGACACTCCATTACTCTGACATTATGTCCTCTGTCCTAGACTCTCCCACAAGGGGAAACAACTTCTCAGCACCTACCATGTCAACCCCCAAGTATCTGATATGTTTCAATAAGGTTGCCTCTCATTCTTCTAAACTCCAATGAGTACAGGCCAAAGTTACTCAATGTCTCTTCATAAGAAAACCCCTCCATACCAATAAGAGCAGTTTTCCAATCCTCTGGGACTTTTCCAGAATCTAAGGACTCTTGGAAAATTACTACCACTGCATCCACTCTCCCTGTAACTATTGCCTTTAATATCCCAGGATGCAATCCATCAGGTCCAGGTGACGTATTAGCCCTATTAGTTTCCCTAGTACTTTTTCTCTAGTGATAATTCTTGTATTTATTCCCACTCCCCCTTTTGCTTCATGATCATTTAGCATTTTTGGTATGTTATTAGTGTCTTCTACCGTGAAGACTGGTGCAAAGGATTTATTCAACTCCTCTGCCATTTCCTGGTTCCCCATTATTGTTTCCCCAGCTTCATTCTCTAAGGGGCCTATGTTGACTTTGGCCTCTCTCTTCCTTCTTATATATTTAAAGAAGCTCTTACTGTCCTTTTTTATATTGCTTGCTAGTTTACCCCTAAAGTTTATTTTTTCCCTCTTTATTTTTTTTTGGTCGTCTTCTGTTGGTTTTTAAAACTTTTCCAATCCTCTGGTTTACTACTAATCTTTGCCACATTGTAAGTTTTTTCTTTCACTTTGGAACTATCCTTAACATCCCTGGTCAGCCATGGTTGGTTTATCTTCTTCCTAGGATCCTTCTTCCTCACTGGAAATATCTTTTTTGTGAGTCATGAACTATTTTCTTAAATGTCTGCCATTGTTCATCAGCCGTCTTTTCTGCTAAACTCCTTTCCCTGTCCACTCCAGCCAACTCTGCCCTCATTCCTTTGTAATTACCCTTATTTAAGTTTAGCACAGATGTTCCCGAACTAAGTTTCTCATTCTCAAACTGAATGCTAAATTGCACCATGTTCTGGTCACTGTTTCCTTGGGGATCTTTAATTCTGAGATCATTTATTAAACCTGCCTCATTACACATTATCGGATCTAAAATAGCCTGATCCCTGGTTGGATCTACAACATATTATTCTAGGAACCTGTCCTGAATACACCCCATGAATTCTTGCTCGTGGCTACCTCTGCCAATTTGATTTTCCTAATCTACATGGAGATTAAAGTCACCCGTGATTAATATACTGCCTTTTTACATGCCCTTATTATTTCCTAATTTTTTTCTCTGCCCTACAGTGTGGCTACTGTCAGGGGCCTTATAGACTACTCCCACCAGTGTCTTCTTCCCCTTGTTATTTCTTACCTCCACCCATATGAATTCTACCCCTTCTGATCCAAGATCATTTCTTGCCACCGTACTTAATCCATCTCATTCTAACAAAGCTACCCCACTACCCATTCCTTCCTTCCTCTCCTTTCGAAAAGTCACATACCCCTGAATATTTAGTTCCCAGCTTTAATCTCCTCGTAACCATGTCTCCGTAATGGCTATAAGATCATACCCATTAATCTCTATTTGCTCCACTAATGCATTTATTTTGTTCAGAATTCTACGTGCATTTAAGTAAAGAGCCATTAGTTGTGCCTTTTTTTTAATCAATTTTTCCCCCTTTGAACCTATTTGCTGCTTTGTTTTATGTTGGTACACTCTGTCCCTTCCTGTCACACTGCCCTGCACTGTTGCCATATCCTTTTACTTTGCAAGCCTTCTTATCCCCTCTCCAGAGCCCTCTACATGCAATCCCCACCCCACCCCTTCCCCCCCACCCCACCCCCAACCCCCCACCACCGCTATTCAGTTTAACCACGAGCATTACTGGCATAGAATAAATCAAGTCAAGGAGCTAAATGCGTGGCTCAAAGATTGGTGTGGGAGGAATGGGTTTCAGTTCATGGGGCACTGGCATCAGTACTTGGGTATAGCCCTAGTTATTCAATTCACCAGCACATTGGTCTCAGCAAGGTTCAAGTGAAGCCCATCCCACTGGAACAGCTCCCTTTTACACAAGTACTGATGCCAGTGCCCCATGAACTAAAACCCATTCCTCACACACTGATCTTTGGGCTACGCATTTAACTCCTCGATTTTATTTACCCTATTCCCGTTTGCCTGTGGTTCAGGTAGTAATCCCAAGATTATTACCTTGAAGGTTCTACTTTTTAATTTAGCTCCTAACTGTTCAAATTCTTTCAATAGAACCTCCTTTCTAGTCCTATCAATGTCATTGGTACCAAGGTGGATGACAAGAACTGGATCCCTCCCCCTCCCACTCCAAGTTCCTCTCCAGCCCTGAGGTGATGTCCTTAACCCTGGCACCGGGCAGGCAATACAGTCTACGGGACTCACGCTCACGGCTACAGAGAACAGTATCTATCCCCCTAAATATACTGTCCCCTACCACTACTATTCTCCCATTTCCTCCTCCCTACTTGAATGGGTCCCTGTACCATTGTGTTGTTGTCAGGTCATTTATCCTCACTGCAGTCCCTGCTCTCGTCCACACAGTTTTCAAGAACTTCGTAACTGTTGGACAATTTCAGGGGCTGAGGCTCCTTGAACGCTACCCTCTGGGTCCCCATACCTGCCTCCCCTGCAGTCACACCCTCCTGTCCCTGATCAAAGACCAAATTCGAATGATCTAACCTGTGAGGTATGACCGCCTCCTAGAGCAAAGTATCCAGGTAACTTTCCCTCTCCCTGATGTGGCGCAATGTCTGCAGCTTGGAATCCAGCTCCTTAACTCAGATCCGAAGTTCCTCATGTTGCAAACACTTTCTACAGATGTCTTTGCTCCAAATCACCTTCGCGCCCAGTAGCTCCCACATGCCACAGCAGCAACACATCACCCATCCTGCCCTCGCTATCTTATTTTACTTAATTAATTAATCAATTATTCTAGTATCCCTGTTCTTTATACTTTATTAAAATTAATTATTTACACCAGTATCAATCTTATACTTAACAGGCTATCTTTAAGAAAGAGGAAATAAAAACTAGAGATCTAAACACTAACTATAGACCATAATTTTATTCTAAAGGCTCGAAATACACGCCAATCCAACTCAGCTGCTTTCCGCACTCTTTTTTAAATGAAGTCTCCCCGCTCTGTTTTAAATAAAGCCCACATTCACCCACTCTCTGTTTTAAATAAAGTCCACATGCTCACCCACTCTCTGTTTTAAATAAAGTCCACGCTCACCCACTCTCTGTTTTAAGTAAAGTCCACAGCTCACCCACTCTCTGTTTTAAATAAACTCCACAGCTCACCCACCCTCTATTTTAAATAAACTCCACATGCTCACCCACTCTCTGTTTTAAATAAAGTCCACATGCTCACCCACTCTCTGTTTTAAATAAACTCCACAGCTCACCCACCATCTATTTTAAATAAACTCCACATGCTCACCCACTCTCTGTTTTAAATAAACTCCACATGCTCACCCACTCTCTGTTTTAAATAAAGTCCACATGCTCACCCACTCTCTGTTTTAAATAAAGTCCACATGCTCACCCACTCTCTTTTTTAAATAAAGTCCACATGCTCACCCACTCTCTGTTTTAAATAAAGTCCACACTGACCCACTCTCTGTTTGAAATAAACTCCACAGCTCACCCACCTTCTATTTTAAATAAACTCCACATGCTCACCCACTCTCTGTTTCAAAAAAAATCCACACGCTCACCCGCTCTCTGTTTTAAATAAAGTCCACACGCTCACCTGCTCTCTGTTTTAAATAAAGTCCACACACTCACCCACTCTCTGTGTTAAATAAAGTCCACACATTCACCCATTCTCTGTTTTAAATTAAGTCCACATGCTCACCCACTCTCTGTTTTAAATAAAGTCCACACATTTGCCCACTTTCTTTTTTAAATTAAATTCATGTTCTCTCGCTTTCTGTCCAATCACAGAATTATGGCTAAGGTTGGACTCTATGCTCTGTGTTTTTGCAAGCACAGGCTGGTTGAGTACAGTTAGTACCCTTCCTGTAGCAAACAGGCAAAGGGGCATGCTGTTTGATACGATCCACCAGTTGTTGGAACACACTTACCTGGCAACACACCAGCACTGAAACTGATATACCACATTCATCATTCGTGTGTTAGGCAGAACATCTTTTTGCTTTGAAGCAAAAGTTAGTGGAGAAGACCACCCACGTTGCTACTGCACAGCAACAGCATGAAAACGCTAACTTCATATGTTGCTAAAATTTTTGAGTCACCTTACCATTCCACAGTAATTTGAGATAGACTGGGCATGTTTCAGGACCGAAAATGGTGGCCTTTGTCCCACTCATGTGTTTGGGTGATATTCAGTGAGCAATGATCTGATCAGGTAGCCATTATCCTGCTGGATAACTTTCATGCACCCTATTTCAGCATCAAGCTTGTACGATGAGAAATTTTCTCTGGGCCTTTCACAAGATTGCTGATGAGATCAATCTTATAGCAGTCGAGCTGTTGGAGTCCCAACACGTATATTGACCAGTAGAGATAGGCTTATCGTAGACAGTAGTAGGGAACCCATGAGCGGATTTCTCAACTAGCACATTGAAGAAAGGGAGTTCATTCGGCTATTCCATTTCAAAGGTGAATTTGAGTGTGACAAGGAGCCCATTAAGGTGTGTAAGGAAACTCTAACATGTAGCTATAGATTCAAATATAGCAAATGTGTCATCTACGTATTGGAAATATGCAAGGGGTAGTCATTCCATTGATAAGGTATTTCTCATGGAAACTGCTGAAAATGTTAGTGAGAGTTGGGCCTAGAGGGGATCCCATGCATCACCATCTATTTGGGCATACATGATGTCATTAAAACTGAACTTAACTGCACAAGTTGCTTAGTTCATAAGTTCAATGAACACAGATTCAGGTAATAGCAGTGCTTCTAGATTGCCATGATGTAGTAATGCAGTACAAATGTCTATGGCTTCCTTAAGTGGCACATTAGTAAATAGGTTAGCAATAGGTTTGTGGTGGCATAATGGTATTGTCACTGGGCTGGTATCCCAGAGACCCAGGGTAATGCTCTGGGACCTGGGTTCAAATCCCACCATGGTAGATGGTGAAACTTGAATTTAATAAAAAACTGGAATTAAAAGTCTGATGATGAAAACATTGTCAATTGTTGTAAAAACCCATCTGGTTCACTGATGTCCTTTAGGGAAGGAAGCCTGCTGTCCTTACCTGGTTTGGCCTACATGTGACTTCAGAATCACAAAAATGTGGTTGACTCTTAAATGCCCTCTGGAGTAGGGCAATTAGGGATGGACAATAAATGCTGGCTTAGCCAGTGGTGCCCACATCCCATGAATCCTTCGCTATGTATGTAGAAAATGCACTTAACAGTTTGGTGAATTGATATTGTGCAGAACCAGGTGTTAAGGGGAAATTAAAAATGCTAAAAGAGAATACAGTCAGAATTTACTGAAAAATCCCTAAAATCTCCAGGCAGACATGGCTGTTAAACATATTAAGAGTTGACTATTACCAGATGAACATCGCACAGTCTTGAGAGCTAGACTGGAGATAAAACATGGCATAAAATTAGATTAAGTATGCTCAACCCTCAAACAAATGGTTTTAGCTTAGATATGGGAAGATGAACAATGGACAAAGAGGAGGCTTTGATGAAACACAAACAGTCTTGAGTTGTGAGAACCAAGGTCTTTGCGTACGTGTTTTAATTTTGATTGGATAATATAATTATGTATACATCCTTTGGAATAATTGGTTAGCAAAATCACATGTTTATGTACTCAATAGGATACAGTTAGTATGGAACTGATGTGTCGGTTACTGATTGGATGTATTCAAATATACTCAAATGTGTTATGATAAGAAAAAGCACAAAAGTAATGAAATGTAATCAATCTGGGAGCTGGGTCTTCATTCTTAGCAATGATTGTGGCTCCCTTGCATTTGCTTGAATAAAGATGGTTAAAGGGAAGCCTGAGTCTCTCTGGTCATTGTGGGATTGGAGAGTGTAACATCTCCTCTTCAGTAAGGCATAAAGGGACATCACTTTTGTGTGTCTTGGGCTGCATTTACATACATGCGCGCAGTGAACCATGAAGTAAAACATTTTGTGACTTGCTTTCAAACAGGGCTGTGTAATCACGCTTCTGCCTACCACACAAATAAGTAGTGTGGTATATAAATTTCTGTGCCGGTGTGATGCCATGTGTGTAGGCCGTATGTCCCAATGGCTGGTGATCGTATCAAGCAGCACGTCCCTTCAACTGTTTGCAGCAAGCAGAGTACTGACCATATTCAAGCAGCCATGCTTGCAAAGCTCAGAAGATAGTGTCCAACATTAGATGTTACTCCGTGATTGCACAGCATTTAGTGAAGAATTCCAAACCTGTGAAGAATTATATGAACAACTAATTTAAGATTATCAGTCAAGCTGACAGAGTGGCTAACATTTGTTAAAAGCTACATATATTCATAAGCAGGCCCCTGTCCTCTGCATACAAAAAGAATATGTCTAGGCATTGTGCCTTTTCCAATTAAACAAAGGTCTGAGGACAACTGTTCCCTGGTGCATTCCGCAAGGCAAAGCCTTGACCAATCAGAGTCGACTTGCCTGTTTTTAATTTAAACAAAAGCTTAGGGGCCATGTGCTGTCTGGTGCGTTCCCTATGGCAATGCCTCAACCAGTCAGAGTCCACTTGCCAAACAATTAACACCCTTTTCTCACGCAGTATAAATTGTTCCCTTTGAAACTTGGTATTCTTGCAACAGCCCTGATGAATGCAAGACAAAAAGCTTCAGCGGCATGCCACTTTTTTCAGCAATACTCAAGTTCTGTACTATCAAGTGGTTATATGTAGATTTTTTCGTTCATTCTTGCATGTGGGAATCACTGGCAAGGCCAATATTTATTGCCCTTGAGGAAGTGTTGGTGAACCGCTGCAGCCTATGTGGTGTAGATACCCCCGCACTGCTGTTAGGGAGGGATTCCAGGATTTTGAACACGGCAGCAGTGAAGGAACAGTGATGTATTTCCAATGCAGGACGTTGTGAGACTTGAAGGAGAACTTTCAGGTGCTGGTGTTCCCGTGTGCCCTTATCCTTCTAAATTGTTGCGCTTGGGGGTTTGGACGGACCTGTCGAAAGAGTCTTGATGCGTTGCTGTGGCGCATCTTGTCGATGGTACACACTGCTGCCACTGAGCTCCAATGGTGGAGGAAGTGAATGTTTAACATGATGGATGGAACCAAGAAAGGAAAACCCATGAAGTTGTAAAATGTTGACAGCTAATGCAGAGAAGTGTGAAGTGATACATATTGGCAGGAAGTACTTGGAGAGGCAATATAAGACAACGGATATAATTCTAAAGGAAGCGCAGAAGCCAAAGCCTCGGGGTATATGTGCACTAATGTTGGCAGGGCTGGCTGAGAAAGCTGTAAAAAGGTATCTAGGATCCTGGGCTTTATAAATCAAAACACAGAGTACAAAAGCAAAGAAGTTATGGTTAACCTGTATAAAACACAGATTCAGCCTCAGCTGGAGTATTGTATCCAATTCGGGACATCATACTTGAGGAAGAATCTGAAGGTATAGAGAGATTCGTGAGAATAGTTCCAAGGATGAAGGTCTTTAGTTACGTGGATAGATTGGTGGAAGCTATGCTGTTCTCTTTGGTGAAGAGAAAGTTAAGAGGAGATTTGATAAAGATGTTCAAAATCATGAGGGATCTAAAGAGAACAGAAAGAGAGAAAATGGTTCCCTTCGGCCTAAGTATTGAGGGACAAAGGACACCGATTTATGGTGAGTGGCAAAGGAACCAAATGCAACATGTGGAAAAACATTTTTATGCAGGAGTTTTTATGATCTGGAATGTACTGTCTGGAGGGAAAAATTACAGTATGAGTGAATGCTATCTAGTAATATAAAGACAAATAGTAAGAGTTTCTATAGATTTTTAAATAAGAAAAGAGTTAACAAAGTGAACATTAGTCCCACAGAGGACCAATTCCCACATCTGGGGAATTAATAATGGAAAGTAGTGAGATGGTGGATGAATTAAACAGGTATTTTGCTTCAGTCTTCACTATAGGGGACATAAGTAACATCCCAGAAATAGCTGTAAATCAGGAAATGGAAGGGAGGGAGGAACTCGGGAAAATTACAATCACCAGGAAGTGGTATTGTGCAAATTGTTGGGGCTGCGGGCTGACAAATCCCCAGATCCGGGTGCACTTCACCCTAAGGTCTTGAAAGAGGATGTAAGGAGGCTACAAAGTGATATAGGTAAGTTAGGTGAGCAGGCAAAGATTTGGAAAATGAAGTATAATGTGGGCAAATGTCAAATTGTCCATTTTGGCAGGAAAAATAAAAAGGAAGCTTATTATCTAAATGGTGAGAGATTGAAGAACTCTGAGATTCAGAGGGATCTGGGTGTCCTACTGCATAAATCGCAAAAGGTTAGTGTCAGGTACAGCAGGTAATTAGGAAGGCTAATAGAATGTTATCATTTATCGTGAGTGGAGTTGATTACAAAAGTAGGGAGATTATGCTTCAGTTGTACAGGGCACTGGTGAGACCACATCTGGAGTATTGTGTACATTACTGGTCTCCTTATTTAAAGAAAGATGTAAGTGCATTAGAAACAGTTCAGAGAAGGTTTTCTCAACTAATAACAAGAATGGGCAGGTTGCCTTATGAGGAAAGGCTGGACAGGTTAGGCTTGTATCCACTGGAATTTAGAAAAGTAAGAGGTGACTTAATTTAAGATCCTTTAAGATCCTGAGGGGTCTTGACAGGGTGCATGTGGACAGGATGTTTCCTCTTGTGGGAGGATCTAGGACTGGGGGTCACTTTTTAAAAATAAGGGGTCACTCATTTAAGACAGAGATGAGGAGAAATTTTTTCTCTCAGAGTTTTGTGAGTCTTTGGAACTCTCTTCCTGTAAAGGCGGTGGAAGCAGAGTCTGAATATTTTTAAGGCAGAAGTGGATAGATTCTTGATTAACAAAGGGGGTGAAAGGTTATCGGGGGTAGGCAGGAATGTGGGTTTGAGGTTATATTAAGGACAGCCATGATCTTATTGAATGGCAGAGCAGGCTCGAGGGTTGAGTGGCCCAATCCTTCTCCTAAATCATATGTTCGTATGTAGAAAATTCTCCTTAACGTAATCTGAGAATACTTGCCCCTCTCTGCCCTTTACACTGCCTCTATGCCAATCTATATTTGTGTAATTCAAGTCCCTCATTTTAACTACTCTATATCATGTTTGCACTGTTCTGTAATTTCCATGCAGATCTCCAGGCAAGACCACCTGGCATTGACCTTGGCACTGGAAATGACAACACAATCTCAGCCCCATCGACCCTGCAAAGTCCTTCTTACTAACATCAAAATTGAGAGAGCTGACTCACAGACTAGTCAAGTAACAGCCTGACATAGTCATCCTCACGGAGTCATACTTACAGATAACATCCCAGACACTACCATCACTGTCCCTGGGTATGTCCTGTCCCACCAGCAGGACAGACCTAGCAAAGGTGCCGACATAGTGATATACAGTTCAGGAGGGAGTTACCCTGGGAGTCCTCAACATCGCCTCCGGACTCCATGAAGTCTCATGGCATGAGGTCAAATATGGGCCAGGAAACCTCCTACTGATTACCACGTACCGCCCTCTCTCAGCTGATGAATCAGTGCTCCTCCATGTTGAACACCACTTGGAGAAAGCACTGAGGGACACAGTGGCAGGGACACAGAATGCACTCTGAGTGAGGGACTTCAATGTCCATCACCAAGAGTTCTCGATAGTACCACTACTGACCAAGTTGGTTGAGTCCCAAATTACTTAGCTGCTAGACTGGGTCTGCAACACGTGGTGAGGGAACCAACAAGAGGAAAAAACATCCTTGACCTCATCCTCACCAACCTGCCTGCTGCAGATTCATCTGTCCATGACAGAAACTGTAAGAGTGACCACCGCACTGTCATTGTGGTGATGAAGTCCCAACTTCACATTGAGGATACCCTCCATTGTGTTGAGTGGCACTACCACCGTGCTAAATGGGATAGATTTTGAACAGATCTAGCAACTCAAGATTGGGCATCCATGAGGCGCTGTGGGCCATCAGCAGCAGCAGAATTGTACTCGAACACAATCTGTAACTTCATGGCCCAGTATATCCCCTACTCTACCATTACCATCAAGCCAGGGGATCAATCCTAGTTCAATAAAGAGTGCAGGAGGGCATGTCAGGACCAGTACCAGGCATACCTAAAAAAAATGAGGTGTCAACCTGGTGAAGCTATAACACAGGACTACTTGCACGCCAAACAGCAAAAACAGCAAGTGATAGACCGAGCTAAGCAATCCCACAACCAACAGATTAGCTCTAAGCTCTGCAGTCCTGCCACATCCAGTCGTGAATAATGGTGGATAATTAATAGTTCACTGGAGGAGGAGGTTCCATAAATATCCTCATCCTCATTGATGGAGGAGCCCAGCACCTCAGTGTAAAAGTAAGGCTGAAGTCTTTGCTACAATCTTCAGTCAGAAGTGCCGATAGGATGATCCATCTTGGCCTCCTCCGGAGGTCCCCAGCATCACAGATGCAAGTCTTCAGTCAACTTGATTCTCTCCATGTGATATCAAGAAACCGCTGAAGGCACTAGATACTGCAAAGGCTATGGGCCCTGACAATATTCTGGCAATAGTACTGAAGACTTGTGCTTCAGAACTTGCCACGCCCCTAGCAAAGCTGTTCCAGTACAGGTACAACATTGGCATCTACCCGGCTATGTGAAAAATTGCCCAGGTATGTCCTGCTTACTAAATGCAGGATAAATCCAGCATGGCCAATTACCACCTCATTAGTCTACTTTCCATCATCAGTAAAGTAATGGAAGGGGTCCTCAGCAGTGCTATCAAGCAGCATTTGCTTAACAATAACCTGCTCAGTGATGCCCAGTTTCGGTTCCGCTAGGCCACTCAGCTCCTGACCTCATTACAGCCTTGGTTCAAACATGGACAAAAGAGCTGAACTCCCGAGGTGAGGTGAGAGTGACTGCCCTTGACATTAAGGCAGCATTTGACCGAGTGTGGCATCAAGGAGCTCGAGCAAAACTGGAGTCAATGGGAATCAGGGGGAAAACTCTCCACTGGTTGGAGTCATACTTAGCACATTGGAAGATGGTTGTGGTTGTTGGAGGTCAGTCATCTCAGCTCAGGACACCACTGCAGGAGTTCCTCAGGGTAGTGTCCTCAGTCTAACCATCTTCAACTGCTTCATCAATGATGCTCCTTCCATCATAAGGTCAGAAGTGAGTTTGTTCGCTGATGATTGCACAATGTTCAGCACCATTCATGGCTCCTCAGATACTGAAGTAGTCCATGTCCAAATGCAGCAAGACCTGGACAATATCCAGGCTTGGGCTGACAAGTGGCAAGTAACATTCATGCCATACAAGTGTCAGGCAATGACCATCTCCAACAAGAGAGAATCCAACCATTGCCCCTTGACATTCAATGGCATTACCATCACTGAACCCCCCACTATCAACATCCTGGAGATTACCATTGACCAGAAACTGAACTGGACACACCATTTAAATACTGTGGCTACAAGAGCAGGTCAGAGGCTAGGAATCATGTGACAAGTAACTCACCTCCTGACTCCCCAAAGCCTGTCCACCATCTGCAAGCCACAAGTCAGGAATGTGATGGAATACTCTCCACTTGCCTGGATGAGTGCAGCTCCCACAACACTCAAGAAGCTTGACACTGTCCAGGTCAAAGCAGCCCACTTGATTGGCACCAAATCCACAATCATTCATTCCCTCCACCACCGAAGCACAGTAGCAGCAGTGTATACCATCTACAAGATGCACTGCAGGAATTCATCAAGGCTCCTTTGACAGCAGCTTCCGAACCAACAACCAGCACCATCTAGAAGGACAAGGGCAGCAGATAGATGGGAACACCACCACCTGGAAGTTCCCTGCCAAGTTACTCAACATCCTGACTTGGAAATATATTGCCGTTCCTTCGCTACCACTGGATCAAAATCATGGAACTCCCTCCCTAACAGCACTGTGGGTGTACCTACACCACACGGACTGCAGCGGTTCAAGAAGGCAGCTCACCACCACCTTCACAAGGGCAATTAGGGATGGGCAATAAATGCTGGCCCAGCCAGTGAAGTCCACATCCCATGAATGAATAAGAAAAAAAATCCTTCTCACTAGTTGGTGGTCTATAGTCTACAGTGAACAACCCTTTTTGTTCCTTAGCTTTAGCCAAATTGATTCTGTCCTTGAACCCTCTGGGACATCCTCTTACTCCAGCACTGCAATGCTCTCCTTAACCAATACTCTTCCTTTTCTTCCTTCCCTAACTTTTTTGAACACTTGTGCCCAGGAATATTTAGCATCCAGTCCTGCTCTTCTTTGAGCCAGGTTTCTGTTATCGCCACAATGTCATATTTCCACATGGCAATCTGCGCCTGTAACTCCCCAATCTTATTTACTATACTCCGTGCATTCACATACATACACAGTAACCCTGATTCAGACATCATGACTTTCTCCCTTACTCCAACGCCACCTGTTAACTTACTATTCTCTATTCTAGTGCTATCTGTCTCTCGCAGTATTTTGTACACCCTGGTATTACTCTAATATTCTCTCCTGGTTCCCTCACCTCTGCCGAGTTCATTTAAACCCTTGCCAAAAGCACTAGCAAAATGCCCCACAAGAAACTCAGTCCTGGCTCTCTTCAGGTGCAACACATCCAGCTTGTACAGGTGCCAGCTCTCCCAGAGTCTGTCCCAGTGTCCCAGGAATCTAAAGCCCTCCCTCCTGCATCATCTTTCCAGCCACACATTCATCTGCCTTGTCCTCCTATTTCTGTACTTCCTGGCACATGGCACTGGGAGTAATCCAGAGATTACTACTTTTGAGGTCCTGCTTGCTAATTTTCGACCTAGCTCTCTAAATTCTGTCTGCAGGACCACATCCCCCTTCCTACTTATGTCATTGGTATCAACGTGGACTATGACCTCTGGCTGATCACCATCCCCCAGAAGAATGTCCTGCAACCGCTCGGTGACATTCTTTGCTCTGGCACCAGGGAGGCAACGTACCATCCTGGAATCACATCTACGGCCACAAGAAAGCCTGTCTGTTCCCCTAACTAACAAAACCTCTATCAGTATCACTCTTCCTTTCTTCGTCCTCCCTTCCTGTACACTCGTGGTGCCACAAACATGGTTCTGACTGCATCCTCTGAGGAGCCAACTAGTATGAAAAATGGAAAACCGATTAGCGAGCAGGACCCCAGGTGATTCCTGCATGACCTGCCTAGTTTTCTTGGACTGCCTGAGTCACCCATTCCCTTTCTGTCTCCAGGCTGTGACGTGACCACCTCTTTGAACATGCTATCCACATAGTTCTCAAAATTGCGGATGTGCCACAGTGACTCCAGCTGCTGCCGCTCTAGCTCTAAAACCTGGAGCTCAAGTTTCTGCAGCTGGCAACGCTCTTGCACACTTGGTCACCAGTAATGTCCATGATGTCTCACATATTACAGGACACACATTCCACACGACCGAGCTGCCCTGCCATGTCTAAACTTTTCTTCCCTTACGTTAATGTTATTCTACTTTGGTTTGCTTATATTACTTTATGTTACTGGCCCTGGTTTCCCTTTATTCCTAGAGCTTCTTACTTAAATCCAAGCAGCTACTTCTTTAAAAAGAATACACTTTCCTAACTTACAGCAAGTTAAAGACACTCCCTTACAGCAGTTTCTTACTAACCAATAAACTTATGGTTTTCCTGTGAATTCACTCTTCAATTTTGTTTTCAAACTCAGCCAGCTCCGAGGGTAAGGTTTACATCTAGGCCTGTTTCTGCTCAGCTACTCCTATTCCCAGCTGCAGGTTTTGAGAAAGGGAAGCTTACTAGAGTTCTTTGAGGAAGTAACAAGTGAGGTGGATAAAGGGGAACCTGTTGATGTGGTGTACTTGGATTTTCAAAAAGCTTTTGAAAAGATGCCTTATTAAAGGTTGCTACACAAAATACGAGCTCATGGTGTAGGAGGTAACATATTAACATGGATAAAGGATTAGTTAGTGAACAGGAAGCCAAGAGTAGGGAAAATAGATCTTTTTTGTGTTGTAAAGATGTAAGAAAGAGAGGGGATCTAATTGAAATGTATAAAATTCTAACAGAACTAAACAGACTGGATACAGGGAGAACGTTGGGGAGTCTAGAACCAGGGGCCACAGTCTCAGGATATGGGGCAGGCCATTTAGGACTGAGATGAGGAAAACTTTCTGCACTCAGAGGGTGGTCAACCTGTGGAATTCTCCACCACAGAAGGCTGTGGAGGCCGGGTCACTGAGTATATTCAAGAAAGAAATTGATAAATCTTTGGATATTGGGGGCATCAAGAGGTTTGGAGAGAAAGCGAGAATATGGCGTTGAGATAGAGGATCAGCCATGATCATAGTGAATGGCGGAACAGGCTCGAAGGGCCGAATGGCCTACTCCTGCTCCTAGTTTCTATGTTTCTGTGTAACCAATGGCTGGGGATCAGTGTTGAGCCCTCAGCTATTTACAATCTATATTAATGATTTGGATGAAGGGACCAAATGTATGGCAGCAAAATTTGCCAATGACATCAAGATAGGTAGGAAGGTAAGTTGTCAAGAGGAGGTAGCGAGTCTGCAAAGGGACATGAGTTGGTTAAGTGAATGGGTAAAAATTTGGCAGATGGAGTATAATATGAGAAAATGTGAACTTGTCCACTTTGCCAGAAAAAATAGAGAAATAATATTATTTAAATGGGGAGGGATCGCAGCACTCAGAGACATTTGCGTGTCCTGGTGCATGAGTCATGTATGCATGTATAGTAAGTGATCAGGAAGTCAAATGGAATGTTGCTGTTATTGCAGGGGGAATGGAATATAAAACTAGGTACGTTACACTAGCTATACAGGGCCTTGGTGAGATCACATGCGGACTACTGTGTACAGTTTTATTTGGAAAAAGGATATAATTGCATTAGAAGCTGTTCAGAGAAGGTTCACGCGACCAGGTTAAACATGTTGACCATTGGAGTTCAGAAGAATGAGGAAACATATAAGATCCTGAGGGGACTTGATAGGGTGGATACTGGGAAGATGTTTCAATTCATGGGGGAGACTAGAACTGGGAGACACACTTTAAAAAAGGAGAGGTCTCCCTTTCAACATAGAGATGAGGAGAATTTTTTTTCTTTCAGAGGGTTTTTAGTCTGTGGAATCCTCTTCCTCAGGAAACAGTGGAGGCTGGGTCATTGAATTTATTCAAGGCTGAGTTAGGTAGTCTTTTGATAGACAAGGGAGTCGAGTTTATGGGGGAACAGACAGAAAAGTAGAGTTGAGACCATCATCAGATCAGCCATTATCTTACTGAATAGTGGAACAGACTCAAAGGGTTAAATGGCCTATTTCTTCTCCCAAGTCCATTGTTCCCACAAGAGTGTGATGGAGGCAGATTCAATCATGGCTTTCAAAAGAGAATTGGATAATTATATAAAGTGAAAAAAATTGCAGGGCTACTGGAAATAGGCCGGGTAGTGGGACTAGCTGAGTTGATCTTGCAGAGAGCCGACACAGACACATGGGCTGAATTCTGTGCTGTAACCATCTTATGATTCTATAAGGAAGAACGAATGGAAGAGAAAAGTATAAAACTACAGCAGAGGAGACAACAAGAGGCAACATATCACAGTGGCAGTCAGAGAATGCATGGAATGTAAGGCATAGAAGCAAGCCTTTCAACCAGGCCCATACCAGTGTTTATGTTCCACATGGTCCTCCTCCCACCTATCTGCATCTATAACTCCATCATCATATCCTTCTATTTCTTTCTCCATCGTGATCTAACTTCCTGTTAAGTACATCTATGCTACTAAATTCCACATTCTAGCCACTCTTTGAGTTAAGAAGCTTTGCCTGAATTATTGGATTTGTTAGTAACTACGTTACATTTATGATCCCCTGGTTCTGGGCTCCCTTAACAAGTGCAACCATCACAATGTCATTCATGACTTTAATTAGTTCTACCTTGATGCTGGGAATAATATCTAATGTTGACACCGGGGGTTGAATCATCCAGTCCCATTGGCGGCAGGAGTCATGGCGGGCGGGGAGGGACAACTCAGCGTGAAAGGCAGAAGCCAGTTTCACACCAGCGTAAAAGCACAGCGGGATCATCCGATGGTTCCTGCCTGGCAGGACGTGAACCTGGATTTGCATCCTGGTAATAAGATGCAAGTAAGGCCCGACCTGCATCGGCCCCCCAATGTCCCATTTACCATTACACCAGCGGGAAAGCACGCCAACTCAGAGCACGCTACACCTGGACAAGCAAGACATGCAGAGCTCGGGGCTTACCGTTAGGACCTTGGTCACATCGCGGACATCCGAGGAGCAGAAGATGCTGGAGCCCTAAAGCTACTGGGCCCTGGAGGACCACGTGCATCACATGCTGGGCAGATCCTCATGGATCCACTGTGAAGCAGCTCTTGGAAGGTGGGAGGTCTGATGCTTCAGGTCTGCTTTGGAACATCAGTCTTAGCCTTGGGCTGTGGGAGAGGAAGGTGTACCAGGGAGGGTGGGGTGGGGTAGTGAGGGGGATAAAGGTGTTGGGTGTGGGAGGTTTGGTGGGGTAAACGAAGGTATCGGAGGGAGGGAAGAAGGTGTCAAAGGGTGAGCTTTGGAGGGGAGGACATAGGAGTTGGTGGGGCTAGGTTGGAAGGGGGGCATGGAGGTTTCAGGGGTTGAGGTTGGGAGTGGGGACGAAGGCATCGAGGGGTGAGGTTCAGAGGGTGACAAAGGTGTTGAGGGGGTGAGGTAGGGAGGAGGGAGTACTTACGGGACAAGGGTATAATGGGGGAATGCAGCAGGTGGGCAGGCAAGTTTAAGGGGGCAGGAAACTGTAAGGGAGAGAGTTCAGAAGAGGGGAAGGTGGCAGCAGGAAGGAAGGAGTTCGGAGGGAGGAAGGTGCCTGGGGGGAGGGAGGAGTTCAGAGGGGGAAGGTGTCCGAGTGGAAGAGGGATTAAGGGTGAAAGAGGGAGTAAGGTGGGGGATATCCAGGTGAACATGCAAGGGAGAGATTTGTGGAGTCATCGACTGCCTCCTGGGCAGTGAACTGAGGGTGGGCATGGTAGGATGGAATGTTGAATGTGAGAGAGAGCAGAGGGAGCCAGTAGGGTGGGGGGTTGATGGTGCAATGGTAGCGGTAGATAGGATGGTGAGGGTGGTTGTTGGGGCCTCGGGAGCAGACACAGACCCCAGAAGTGTCAAGGAGGAGGTCGGGGAGGTCAATGTGGCGTGGGTCCTCTAGAGAGCTGAGGCCTTGAGGGCCCCAGCTTGCTTTGACTGTGCTCCTGTGGGCCAGCTGCTCCCTCCACGGTGACAGAGGACGAGGTTGAGGGGGTCACAGTCACAGGTAAAGGGGACTCAGAGGGAAAGGACAGCTTCTGAGATTCCTGAGTGGATGACCCGGAGTGTCCAGCTGCCGCTCTTCCTCCCTCTGGGTGTCCGAGAGCCCCGGCCTGACTCCTTTAGGGGAAGGAACACCTAGTGAGACATTGAGGTACCCCATGTCTCTCTTGCATTGCCACTGCAGGGATTTACCAATGGCTACTGCCATGGAGTGCAGGTCTGTGCGCATGTTCTGTTGGACCAAGGTTTCCTTGGCATTTGTCATTCTTCCCACGGAGCCCTCCATATGCACTCATGTGGGCACCATTCATCAGAGCACAGGTGGACGCACTCCTCCGACTCACGTTCCACTCTGTTGAGGGCTTCTAACACTCTGCATGATGTTCCCCCACCTTCTGCTGACTCTCCACGATGAGCTGGAGGGCCGAATCCAGAGGCTCGTCGTCTGACTCAGATCTCACAGATGCCTCTCCCACACCGAGTGCCGGGGAGCTCGGCCAAACCCACCTCCTCCTGCTTTGGACACATGTCCGTGCGGCGACCACCAGATTGTGAACCCAAGCCTGCTCTAGATCTAGGTCCCACCAAGGAATGTGTCTCTGCACTGATGCGTAAGCACTGTGACGGGTCTTCCAGGCTGCTTATTTCCAGCTCTTCAATGGGTGAGGTGTCCTCTTGGCTGGAGTTGACGACCTGGATGGATCTGAGGGACTGGCTGGCTGAGGGTGTCAGTCACTTGGCAGAGCTCCCTGTGAACCAAAGTAGAGATGATTAGTGCATGGCCACAGAGTCAAAAGCAGGAGAGAGAGAGAGCACTCACAGTTGTGTTGAGAGAGGGATGATGGGGTGCAGGATCCTCATGTGCGTCTTTGCCGTTTACCTCACCATCGCTGCAAGTCCAAGTCCTCACCAGTGTGATGACACGCTCCTCAAAGTGATTGAGGGGCCTAATGTGGGCCACTCCACTCCCCCCGGTCTGGGGCCTCTCCCTGCTGAGGTCAGCCAGCTTCTCCTGCATGGAAACAGATGGAGAGAGTGTGAGCAGGACACATGCCACTATGTGGAATGCTTGTGTGGTGAGTGGACCCATGGACTGGATGAGGACACAGGCTGCAGAGGGTATGAGCCTGATGGAGATGTGAGGGTGTGTGAGAGAGTTAGTGGTGTTGGCCCTTGAGGTGTGAGATCCCTGTGGACGTGTGATGGTTTGTGAGTCTGTGATTTGAGAGTGATGATGTGATGAAAGTTGCCCAGGCAGAACAGATTAGATCATTCACTCTCTTTCTGCACTGGATGGCTGTACTACTCTATGCTCCAGTGGTGCTGACCGCTGCTGCCATAAGGCCATAAGATGAAGGAGCAGAAGTAGGCCATTCAGCCCATCTAGTCTGCTCCGCCATTCAATGAGATGATGGCTGATCAGATAATCCTCAATTCACTTTCCTGTCTTTTCCCCATAACCCTTGATTCCCTAACTGATTAAAAATCTGTCTATCTCAGCCTTGAATAAACTTAACAAACCACCCTCTACAGCCCTCTGCGGTAAAAAATTCCACAGATTACCCTCTAAGAGAACAAATTCCTCCTCATCTCTGTTTTAAATGGACGCCCCCTTACTCTGAGATTATGCCTTCTGGTCCTAGACTCTCCCACAAGGGGAAAGAACCTCTCAGCATCTACCCTGTCAAGCCCCCTAAGAATCTTATCTGTTTCAATAAAGTCGCTTCTCATTCTTCTAAACTCCAATGAGAACAGGCCCAACCTACTCAACCTCTCCTCATAAGAAAATCCCTCCGCCCTCGGGATCAACCTAGAGAACATTTTCTGGACTACCTCCAAGGCCAGTATATCTTTGCTTTGATAAGGGGACCAAAATAGTTCACATTATTCTAGATGTGGTCTAACTAATGTTTTGTATAATTTTAGCAAGACTTCCCTCTTTTTATATTCCATTCCCTTGGAAATAAAGGCCAAGATTCCATTTGCCTTCTCTATTATCAGTTGAATTTGTATGTTAGCATTTTGGGATTCATACATAAAGACTCCCAAATCTCTCTGCGCTGCAGCTTTCTGCAGTCTTTCTCTATTTAAATAATATTCAGCTCCTCTATTCTTCCTGCCAAAGTGCATAACCTCACATTTTCCCACATTATATTCCATCTGCCAAGTTTTTGCCCACTCACTTAACCTGTCTGTATCGCTCTGTAGACTCCTAGTGTTATCCTCACCACTTGCCTTCCCACATATCTTTGTGTCATCAGCAAATTTGGCGATAGTACATTCACTTCCCTCATCTAAGTCATTAATATATATTGTTAATAATCGTGACCCAGCACTGATCCCTGTGGCACTCCACTAGTTACAGGTTGCCATCCTGAAAATGCCCCCCTTATCCCAACCCTGTCTTCTATTAGTTAGCCAATCCTCTATCCATGCTAATATACTACCCCCAACACCATGGGCTCTTATTTTATTAAGGAGCCTTATAGCCTTATGTACGGTACTTAATCACACTTTATCAAATATATTGTATCTACTGGTTCCCCTTTATCTATCCCGCTTGTTACCTCCTCAAGGAATTTTAATAAATTTGTCAGGCATTATTTCCCCTTCATGAAGCTATGCTGATGCTGCTTGATTAGATTATGTATTTCTAAATGCTCTGTTATTACATCCTTTATAATAAACTCCAACATTTTTGGTGACTCTGGTGGACCCTCTTCAGCCAGAGCGTGGGTAGAGGACATTGCGGTGACTTTCCACAGCGTCCAGCAGGCGCCCCAGAGAGGCGTCACTAAATATTGTGCTGCCACCTTCTTTGCTTTCACGGTCATCTGTCACCTGGAGCAGTCCTGGCCTGTCGACATGAAGTAGGCTGAAGTGTGCTTTAAATATGGCGGACAGATTGAGGAAGTGTTAAGGTCACCGTTTCGGTGGACAAATCCAAGCCGGCCTACCAGTGATCTGGACTGTTTCCCATGAATGCATTATTAATAAGGCGTTAGGAAGGGGACGATACAGAACAAAACCCTACCATTGCGACCGAACTGAAAAGTGTTAAATTCTCAGGTAATAGCATCCACTAACCTGTCTGAGAATCTAGGGCAAACTTTCAAAGGATGAAACAAAAACAACACAAATTATATTTATGTAGCAGCTTTAACATAATAAAACATCCTAAGGTGCTTCACAAGAGAGTTATAAAACAAACTCTGCCACCGAGCCACATAAGGTGACATTAGATCAGATGACCAAAGACTTGGTCAAGGAGGTAGATTTTAAGGAGACTATTAAAGGAAGAAAGCGGGGCAGAGAGACAAAGGGCGGAATCATCCCAAATTTGCACTAAGTAGGGTAGCAGGCGGGAAAAACAACGTTTTACCCATTGGCTGCAATGGCTGCTTTTTACGGCGTATTGTCCCAAACATTCCCGGGAAACATGCTGGGTCACTGGTGGGGTGTCCTCTCATTCACCCGCCCTACTGTCACCTCAGGCCTTCAGTAAACTGGGTGCCAGATATAAAGACCACACCTGCACTCTTCAAAGGATAGGAAGCTGCTGGGAACTGATGGCTGCCAAAGGGAAGATACATGCTACCGCCAGATTTAGTGATGCCTCCTTCGAGCACCTCCGGACGTAGTGGAGGCCTGCTATGATGTCCTTCACCCCTGCTCTGGGTGAAGACCAGCAAGCAAGGTCACCAATCCAGCAAGGGAGGCAATGGCAATGGTGGTCAACGCCAATGCCCTGCAAAAGAGGTCAGCCAACATGTGCCAAAAGAGGATGAATGATCTCCTCCATTCCGCCAGGGTAAGTCACTTTTCTCATCACTCTCAACTCACACACTGTCAAACCCATCACACACCCACAGGGATCTCACTCACTGCTGCTTCAAGGGCCATCACCATTCATTCTCTCACACACACCTTCATCTGCCCTGTGGATCATGTCCTCATCCTGTCCATGGCACCACTCACCACACAGACATGCCTGGCATCCTTCTCATCTGTCAGGTCTGGCAGGCGCTCTGTTTACACTACAAAAACAGAATTACCTGGAAAAACTCAGCAGGTCTGGCAGCATCAGCAGAGAAGAAAAGAGTTGACGTTTCGAGTCCTCCATATATCCCTATCATATATAACGTCAACTCTTTTCTTCTCCGCCAATGCTGCCAGACCTGCTGAGTTTTTCCAGGTAATTCTGTTTTTGTTTTGGACTTCCAGCATCCGCAGTTTTTTGTTTTTAGCTCTGTTTACACTCTCTCTATTTGTATTCCTGCATAAAAGTTGGCTCACAATAAACAGGACAGGTCACAGCCTGGTGAAGGAATCCCTGAAATCAAGGTCCTCTGGACTTTGAAAACAGAGCCATCTAGCTGGCCGGTGACAATCTGGACCGTTCCTGTACTGACAGCGAGGTAGGCAGTCCTCTAGCTCTACCAAGTGAGGATCCACCAGTGCAACATCCAGCAGACAACCATGCTGTGAGTGAATTCTCCTGTTTCACAGGCCACTGCCATGCACTAATTATCTCTCCTTGCTTTCACAGGCACATCTGGGAAACAGCCAACAGAGTCCAAGACCCACGTCCTTGACTTAAGACCCGAAAACACCTCAGAAGAGCAATCTGATGAAACTATCATTGAAGACCCATCACAGCACTCACCCACACACTTCACCAATGCAGAGACACACTCCTCATTGGGACTGAGCTTTAGAATAGCCTTGGAACCACAATCTGGTGAGAACATTGCGTCTGATCCACAGCAGGTGACGTCAGAGACTCCCCAGGTTTCCGGCAGCTGGAGGACTATTGAAGGCCGGAAATCCACTAGGTCCGAGTCAGATGAGAAGCTCTGGACTCGGTCATATCTTAGTTGCTGGAGCTGCAAAGGCAAGCTTGGGAATGTCAGGAAGGGATGTCCGCTGCACTCCTCAGCTGGAGGAGTCCATCTGCCTTCTCTCTGAGGTGATAGCAATGGCATATCAACGCACCAAGAACAACATTAGTAGGATGGCAGCTGCTATTGAGTCCTTGGTCCAGGACATCAGTCCTGCACTACATCGTGGGCTGAACAGCATTGCTGACGCCGTAGTTTGTCTCCAACAGTGGGGTGCAGGGCAGCTCAATCTCATTCCTGCTTCCCCTTCTCCTCAAGGAGTCAGCCAAGGACTTTTGGGCACCCATAGAGAGGAGGATTAGCAGGCGCATATTCCAGGTCCCTCCAACCAGGTGACTCCAGGAGTGTTCAGCCCATCCAAATCCCTTCTTCCTGTGACCGGAGCAACTCCAGCTCCACAGGCTGAGGAGGGTGCCACTGCCACACAGCAGGAATCTGAAAGCAGGCCTGGGCCCTCCAGGTCTCTGTCCTCCAAAGGATGCCCGTCAAGGTCATCACAGACAGGGTGTAGCAGTCAGCAGGCTGACTCCACCTCTGCTATGGATGTCGGGGGAGCACCAAGACGTAGCACAGTGTTAGGAAGGTTAAGAAGATGTAGTTGCACAGGCTAGGCATGGGTACTAATCTCTTATACATAATGTTCACTTTTGTAAATAAGCTCCCAAGAATGTCTCCCTGTCTATGGCTCCTTGTTCCGATGAGCAGTGTGTCTGTCACTCAGATATGAAACATTTCTGCACAAGATAAAGGCAGGTGTCTCAATCCAGGGCCGCTTCCCTGTTCTTTCTGCAACCTTCCCAGCACGCTGATGGTGCACCTTCACAGTCACTGGACACATCAGTTATGCCTGCACCTCGGTGGGGCTTATCATTGCGGACAGAATGTCCTAGGCCAGCGGCACAGAGTTCTGTTATTCTCTCTGTGTGCTCTCAGCACCTTTGAAGTGCTGCTGCTCCCCACCTCATCAGCACCTTTGCCCGGTGACAGCGTGTTCATCTCACGAGGATGCCTTAAGATCAAGAGAGGTTAAATTTTCCCTGATGCATCTCCATGATATGGCTCTGTTCACAGAGCACAAGCGATCTGCCATGAGCCTGGCAGGAACCTGGCATTCACAGAGGCTTTGTGAAGATCTCGGGACTGTCTGCACTGCATGGCATTGTCATCCTCCTGGAATGTAGGGCCTATGGGCAACCACTGCATCTCACAGAGGGTATGTGTGCTGCCATCAGTCAGACAGGAGTCAAACGTTCATTGATGCAATGTAAGTATCTCTGGAGTGTCCTCACTGAATGTCGTCATCATCCTCCACAAATCTAGCAACCATGAGGTCTTCCCAAGCATGTCTGCCTCGTCTGGCCAGTGCGATGGCTTCATTCCCATCATCCTCGCCTTCGTGAACCTCCTCACCCTGATCCCCTTTGATCTCCTCCTCATTGGAAGAGACATGCAGCTCCTCCATCTCCTACTCAGCCAGCTCCTCTCCCCGTTGCAGCGCCAGGTTACGAAGGACATAGCAGGTGACAACGGTGCATGACACCCTCTGTGGACTGTATTGCAGGTCTCCACCGGACCAGTCCAGGCACTGGAACCTCATTTTCAACATTTTAATGGTTTGCTCCACCAAAGTGCGAGTTGCAGCATGAGCCTCGTTGTACCTTCTCTCCGCTGCAGTCTGAGGCCGCTGCATGGGTGTCATCAGCCACATTTCCTATAGCTAGCCTTGTCCCTGAGGAGCCAACGCTTCAGCCTCTCTGGACGCTGGGAGATATCAGGGATCTGAGACCTACCACATATGCAGGAGTCATGGACACTCCTTGGGAACCGTGCACAAGCCTGTAGGATGCATTTGTGGTGGCTGCACCCCAGCTGAACAAGAAAGCCCTTGTGGTTGACATAGTTAATCACTTGTTGCTACAGAGATGTGAGCGAGCGCCACATGAGTGCAGTCGATGACACCGTGCACCTGTGGGAAAACAGATTTGGGCAAATCCCAGTGCTCTTAGTTCCTTACTTTCCTGGTCCCAGGTGAAAGTTTTGTGCCTTCGTGTCCCTGGCCTCATGGATGTATTTGTGGGTGGAGACTTCCGATATCCCACAGAGGTCACCAATGGAGCCATGGAAGGAGCCACTGGTATAAAAATTGAGCGCTGTGGTCACTTTCATAGCTACTAATAGTGTATGCCCTCCATATCCCATGTGGCACCAATTCCTGCAGTAACTGGCACGTGTGACAGACCAGTTCCCTAGGAAAGTGCAGTCTTCGGCGACATTGTTTTCATGCATCTGCAGGAATGACAATCGCTGTCAATAGACCCTGGATCTGGCTAGGCGCTGACCAGCGAGGGCTCGCTGCGGCTCTTCAGCGACATGCGTGGGAGCTCCAGCTGCCCCTCCTTCCTGAAGGTGCTGCTCTTCCCTCTGACCAGCCAGGCTCCACCATCACGCTCTGTAAGCCTTGGGGCATAAGCTAGGTCACCAGGCTCCAAACTTTTGATGTACTCCTCCTGCAGGATAAAAGAGAGAGACACATGGGTTAGCATAGGTGTTCTAAGACCCTCTCTTGGTTAAGTCTGAAGGTCCCTTAATGCATCCCGGAGAGTACTGGCCACCACTTAGATGACCAGAGTTTAGTGTGTTTCATGGCTGCCCATGACCCCACCCACCTCCGTCCCACTCCACCTGACCAATTGGCAGCACGTTTGCCCATTGGACTGCATGCTGTGCTCTCAGCTCGGGCACAGCCATTTTCTGAACCGGCATTGCAAGGCTGCACTGTTAGCTTGAACCATGGGGGAGACTGGTCCAAACCTGAATGATGACATGGCAAGGGGCTGTGTGTACCTCCCCCACTGACTGCTCCAGGGCCAGCTTTCGTAAAGAGATTGTACAACTTGCCCAGTTGTCCAATTGTTCTGCCGTCCACTAAAACACTCATTAGTTTGCAGTCTGTGCCTGAGGGATGAAAAGCTCTGGAGCTCTTGGTGGCACTTTAATGCCTCTGCATTGCTTGAGTGGGCAGATAAGCTAGAGGCCTGACTACAAGCAGGTCAATGTGGCTGCGCCTGAACTATCTCAGCTGCGGAGGAATGGTCACTTTATACAAGGTTTCCCTAATGTGTGGCCACTTCCGTCCATCCATCCCCTGCACAGCATGTGCTTGTGCACTACCATCAGAGGCAGCCTTTGCCCTCCGACACGCACCAACTTGCCTCAGACGCAGTGCAGACCTTGCAGCCACAACTCGCCCCAACAGACCGTAAAACCATATAAGATGGAGGAGAGAAGGAGGCCATTTGGCCCATCCAGTCTGAGTCGCCATTCAATGAGATCATGGCTGATCTGATAATCCTCAACTCCACTTTCCTGCCTTTTCCTATAACCCTTGATTCCCTTACTGATTAAAAATCTGTCTATCTCAGCCTTGAATATACTTAAGGACACATCCTCTACAGGCCTGTGTGGTAAAGAATTCCACAGTTGACTATCCTCTGTCATCTGCAAAGTTGGCGATAATACATTCATTTCCCTCATCCAAGTCATTAATATATATTGTACATAATTGTGGCCCCTGCACTGATCCCTGTGGCACTCCACTAGTTACAGGTTACCATCCTGAAAATGCCCCCGTGTCCCTACTCTCCATCTTCTATTAGTTAGCCAGTCCTCTATCCATGCTAATATACTACTCCATGGACTCTTATCTAATTAAGGAGCATTATGTGTGACACCAAATTGAACACATTTTGGAAATCCAAACCTATTACATCTACTGGTTCCCCTTTATCTATCCTGCTTGTTACCTCCAATAAATTTGTCAGGCATAATTTCCCCTTCATGAAGCCATGCTGACTCTGCTTGATTAGATTATGCCTTTCTAAATGCTCTGCTATTACATCCTTTATAATAGACTCTAACATTTTCCCAATGACAGATGTTAAGCCAACTGGCCTAGAGTTACTGTTTTTTGTCTCTATCCCTTTTTGAATAAGGCTGTTATATTGGCAGTCTTCCAATCCTCTAGGACTTTTCCAGAATCTAAGGACTCTTGTGCATCCATTATCTCTGCAGCTATTTCCTTTAATATCCTAGAATGCAAACCATCAGGTCCAGGGGACTTATTGGCCTTTAGCCCCATTAGTTTCCCTAGTACTTTTTCTCTAGTGATAGTTATTGTATTTATTTCCTCCCACCCTTTTGCCCTATGATTATTTAGTATTTTTGGTATGCTATTATTGTCTTCTACCGTGAAGACTGATGCAAAGTTTTATTCAACTCCTCTTCTGATCCCTACCACCACTATGCTCCTATTTCCTCCTCCCACTTGAATGGCTCTCTGTACCATGGTGCTGTGGTCAGTTCATTCAGTCCCTGCTCTGGTCCACACAGCTTGCAAGAATCTCTTAACTGTTGGACAATTTCAGTGGCTGAAGCTTCTCAAACAATACCCCCTGGGTCCCCATACCTGCCTCACCTGTAGTCACACCCTCTTGTCCTTTATCACAGACCAAATTTGAATTATCTAATCTGAGAGTGTGACCGCCTCCTGAAGCAAAGTGTCCAGGTAACTTTCCCTCTCCCTGATCTGGCGCAATGTCTGCAGCTCGGACTCCAGCTCCTTAACTCAGATCCAAAGTTCCTCAAACTGCAAACACTTTCTACAGATGTCTTTGCTCCGGATCACCTTGGTGTCCAGTAGCTCCCACATGCCGCAGCAGCAACACATCACCCGTCCTGCCATTGCTATCGTATTTTATTCAACTTATCAATTAATTACTCTAGTATCCCTGCTCTTTACACTTGATTGAACTTAATTATTTACGCCAGTATCGATCCTATACTTAACAGGCTATCTTTAAAAAAGAGAAAATAAAGACTAGAGATCTAAACTCGAACTATAGATCTTAATTTTAATCTCGAGACTAGAAATACTCACCAATCCAACTCACCAATCAGCTGCTTTCCGCAGTCTTTTTAAATGAAGTCTCCCCGCTCTGTTTTAAATAAAGCCCACACGTTCACCCACTCTCTGTTTTAAGTAAAGTCCACAGCTCACCCACTCTCTGTCTTAAATAAAGTCCACAGCTCACCCGCTCTCTGTTTTAAATAAAGTCCACGGCTCACCCGCTCTCTGTTTTAAATAGAGTCCACACACTCACCCACTCTCTGTTTTAAATAAAGTCCGCAACTCACCCACTCTCTGTTTTAAACAAAGTCCACACGTTCACCCGCTCTCTGTTTTAAATTAAGTCCAAAGCTCACCCGCTCTCTGTTTTAAATAAAGTCTGCAACTCACCCACTCTCTGTTTTAAATAAAGTCCAAAGCTCACCCGCTCTCTGTTTTAAATAAAGTCCACACACTCACCCACTCTCTGTTTTAAATAAAGTCCACACACTCACCCACTCTGTGTTTTAAGTGAAGTCCACTTTCACCCCGCTCTTTGTTTTAAATGAAGTCTTCGCTCACTCGCTCTGTTTTAAACACTTGCCCCAGCACTGCACTGTCAGCCAACCAGGAAAAAGCCACTTACCTGTGCCCTCGTCTGAATGCGCAGCACCTCAAACTTAAAGTCCAATGGGTGACCTTTGCGAGCGCTGTGTAACGTTACTGTGCACTCACCTCTGAGTTCCCCTCAAAGTTCAGCTCAAAAGGTGCACGGCTTATGAATGCTGTTGTGAAACCTGTCAGCCTGATCCCGGATGATCCAGTGTGGGGTGATGATTCCAGTAAGCAGGGCTCATAGTGATATGCAAACATATTAAAATGATATGCCGGACATCCAGCGGTGGAAAATGCAGTCCACCACTAATGGGTGGAGCAGATAATCACAAACTGGCTTCACGACATTGTGCAACCAAATTATGGCCTTCCTGCCATATTGTCCACTCACGCCCACCATGACGCCCAACGCCAACGGGCACGGAAAGTTCTGCCCAAAGCAGTCCAGGCAGGACATTTCAGAACTTGGGATCTGGATAACTGAAGGCATGGCTTCCAAACCTGGGATTAAAATCAGGGATACTCAGAGGCCAGAATTAGGTGAGTGCAGATATCCCAGGGGGTTATGGGGCTGGGGGAGATTCCAGCGCTAGCGTGGGGTGAGTAATGTTTGTCAATGGCCTGCAGGTTTTGTGTGAAGCTGGGAGGGGCACAAACTCATGGAGGTTTTATTTAATTCTTCTGTGGTGCTCCCTTTAAGAACCTCTGTTACATATGGTATTCCTGAATGCTGAAATCCTACATCAGGTTATTAATAAAAGATTGTTAATTCATCTGAAATAATGAACCTACCTGAGTATTCATTTAGTTGGAGTTGTTAACTTGTCCAAAGCCTATCTAAGATTACTAACTGGCCTGAAGTTGTTCAACTACCCGAGATTGTTCACCTATCCAAGATTATTAATCTTTATGAGATTATGTTCTTGCCAGAGAAACCTACAGCTAGTTACTTTCTCTAAATTTTCACTGGAAACAATGTATATTAAACAACTGCCAAGGATGGTTTGGACAGTCCAAGAGCTCCTCCTAAAGGGGAGATTTATTTTTTATTCGTCTGATGGAAAAATACTTTTCCCCAATTTGTACCTCAAATCCCAGAGGGATTAGAATGATGATAAGGAAAAAGACAATCCAAATTGTAAAGCTTTCACTGTCAAATCAAAGTGAAGATTTAATTGTGACTGTGTGTTTGTAAGCAGGCTGAAATTAAACTAGAGATAAAAACAAAAAAACTGCGGATGCTGGAAATCCAAAACAAAAACAGAATTACCTGGAAAAACTCAGCAGGTCTGGCAGCATTGGCGGAGAAGAAAAGAGTTGACGTTTCGAGTCCTCATGACCCTTCGACAGCAGGGTTGGACCTGAGAGAAGAACAGAACTTCTTCAAGGAGGTAGGCATTTCTTGAAGAGCAGTGGCAGTCAATTAAACACAGAGATAAAAACAAAAAAACTGCGGATGCTGGAAATCCAAAACAAAAACAGAATTACCTGGAAAAACTCAGCAGGTCTCGCAGCATCGGCGGAGAAGAAAGTTCTGTTCTTCTCTCAGGTCCAACCCTGCTGTCGAAGGGTCATGAGGACTCGAAACGTCAACTCTTTTCTTCTCCGCCGATGCTGCCAAACCTGCTGAGTTTTTCCAGGTAATTCTGTTTTTGTTTTGAACTTAAACTAGGCCACTATCTGCTCTATTCCTCAGTGTTGATACATGTCCGGACATTTTTTGAAGTTCTGTTTGCGCTTATCGCATTGTACAGAATTGATTAGAATTCCCTGCACTCAACCTCAACAAAGCGCCTCAGCACCTCTCCTGGTTTCTCTCAAAGTTTTAATTCTACTCCCAAGCATGAGGTGTGTGGTTTAGTGGGTAGCACACGCACTGCTAATTTGGAAGGTTGTCTGTTCAAATCCCACTGTGGAGATTTTTGGACATAACCTAAGCCAACAGGCCAACACTCCAGTATAGAGAGAGTGCCACACTGCCAAAAGTGCCATCTTTCGGATGAGGTGTTAAACGGGGTGGGTGTGAAAGGAACCGTAGCCCAAGTTGAAGAATACAGTGTCCTGTGGGCAACTAAGATCATGCCAAAGGATTGTCTGGGCAATTCCTTGTTGCAGTTTGTGGGAGCTTCCTGTGGGAAAATGGGCTGTAATGTTTCCTACATTACAACAGTGACTACATTTAGAATCATGGAATGGTTACAGCGCAGCAGGAGACCTCTCAGTCCATTGTGCCCATTTCTCTGAAAAAGCAACTCAGCTAGTCCCACTCCCATGCCTTTTCCCCATAGCCCTGCAAATCTAACCCTAAAGTGTGGTGCACAGAATTGGACACGATACTCCAGTTAAGGCGTGTTTTATAAAGATTCATCATAGCTTCCTTGCTTTGGAATCCGTGCCTCTATTTATAATGTCCAGGATCTCATATACTTTATTAACTACATCCTCAATCAGCCCTGCAACCTTCTATGATTTGTGTACATATATGCGTAGGTCCCTCTGTTCCTGCATACCACCACCATCCCCACCTTTAGAATTGTTTCTTTCATTTTATATTGCCACTCCTTGTTCTTCCTACCAACATGTATCTAAATTTGAAAGTGTTTCTAATTCAGTGTAGGATGCTTTGAGACTTCCTAAAGTTGAGTACGTTGTGTGCATGTTCTTGTGATATGATGACATGCACCTTTAAGGGAGCATACCTTAAACTCCTGTCAATCATCAATACCCCAACAGGATATGATGTTTTAGCCCCATGACTTGTTAGGCAGTCTGTAAGCATTGTGCCCGAGGTCAGGTATGTGTCCCACAGCCTCCCAATGAACATTATCTATATATAGTCTTATCTTCAAATAAAGAACCCACATTATTGTTTCACCAATGCTTGTGTATGACTGGTATGTTTATGTCAAAGAGAAGAAGATTGTAATGTGTGTGCCTGTCTGTCTCTGTGTGTGTATGTCTGTATGCATGTCTATGCGCATGTCTGTGTGTGTGTGTGTGTGTGTGTGTGTGTGTGTGTTTGTGTGTGCATGTGTGTATACACATGTGCCTGAGTCTGAAAGAGTGGTTGGAGCAGATTCAATAGTAACTTTTGTTATGATGTTAATACTGGGCAAGTCAGATGTCAGAGTGAAACCTGGCTAGATGGGTTCTAACTTTGTTTTTTTTTTAAACTCTGCAGAGAAGTTACTGAACAAATTCACAAGAGTTTACTGATAAACTTTAAACATAGGGAATAAAACATTTATTAAACAAGGAAAATATTGAACTATTTTGCACCAGACAAAAATGATTCAAACTCACACCATTCCTTTTATCCCAGCAATACCTTACCCACCAAACCTCACTGAAGATTTACCACTATCTTAACACCAAGGGCAGAATTTTCCCATTGGCATGTGGAGGTGGGCCCCACATGCCGACGTGTAAAATGATGCATGGTGACATCAGGCAAGTGTCCCAATGTCACAGCGCGCCATGGCGATACTTCGGTGGGCGGGCAGGCGATGATCTCCAATGCGCACCCATTATTAATTAATGGGTCACTTAAGGCCCTTGAGGCACCAATCGATGAAGATTTTTCGGGGCCTGCCCAATCTTCAGGTCTTCACACGGGCACTACGGGCAGGTGGGTAGGATACATTTGTATTAACCTCATCCACGGGCGGGATAAGAGGGGTCAGTGGGGTCACGCATATGCTCAGTCAGGTACTTAATTTGGAAAGTTACTGATACTTGCCTGTGTGAGCAGAAATACTTCAAAACTCAGACCAGCTGCTTAGACAGGACTCACAACCTTCAGGTCAGCACTGTACAGTGAAGATCCTTTTTGGGGCCTGCAGGTATCGGGAAGCCTTCCCTTAACCTGGGAATGGGAGCTGTGGTCTCCATTGGAGGCACCTCCTCTGAGGAGGAAGGGAGGGATAAAATAAGGAGGAGGCCAGGAGTGCACATTCAGCCACCAGGGGAGCCACCTTTGGGAGGCCAGGCGCAGGCACAGGGGGCGCAGGACCAACAGGAAGTCCAAGACGGAAGGGGCCGCAGAAGACATCACTATTCTGCTGCCAGGGTTTACAGGCAGCAAAGCAGCTACCACAATATATCTGAGGTGCAGTGCCGAAAGAGGCTCCGTCTCTCAAGTGAGACAGTCAACTATATCTATCAGATGATTGGGCCTGAGATCTCCCCTAACTGTGAGGGTAGACACCCCATGCCAGTGGCTCTAAAGGTCACAGTTGCCCTCAACATTTATGCTTCTGGCTCCTTCCAGGGCTCAGTGGGTGATCTTGGCGGTGTCTCCCAATCAGCTGTCCACACTTGTGTCAAGCAGGTTACAGACGCTCTGTTCAGATGTGCATTGACCTTCATCCACTCCGCTGGGACAAGGCCAGCCAGACACAGTAAGCCAGAGGCTTCAAGGCCATTGCTGTCTTCCCCCACGTACAGGGTGCTATAGATTGTACACATGTGGCCATCAAGGCACCAGCAGGTGAGCCCGGTGCCTTCGTCAACAGGAAGGGCTTCCACTCCATGAACGTGCAGATAGTGTGTGATCACAGGATGCAGATTCTACAAGTCTGTGCAAGGTACCCAGGCAGCTCCCATGACCCCTACATCCTCAGACACTCCCAGGTGCCGGGGCTCTTCAGTGCTCCAGCCCGGCTGGATGGTTGGCTGCTGGGTGACAAGGGCTATCCCCTCAGAAGGTGGCTCATGATGTCTCTCCACCATCCAAGAACAGAAGCTGAGCAGCGGTACAATAGGAGCCACGGCTCCACAAGGTCTGTGGTGGAGAGAGCCATCGGTCTTCTCAAGATGCACTTCCGATGTCTGGACTGCTCAGGGGGCTCACTCCAGTACCCCCCAGATCATGTCTCGGTGATAGTGTACTGCATGCAGCGCTCTCCACAATCTGGCGCTGAAAGGGGCAGCATTGTGTACGATGAAGACGTAAATGCAGTTGCTGCGGCTGCACACGATGAGTCCAGCGGTGAGTCTGAGGATGAGCACGCACAGGGAAATGCTGAGGGGGTAGACGCTGACATGGGCATACTCCAGGGAGGCAGGGACACCCGGGAGGCTTTAATCCAATGACCCTTCAGCTAGAACACCACAGATGGACCTTCAGCAAAAGCCTGTGCTGCAGGCTCCATACTCAATACCTGGTGCTAAATCTGCCTGGATAGGAACATTAACTAAGGGCCTTGTCAATAAAGCTCAATGTGACACAACCCACTCACAACATCATGGGTAACCATCCATCTGCAGAGGAGAAGAGTCAACCTCAGCCATGGTCACATGTCTACATTTAATGATATAACAAAATGAACTTTGAAAACAAAATGCCAAAGGTGTTAAACACCACACCAACTAATCATGACCTCATTGTGGGGCAACACAAAAGCACCAGTGAGAAAACCATGGTGTGCCTAAGGTGCCTTAATTTTATGCTTTCGGGTACTACCTCTTGGTGCAGCCCCATCGCTCGGAGTGGCATCTGAGACAGCCTGCTCACTGTGCTGTCCTGTTGACCTTGATGACCTTGGCGGCCGTCCTTTGGCCCGTGGAGCCTGTGCTGGCCCCGCCTGGGAGGGAGTGGCCAGTTCCACAGCTGGCATCTTCCCCGTTGTCACAGCCTCATCAGATGCAACAGTCACTGGCAGAGGGGCGGAGGATCTGCTGCCCTCACCCAGAGTGCCCTGAGAGGTGTCCACAGAGACAACAGGCAGCTGCTGCACTGACGTGAGGTCGCTTCAGATCTCCCTGCTCACCATAGATTGATGGGCACTGAGCTGGGAAACTTGGTGCCCAGACCATCTCCCACACTGGCACTGACCAGCTGAGGCCAATACTGATGTGAGGGCTTGCTGATCAGAGTGCATCCTTGGGAAGCCCTGATTGGTCTCCTGGAGGAGTCTCTCCATGAGAATCGCCACTCTCTCCATGGAGGAAGCATGGCGCTTGGCCATGAGGCTCATTACATCAGCGATGGTCCACGTAGGCTCCTCCACCACAGAGATCAAGCCAAGCACAACCTCATGTATCTCCGACAGATCCCCTCACACACACTGCTGGATTTCAAGTGTTTGCTGCCTCATGGACGACTCCAGAGGCTCATCATCAGCCACTGACTGAGCATGTTCCTGGTCCCCTGCAGTCCTCCGACTACTGGCACCATGGGCACTCTCTGTCACAGCCAGCTCCTCCAGCGACCGTGAAGTGCCCTCACCGCTGTGTCCTGGGACACTAGCAGATGATCTACTTCCCACTGAGGTATCTGCGCTGGTGCCTGCCTGGCAGAGATGGTGTGATGCTGGTGGGTCAGAGACTTCAGGGCCCTCAGGTGTGAGAGGGGGCCCCTGTGCCTCCTCCTCCTGGCCCTGATCCATTGATGCTGAAAGGAAGAACAAGGGCATTTGATTAGTTAACATGGAGACAATAACAAAATGCATCCCTGTCCCCTGGATCATTCTGCGCTCATCCTTCCATAAGCAATGGTCAAGTCATGCTGCAAATTTCAATCACTGAACATTCAGCAGTGCCAAGGCTGCTGGGACACTAATGGTGACCTCAGTGCTGGGCAAACATACCTGCCCGTGGCACCCCAGCCTCACCAACACCAGTGGACCTGGGCACATGGCGCCTCTCCAGATCGAGGGGCTCCTGCTCAAACATGGTAATGATGGTCAGCTGGGCCGGCTCTCCGCCAGTCCTCACCCGCTCGGCAGCATTATGAGCATTCTTCTCCTGAATAGGAGAGAAGAACATTGATTAGTGCAACTTGTACCTGGAATCTCTTCATGGCCATCCAACCCCAACCAGAGTGGGACATTGCAGGGCTCCAGTGCCTCCTCACCCCGCAGCTGCCGCGCTCTCACACAAAGATGCCAGGCTTGTCCCCATCGCACCCCTCCCCCCCCCGGCCAAATGCAGCCTACATCCACATTTGGCACCACACGGTCCAACCTTGCAAATCAAGAAGGCGCAAGCAGGTGGAACCCAAAGGGCAGCAGATCGATCAGTGCCCTGCCACCTGGAAGCTGCCTTTCCAGCATGTCAGCACCCTGACTTTGACATGTTTTACAGTTCCAGCACTGTGCCTAGGTGCAGATCCTCCAGGTTGCCCCCAAAACAGTAATGTGGGTGTCACTGTACCACATGCTGCGGGTGCAGAACCCATCTCATCACCACCCTCTCAGGGTGACCTCGGCATGGGCAATATCTGCTGGCCCACCCAGCGAAGGACACGTGCCACCAATGATTCAATGCAGTCACTGCATTCAGAGAAGGAGTTGGGGGGTGCGGCCGGGGGTGGGGGGGTGGGGGGAGCCTCCCTGGTGGGTTAAGTGCCCAATGCCAAAATGGTACTCACCCTTCCAGTGTGCAAAAGGTCATTGAAGTGCTTGCGGCACTGGACCCAGATGCGCTGCACCACGTCGCGGGAGCTCACCACCTCCGCCACCTCCTCCCAGGTCGTTTGGTCATTTGGGGGAGACTCCTCCTCCTGTCCCTGGGAACGAGGACCTCCCGCCGTGCTGCCACCTCCTCGAGGAGGGCAGCAAGGCAGTCGCCTGAGGAACGAGAGGCACAGTGTCCCCCTGTCCTACCCTCCTGCCTGGCCTGCTCACCAGCAGCGCTCTGGGGAGCCCTTCTGCTGACCGTGTTTCACAGCCTTTGCAAAGCTGCAGGAGGACTTCTGAACAGGCCGCCGGGTCACCATTGGACCTGGTGGTCACAGCAATCCCGCCTCCACCCGCCCATTCCCGCTGTCCTCGGGAGCCACGTTTCACACTGGGTGGGCCTTGATTGGTCCACCCACATAAAATGGCGGCGCAGACCCAATTGCGGGCGGAGATCAGGTCCCCACTTGTTCCGACAAGGCCCGCCCGACAGGCAGAAAATCCTGCCCTAAGACTTCTTGCTTGGGCTGGTCCAGTTGCAAACAGTTTTCTTCCAGTGGATATCTGAATATTCACTGGCTGCTTTTTCCCCAACAGGTATCTCTCCCCAAGAACCCAAAACCACACTCCTAACTCAAATTACGTCAGCTTCAGAGCAAACATGAGTTCCCTCAACTTACAACTCCTGTCTTCGCTCTCTGACATACATACTCTGAACTTTTTTTCTTTCCGTCCCCGTATCTCTGAGTGTGACTGGACCCCTGTCACTAGGCAATAGCACAGTTTTTTTCTACTTTGTGTTTTTTTTCGCAAAATTGCTAAACCGCTAACCCCTTTGTAACCCATCTCTTCATTTCAAGGATTGTAAAACCTCATTAAAAATGCACGTATACAAACAAATCCAGAAAACCTGACATTTTTGCTAGGGGGCGCTCCAGGATCCCCGGCACCAAGCTCACACAAAAAAATCTAAATGAAACTGAAACCATGTTCCACCTTTCTCAGCACGTAGATATAAATTAAACGTAAAGTTATACATTGTTCCTGACACTTTCAAAAAAGAATTGGATAAATATTTGAAAAGGGGAAATCTGCAGGGCTTTGGGGAAAGAATCAACTGGATAGTTCTTTCAATGAACTGGCACAGGCACAATGGATCTAGTCAGACAAGGGTGATGATCTGTCTCACATTGATACCTGAAATTTATTCTTGATAATATATAGCTTCGGGTCTCAATGACGGCGAATTCAAATTATTATATTGAAAAGGACGAATAAAGTGCAACCAATAATAAAATATTTATGCTAATTACTTTTAATAAAGGAAGGAATTTTCTACACCTCAGTCGACATGTAAGATTTCGAACACTGTGATTATTAATGATTAGCTTCTGTCCGCTGCTGATTTCTCAGCTAATCAGACCATCAAAGGAAGAAAAGGGATCTTGTGCCCTCTCGTGGTGACCTTCAACACAGGGAATTGAAAGTTGCCTCCCAGGCCGACCCTTTATCCTGGGAGAGGGTTGCTGCTGGTCTCAGAGCAATAGGGGAAATATCCACGCCCAGGGGAGACTCAGGGAAGATCTGCAAGTCTCCCAATGACTGAACTGCAAGGAAAAACCCGGAAACTACAATCCTGAAAGGAAGCAAAATAGAGAGGGCTTTATAGAGCTATGTAAAATACTTTAATCAGAATGAGGGTTTCAAGTAAAAACAAAACTGACAGAAGGAAGAGTATGCACTTATACAGCATCTTTCATGGCCTCAGGATGTCCCCATGTGTTTTACAGCAAGTGAGATATTTTTTGAAGTGGAATCATTGTTGTAATGTAGGATGCGTAACCATGCCGACAGAGAGCCACCCAGCAAACCCTGCCCAGGTTACCAGCAACTTACCAAGGACATTCTTCATTCACAGGCGCTCGGCGCCTGATCGAAGGACCTGGCATTGGGAAGAGGGAGTCGCTGAAAGCCAACCCATGCCCTTCCATCTGACTTTCCTCCCACCCAGCCCCGCACCCACCCCCCACGCCCCCCCTCCACACACCCATCACCAGCCATCCCCTCCCCACAACCCCCATCTTGGCCCAACTTGTCTCTCTTCAGGGGTCCAGTGACAATCGCTGGTGAAAGCCCCAGCAGGAGCCCCCATCCCTGATGGCGCTGGCAGGCTTTTCACCTTACTAGGTGCCTTGATCAAGTTGGAGACCTAATACTCTCCAGGTGAGTGCCTAATTGGATTTTTTTTTTAAATTTAGTCTTTCAGGGGATGTGGGTGCCAATGGCAAGGTCAGTATTTGTTGTCCATCCCTAATTGCCCTTGACCTGAGTGGCTTGCTAGGCCTTTCAAAGGGCGATCAAGAGTCAACCACGTTGTTGTGGGTCTGGAGTCACATGTAGGACAGACCGGGTAAGGATGGCAGATTTCCTTCCCTAAAGGACATTAGTGAACCAGATGGGTTTTTACAACAATCTGTGAAGTGCCTTGTGAAATGTTGTTACATTAAAGGCAAGCTATTGTGATTGGACAATATGGGAGGCCGAGGACAAAGTGGGAGCAAGAAGGGGAACTAAAATGACAGGCAACCAGAAGCTTTCGGGCCATGCTTGTGAACTGAATGGAGGCGTCCCACAAAGCGTTCACCCAATTTGAGTCTGAGCAGACCACATTGTGAGCAGCAAATTCAATGTACTGAATTGCAGAAGTGCACGTTTCACCTGGAAGGAGTGTATGGGGCCTTGGAGGATGAGAAGGGACCAGGTAAAAAGGCAGGCGTTATATCTGGCAACATCTATGGAGAGAGAAACAGTTAATGTTCAAGTCCAATATGACTCTTCATTGATGTGGAGTCATATTGGACATGAAACGTTAACTCTGTTTCCCTCTGCAGACTTGTTCAGCTATCCCAGCACTTCCTATTTTTTATTTCCGATTTCCAGCAACTGCGGTATTGTACTTTTATTCAGCTGTTGTATCTCCTGTGTTTGCATGGAATGTGAAGGAGCAGAGGTGCTATGGGGTGACTGAGGAGTGGACCAGGGCATCATGGAGGGAGCAGTCCCTTTGGAATGCTGAAAGGGGAGGGGAGGGAAAAATATTTTTGGTGGTGGACTCACACTAACAATGGCAGAAATAGCAGAAGATGATGCATTAAATATAGAGGCTGGTTGGGTAGAATGTGAGGACAAGGGGAAGCCTAACATGATTGGGAGGGAGAAGGGTGAGAGCAAAAGTGGGGGAATGGAACAGACACAGTTGATGGCCTGTCAACCGAGGTGGAGGGAATCCTAAGTTGAGGAAAATGGAAGATTTATTGGAAGCGCTAGTATGGAAGGTTCCATTGTTCAAACTGATGCAATGGGGTCGGAGAACCTGGGAAGATGGAATAGAGTCCTTACAGGAAGCAGAGTGTGAGGAAGTCTGCTGCCTTCTAGATGGTAGAGGTCACGGGTTGGGAGGTGCAGTTAAAGAAGCCTTGGCGAGTTGCTGTGTGGTGCATCTTGTAAACCGTACACACCTCATAGGGTTAGATATTCTGGCCATTGATTAAAAACAGATGGAAAACTGGTATTCTTTGATTAATGGGAGGCTCACTGTTAGAAGGTACTTTTTAAATTAATTCATGGGGCATCACTGGCTGGGCCAGCATTTATTGCCCATCCCTAATTGCTCTCAAGAAGGTGGTGGTGGTGAGCTGCTTTCTTGAACCGCTGCAGTCCCTGTGGTGTAGGTACACCCCCAGTGCTGCTAGGGAGGGATTTCCAGGATTCTAGCGGGACCTTGGAGTCCTGTGATGTCACGAACCTCAAAGGGAAAATTGAAGCCTTTTTCTCTAATTTTCCAAGTCTTTCTGTTGCGTCGGCAACGATCTGTTATCTCACCCCTCATCGTCAACCTCCACCACTATCACTGAATTTCTTTTATTTTCCCACGTCCAGATTCAATGTTCTCCCTGACACGAGCTCTGTTTCTCTCTCCACAGATTCTGCCAGACCTGCTGAGTATTTATTGCATTTCCCTTTTTTTTATGAATGATTTCCAGGCAGCAACAGTATTTCGCCTTAGGTGACACCATGGGAGAATTAGTAACGAAGGCTCAGTTCGTTACCACACACTTGGCAGCGTCGGATTGAATCAAGAAATTCTTCTTTATCACTGACCTGAACGGAAGCGGGAAAATAATTTCCACCGAGCATTTTAGTCTCACCCACATATCCAAATTAACAAGCAAACGGGCAGTCGTCCTTTCTACAAGGGGAGGGACCCTTTGAGGATTGTCGAAAATTGTTAAAACGATACCAGGCCTGACTGCCTCACCATCCAGGGTATGAACAGACCCACGCGGTAGGAGTGACAGGGAGAACACTTTGGTGGAACAGTGTGGAATGTTCTACCGATTGAGCAAATGTAATTGCATATGCATCCATCAGAGGGAGCAAGTCACCTGATGTCTGCGAGATGGGAGCCGTAGCTTTGAACATAGCCCCAGGGAATCAGAGAGTCAGTTACTGCACAGAGTGGTGGGGGGGGGGGGGTGGAGCCATTTGGTGTATAGACCCCGCGTGCTGGCTCGGTATGGAACAATCCAGTCAGACCCGTTCCCTCAATCTGTCCTCATAGCCCCGGTCTTTAACGTTAGAGCGTCGATATTTTCTGAACCAACGGCTGGGAGACACAGGGTGGGAGGGAGCACAGGGCCGGAAAACATAGCTTGCCCAGTGTAGTGAGGCAAAACCGTTTGGGCAGCCTATGTTTTAACAGTTGCTCGTACACAAAACAAACGCCAAACAAGCGTGCGCATAATTCCCACGTCACGTTATTGAAGCACAGTGAGACTGCGTTTATAAATAACACAATAACATTGTCCAGGATGGTCAGATTTTCAGACCCATTGTCGATAGAGACCAGGATGTGTTGGCACAATCTCATGGACAGGATTTTCAGTTTCTGGGGGGTGGGGGGGAGTGGGGGTGGACACGGGCGAGGATCCGATCGCCACCCGCGATCAGGTCCGCTCCGCCATTTTACGCGGGCGGGCCAAGTCCAGCATAATTGCCGACTCCCGAGGATAGCGGGAGTGGGCGGGTGGCGGTGGGTATACACCGACCACCGGGTCCAATGGCGACCCGGCAACCCGTTTAAAGGAAGGCCTGGAGGCCTCCTGCAGGCTGCTCATGGTGGCCAATTCCAGGCCGCACCGGAAAGGTTCGGGTGAGCAGGCCAGGCTGCAGGGTAGGCCAGAGGAGCAGGCAAGGCTGCAGGGTAGGCCAGAGGAGCAGGCAAGGCTGCAGGGTAGGCCAGAGGAGCAGGGTAGGCTGCAGGGTAGGCCAGAGGAGCAGGGTAGGCTGCAGGGTAGGCCAGAGGAGCAGGGTAGGCTGCAGGGTAGGCCAGAGGAGCAGGGTAGGCTGCAGGGTAGGCCAGAGGAGCAGGCCAGGCTGCAGGGTAGGCCATCGGAGCAGGGCAGGCTGCAGGGTCGGCCAGAGGAGCAGGGCAGGCTGCAGGGTAGGCCAGAGAAGCAGGCCAGGCTGCAGGGTAGGCCAGTGGAGCAGGGCAGGCTGCAGGGTAGGCCAGCGGAGCAGGGCAGGCTGCAGGGTAGGCCAGCGGAGCAGGGCAGGCTGCAGGGTAGGCCAGCGGAGCAGGGCAGGCTGCAGGGTCGGCCAGTGAGAGAGCAAAGCGCCCCTCGTTTTTCTGATGATTGCCTTGCTGCCCTTTTCAAGGAGGTGGTGGGAGGTGTTGCACTGCCCCCCCACCACCAACCCCCCCCTCCCAACACCGGATAGGAGGAAGAGGCCCCCCCACCCCCCACATGACAAAGCGTGCCTGGGTGGAGCTGGCGGAGGTGGTGATCTCCCGCGATGTGGTGCGGTGCACCTGGGTCCAGTGCCACAAGCGCTTCAACGATTTGTTGTGCTCTGGAAGGGTGAGTACCATGTTGGTGTTGGGCATTTAACCCAGCAGGTAGCCCTCTCCTGTCTGCCACCCCCCTCCCCCCCTCACAAGTCTCACTGTCATGACTGCATTGAACCATTTAGGGCGTTTTTCCTTTGCTGGGTGGGCGAGCAGATAGTGCCCATTCTTACATCAGTCTGAGTGGTTCATGGGGAGGGGAGTTCTCCCCCGCAGCATGTGTTGTTCTTAGTTGTACGTGACTAGTCTGGGGGCAACCTGGAGGAGATGCACCTAGGCGCATCCTCAAAACTCCAGGACGTGTCCTATTCACGGTGATGAAATGGTGGAAGGGGAGGCTCAAGGTGTCATGGCAAAGAACCATCTGCTGCCTTCTATGCTTCACATGGTTGTGCCTCCTTGCTATGGGAGGAAATACTGTGATGTATGCAGCATGTTGGGGGGGTGGGGAGCAGGCCAAGCATCTTTGTCTGAGTCATCAGCAGCAGTGGAGTGAGGAGGCTCTGGAGACCTGATATGTCCCACTCTGGTTGGGGTGAGCCGTGTGCAAGCAGATTCCAAGTGCAATTTGCCCTAATGAATGGTCTTCTCTCTTTTTCAGGAGAAGAATGCTCATAACGTGGCCGAGCGTGTGAGGGTTGGAGGCGGCCAGGCACAGCTCTCCATGTTAAGTTGCTTCGAGCAGGAGGCCTTTGAACTGGAGGGGCACCATGCACCCAGGTCTACTGGTGTCGGTGAGGCTGGGGTGGCACAGCCAGGTACTTAAGACCCACAGTGAGGTCAGCAATGTCCTCCCAACAGCCATAGCATTGATTGTTAAATTAGTTATTGTTGCAACATTGCTGGGCCATTGGTTCTGGAAGGTTGAGCGCATAATGAGCCAGGGGGACAGGGATGAAGTTTGTCAGTGTCTGCATGCTAACTGATCCACTGTCCTTGTTGTTCCTTTCAGCAACATTAGAGCACAGCCAGCAGGAGGAGCTGCAGAGGCCCCGTCTCACACCTGAGGGCCCTGAAGTCTCACCTGTGTCACACCATCTCTGCCAGGCTGGCACCAGCGCTGAAACTAGCAGCTCGGTGGGAATTAGAACATTGACTAATGTCCCGGGGCACAATGGAGAGGGCACTTCACAGTCACCGGAGGAGCTGGCAGAGACAGAGAGTGCCCATGGTGCCAGCAGTCGGAGGACTGCAGGGGACGAGGCACATGCTCAGTCGATGCTTGATGATGAGCCTCTGGCTGACGACGCAGCAGCTGGGGGAGATACATGAGGCTATGCTTCGCATGGTCTCCGTGGTGAAGGAGTCCACGCGGACACTAGCCGAAGCAATGTGCCTCATGTCCAAGCGCCATGCGTCCTCCGTAGAGAGAGTGGCGACTCTCGTGGAGAGGCTTCTCCAGGAGACCCATCAGGGCTTCCTGGGGATGTGCTCTGACCAGCAAACCGTCACATCGGCATTGACCTCAGCTGGTCAGTGCCAGTGTGGGAGATGGTCTGGGCATCAACTTTCCCAGCTCGGTGCCCATCCATCTGCAGTGAGCAGGGAGGTCCGAGGTAACCACACATCGGCGCAGCAGCTGCCTGTCGTCTTTGCGGGCACCTCTCAGGGCGCTCCGGATGAGGGTGGCAGCTCCTCCGCCCCTCTCCCAGTGACCGTACCATCCGGCGAGGCTGCAACGACTGGGGAGATGCCAGCTGCAGAAATCGCAGATCCCTCCTAGGCGGGACCAGCACAGGTTCCACGGGCCAGAGGACGGCCACCAAGTTCATCGAGGCCAACAGGACAGCAGAGTCAGCAGGCTGTCTCAGATACCACTCCGAGTGATGGGGCTGCACCAAGATGTAGTACCAGGAAACAAAAGCATAAGGCACATCAAGCACACCACGGGTTTTTCACTGATGTTTTTGTGTTGGCCCGAGAGTAGGTCCTTATGATTTCTTTTTGATTGTTAACAATATTGTTTAATAATTGTGAGAACTTCTGATTCACGTATTAAATGTCAGATGTGTGACCATGGCTGACGGTGCCTCCTTTCTTCCGGTGACTAGGTTTAAGAGAAGCGTCATGAGTTTTCTTCGGACATTCAACTTTATGTACAAGGCCCTTAGTTCCTGCTGATGACCTGGCAGATTTTGCACTGAGGTATTGAGTATTGAGGCTCCAGCCCAGTCTTGTCCTGGTGATCCACCTGTGTTGTGCTAGCTGAAGGTTCATTGGATTAAAGCATCCCGGGTGTCCCTGCCTCCTTATAGTAGTCCCGGGTCAGCGTCTACCCCCTCAGCATTCCCCTGTGCTTGCTCATCCTCAGAATCTGTGCTGGACTCATCGTGTGCAGCCACATCCATTGCGTCCCCATTTTCCAGCGCAAGATTGTGCAGAGCACAGCCTTCAACCACTATCACCAAGACCCAATATGGGGGGTACTGGAGTGCGCCCACTGAACGGTCCAGGCATCAGAAGTGCATCATGTGAACACCAATGGTTCTCTCCACCACAGCCCTTGTGGAGCCGTGGCTCCTATTGTACCGCTGCTCAGCTTCTGTTCTTGGATGGCGGAGAGGCGTCATGAGCCACCTTCTGAGGGGATAGCCCTTGTCACCCAGCAGCCATCCATCCAGCTGGGCTGGAGCACTGAAGAGCCTCGGCACCGGGGAGTGTCTGAGGATGTAGGCATCGTGGGAGCTGCCTGGGTACCTTGCACAGACTTGTAGAATCAGCATCCTGTAATCACACACTATCTGCACGTTCATGGAGTGGAAGCCCTTCCTGTTGACAAAGGCACCGGGCTCACCTGCTGGTGCCTTGAAGGCCACATGTGTACAGTCTACAGCACCCTGGACGCGGGGGAAGCCAGCAATGGCCGCGAACCCTCTGGCTCGTTGTGTTTGACTTACCTGGTCCCAACAGAAGTGGATGAAGGTCAATGCCCATCTGAACAGAGCGTCTGTAACCTGCTTGACACAAATGTGGACAGCTGATTGGGAGACACCACAAATATCACCCACCGAGACCTGGAAGGAGCCAGGGGCATATAAGTTGAGGTCAACTGTGAGCTTCAGAGCCGCTGGCATGGGGTGTCCACCCACACAGTTAGGGGAGACCTCAGGCCCAATCATTTGACAGATATAGCTCACTGTGTCCTTTGAGAGACAGAGCCTCCTTCGGCACTGCACCTCAGGCATATTGAGGTAGCTGCTTCGCTGCCTGTATACCCTGGCAGCAGGATAGTGGCATCTTCTGTGGCTCCTTCTGCCTTGGACTACCTCTTGGCCCAGCGCCCCTTGTGCCTGCACCTGGCCTCCCAAAGGTGGCTCCCCTGGAGGCTGAAGGTGTACTCCTGGCCTCCTCCTACTTCTGGCCCTCCCTTCCTCCTCAGTGGAGCTGCCTCCAGTGGACAGATCAGATCCCATACCCAGACTAAGGGAAGGCTTCCTGAAAACTACAGACCCGGAAAAGATTCCTCACTGCAGAGTGCTGACCTGAAGGTTAAGAGTCCAGAATAAGCAGCTGGGATGCGTTTTGAAGTACTGCAGATCGCACAGGCAAATTTAAAAAACTTTCTCCAATAAATACTTCACAGCGCAGATTCAAGACCCCGCTGAGCCTTCTTATCCCATCCGTGGATGAGGTTAATAGAAATGTCTCCCACCCACCTGACCATTGCGCCCCTGCGCTGACCCGAAGCTTGCACGGGCACTGAAAAATCAGCGTCGATTGAAGACTAAAGGGCCTTAAGTGGCCTGTTAATCAATGGTAGGTGCGCTCCCCGCAAGTCAAAAGAAAAATCCTGCCCTATGTAACAGGACTGGCAATGGAGCAGCTTTACTGTTCAGTGGTACCCGCACATTCTTCTGTAGGTGACCTGCCCTACTCGAAATGGAAAATACTGACTGACACATTGAAGAAAATGTGGATGTTTTGCTTCTGGTTGAACATAATTATAAAAAAAATCCCATTGAAGCTGGCCGTCAAATCAGAAATTACACTTTTTGACGCCTTTTTCACTTGATACTGAGTCTCAAATTATGTGTTCTATACACAATACACCAGTCAGTCCTGTCGCTATGGCAACTGCAACAGTGTTGTATCATCCATGTTATAGTTGGAAGTAATAATAACCAAAGCATTCTGGCTATTTCTCGCTAATATAATTTTTATCTGGACAATTAGCAGACACTTTTATCCAAGTGACTTACAATACATGCTCTGTGCTGTGTCTCACTTATGCAATAGATGTATCCCTATGCAAGGCATTAAAAGTTATGGTGTTCAAGGGTGGATTTCATAAATTGGGTCCCTTTTTGGGACACTGATTGCCTAAGAATACAAAATCTCATCTGGGGATTTTCCCTGAAAACAGGGATATATGGTCACCATATTTTCCCCTGATACTTAAGGCCAGATCAACTCTGCTCCCAGTCACCTGTTGATCATTGCCCATTAATATGGCTCCATTGCCCTGATACCCTGGATCCAAATGCATTTAAGCAAAGACCTGAGGGAAAAATATACATCACATAATAGGGACAATTCCAGCCCTGGTGTCTGGTTTTGTCAGTTAACCACTTTTCTGGAAAGTTCCTATATGGATTGCACTGCAGACCTGTCCTGACATGTTGCGTGGAATTTCACACCTGGAGGGTGTCAAGGTCCACTCAAAAAAGGACTCTTGAAAGGAAGGCATTAAAAAAGCAATGTGTTGGACTTTAATCTATGGTAATTCTATCAAGGCAAGGGAACTGCTAACCAGGTACACCCAACAGACACTCAAAGCCCCTGTGGAGGACAAAATAACCCCATCTTCAATTGGTTTCTACAACCTTGAAATGTGTCAAAGGTTTCTGATATGAACAATCAAAAACATGATTATTTGTTCTACAACAATGACTGCAAGACATGTTAATCAAATTCCTTTCTCGGAATATGCACTCAGGAGGTTTGAGAACTCCCTTTTCCCAGGCCAGGCACAAAGAGAACTCAACAAAGTCATCTGGAAAAACTGCTGAAGGAAACAGTAAGGAATCTCTCTCTCTCGGAAACTAATATCGTCCCCCAATGACCTGAACTTCAATCCAACTCCAGGGTTTAAAGGAAACGAGCTAACTTCAGATGGCTGCAGTGTTCAACAATCTACGCCTCAAAGACAACCTAAGGACTTAATTGTATCGTCTTTTAACTTTTATTTGGACTCTACCATTTTTACTTCTGAGATCTGTGTGTCTGTGTCATTGCGTCTTTTCTTATTTTTTTCTCAGGTTTCGTCACTAATAAGCTTACTCTTTTTTTGACTCAAGGAAACCTGGCTTAATTGGCTCTTCATTAAAAGGTAAATACACATGGTTTGGAAAAGGCATTGATGGCAAAAAATAAATTTCAGAAAACCCTTTGTTGCGACCAACCGAGGGGGCTGAACAAATGGGAGCCAGCTCCCTCCTCCTCACTAAGTGGTAGCAGTTATGTAGTAATGATGCCCATTGACAGAGAGGACCCTTTTCAGTAAAATCCAATTAAGAATTCTCGGGGCCTGGGTTCCTAAGAATACTTGGGGTCAATCCCAACCCACTGTGCAAAATCGCCTCCACCATCCACCACAATCAATTAAATCCTACCAAATGGAGAAGGATGGGTTGCCGTTCTGGGACTCATGGGCATTGATGCACAGTTTCTTCCTCCAATGGGGTGGAGTGGGAGTACTTGGGTCATATCTGGTTGACTGCCTGTCAGATCTGACTGGCCACTCAGCCTAATATTTGACCTTGGCCCCCAGGGTACATGCGATATAGGCACAAACATCACCCCCGATTCTCATGATAGATTTCTGAGGGATGAGACTAGCTTGGTTATTCTTTGCTTTTCTTCTATTTGCTCTTGAGATGTGAACGTCATTGGCCAGACCAGCATTTATTGCTAATCCCTAATTTCCATTGAGAAGTTAGTGGTGAGCCCCATACTTGAACCGTTGCAGTGTATCTAATGAAGGCGCGCCCACAGTGCTTTGTTTCTGTAATGGTTTAATGCAGCTTGCTAGGCAATTGCAGAGGGCAGATAAGACTCAACCACATTCCTGTGGGTCTGGAGTCACAGGTAGGCCAGACCAGGTGAAGATGGCAAATTTCCTCCCCTTAAAGGTCATAAGTGAACCAGGTGGCTTTTTACAGCAACACAGTAATTTTGTGATCACTATTAATGGGATCATCATTTTATTCCAGATTTACTAATTAAATTAATTTAAATTCCATCTGCTGCTGTGGTGGGATTTGAACTCATATCTCCACAACCTCTATCATTGCAACTAAGCTACCAACCCCCCAAACTAACTTGAGTTTTCCATTGGCTGTCAGAAATAATATTTGCATTTGAGGTATAGGTATTTTTACCCACAGCAAACCTCAGATCTTCATCCTTGTCACATCTCTGTTTATTATCCCCCCTCCTGTGTGGTGATCATTTCCGTGCTGGCAGCTCCTATCCAAGATCCATTTGGAGAGCATGACAACTGAGCCTAAGCATCTCTGTCTATCCACAAAGGTGCATTCTCCATCTGGAGTCACTGCATTTACCAGTCCAGTCAGGTAAGCCCAAAGCCATATACTTGAAGATTACGGTGTCTCTGAGATTTCCTGGCATGCTCTCCTCCTTCCAGACATGGGGGATGAGGCCATGAATTCACACCAATAGTACTTCTCCACCGTGCTTTAATGCTTCGGCGGGGATTCCACCTGCTCCCGATGCCCAGTTGTGCGTGCTGTTCCCTGCATTTCTCTTGCAGTTGCAGCGCAGTGAAGATCATGTCCGCTGTGTCCCTTAGCGGGCAGAATCTGCATCAGCGCGTATGCCCCAACACTGGATGCTAGAAACAAGTCCAAAGAGGAATTTTACTCTGGCCTCGAACAATCACTGGCCTGAGTCCCAATGGGTGATAAGCTGATCCTCCTTGGTGAATTCAATGCCAGAGCTGGGAAGGACACTGACCTCTGGGGAGATGTCGTCGGTAGAGAGGGGGAAGGGAAATCCAACACCAACAGTACCCTGCTCCTGACAGAGTGCCTAGAACATGGCCTTGTCATAACTAACACCTTGCCCCATCAGAGAGACAAAACCAAGGCCTCATGTCAACACCCTCGCTTCAAGCACTGGCACCTGCTCGACTACGTCACTGTCCGAGTGAGAGACCACAAGGACATGCGGATCACCCGCACCGTGACAGGAGCCGACGACTGCTGGATGGACCACCGCCTAATTCGTTCTGTCATCCACATCACTGTAGCTCCAAAGCAATGATGGCAACAGAAACGATGCTGCAAGAAAATCAACACTGAGGCATTCAAGGACTCTGAAAACAGAGCCCTATGTAGTCAGCACCTCACTGCCAACCTGGCAACTCCTGGTGACCCAGAGCCCTCAAGGCCTCCATAATCAGCACCTGTAAAGGGACACTTGGTCACTCAACCAAGAAACACCAAAGCTGTTTCAATGAGAATGGCCAGGAGATCCAGGAGCTGATAAGTCACAAGTGCAAGGCATTTCTGAATGTGAAACAACAACCCAACTCGAGAGTAAGCAACTCTACAGATGGCCGAAGGCTGAGGTCCAGCAAGAAACCTCCAACCTAAAGAACAGATGGTAGGTGGAGAGAGCACAGGAGATCCAACAGTTACCCAACAACCATGACGTGCGGGGTTCCTTTAGCACAGTCAAGACCATCTACCGCCCAAGACCCAAGGCATCAAGCTATGGTCTACAGAGCAGTAGTGCTACCCTCCTTCCTATATGGCTTAGTTATGTGGACTATGTACAGCAGGCACCTCAAAACTTTGGAGAAGTACCACCAGCGCTGCTTCCATAAGATCCTGCAAATCCATTGGCCTGATAGGCACACCAAAGTCAGTGTTCTCGCTCAGGCCAACCTCCTCAGCATCAAAGCATTGACCACACTCAATCAACTCCGCTGGGCAGGCTAATTGTCCACATAAACACAGACATCAACTTTTTTCTTCTCCGCCGATGCTGCAAGACCTGCTAGGTTTTTCCAGGTAATTCTGTTTTTGTTTTACATTGTCCACATGCCTGACATGAGACTCCCAAAACAAGCGCTCTACTCAGAGATTCGAAATGGCAAGCAGGCCCCAGAAGGGCAGAGGAAATGCTTCAAGGACACCCTCAAAGCCTCCTTGAAAAAGTGCAACATCCCCACCGACATCTGGGAATCCCTGGCCCAAGACTGCCAAAAGTGGAAGGGAAGTGTCCGGGAAGGATTTGAACACTTCGAACGCCATTGCCAAGGGTTAGCTGAAGCCAAGCGTCGGCAGCGAAAGTAGCATGTGGCAACCCGGGCACCTTGCCCACCCACTCCCCATACCACTGTGTGCCTCACCTGTGACAGAGTCTGTAGGTCATGCATTGGGCTCTTCAGTCACCTGAGAACTCGTGTGGAAGCAAGTCATCCTTGTGCCCGATGGACTGTCTAAGAAGAAGAAGGGTTGGATTTTACAGGGTTCCATGTTCACCGCCCTCCCCACCCCACCACTGTCCCCTGGGCTAAACATTTGGTCGGGAGCCCGGCCACAATAAAGTTGGCTGCCCACAATCATTTAATGCTCGGCCAGATGTTAATGGGCTCAGGGCGAGACTTCGGCTCACATCTGGGGAGGAAGTCCTGCCTAGAGAGCTGCCAGCCTTGTTTAGCAGCTCTGTAGTCCCACCAACACCAAGTTCAAGTGGTGGCCATTGCTGGGACTACAGCCATTCTGGCACCACAAGCAGCCTGTCTGTACAGGAGGGGAGGAAGAGAGGAAGAGCAATAATAATAAGAGATTCTATAGTCAGGAGAACAGATAAGCACTATTGTGGCCATCAACGTGACTCCAGGATGGTGAGTTGCCTCCCTGGTGCCAGGGTCCAGGATGTCACTGAATGGCTGCAGGGCATCCTGAAGGGGGAGGGTGATAAGGCAGAGGTCATGGTACATGTTGGTACCAATGACATAGGTAGAAAGAGGGATGAGATTTTGCATCAAGTATTCAGGGAGTTAGGCAGTAGACTAAAAAGCAAGACCTCTCAGGTTGTAATCTCTGGATTTCTCCCAGTGCCACGTGCTAGCGAGCTCAGAAATAGGAGAATAGCGCAGATGAATACGTGGCTTAAGAGTTGGTGCAGGAGGGAAGGTTTTAGGTTCCTGGATCACTGGAACCATTTCTGGGGAAGGTGGGACCTGTACAAGTGGGACGGTCTACACCTGAACCAGACCAGGACTAACGTCCTTGCGGGTGGGTTTGCTAGTGCTATTGGGAGGAGTTTAAACTAATTCGGCAGGGGGAGGGGGCACAGAATGTTAGCAGAATAGGAATATGTCATAATGCAGTAAAACAATCAAGTCAGAGGGAGTACAGCTGCATTAAATTTCAAAGGAGTAAGGCAAGGCTGGATGGCCTCTACTTTAATGCTAGGAGTGTTACAGGTAAAACAGATAAGTTAAGGGTGAGGATTGACACGTGGAACTGTGATACAGTAGCCATCACTGAGATGTGGTTGAGAGAGGGACAGGATTGGCAGCTCAACTTCCCGGAATATAGAATCTTCAGGTGAGACAGGGGAGAGGGTAAAAGTGGAGGAGGCATTGCATTATTAATTAAGGAGTCAGTTACTGCAGCAAGAGATGATATCCTGGAGGGGGCATTGAATGAAGCTTTGTGGGTAGAGCTTAGGAATAAAAATGGAGCAGCCACATTGTTAGGTGTTTATTATAGACCCCCACATGGTCAGCGGGAAATTGAGGAGCAAATATGTGCACAATTTATGGAGGTGTGTAAAAGCAATAACAATAGGGTAATTATATTAGGGGATTTCAACTTTCCCAACATTAATTGGGATAGACATAGTGTTAAGGGCTTGGATCGAGTGGATTTCTTGAAATGTGTATAGGAGAACCTTTTAGGTCAATATCTAGAGGGTCCAACAAGGGACGGCGCATTTCTGGACCTAATTCTGGGAAATAAAGCCGGACAGGTGGCTGAGGTGGTGGTGGGGGAGCATTTTAGTGATAGTAACCACAACATGGTACAATTTAAGCTTGTTATGGACAAAGAAATAGATAAGTTACAAAAAAATGTTTTGGATTGGGGGAAAGCAGATTTTAGTAAAATAAGGCAGGATTTGGCAAAGGCAGACTGGGAACAGCTACTTGTGGGGAAATCTACAGAGGAGTAGTGGGGGGCATTCAAAAAGGAAATGGGCAGGGCACAGGCTCAACATGTTCCCTCTAGGATGATAGGAAGGAGTAAGAAGCCCAGAGAACCATGGATGACCAGAGGTATTCAGGATACGATGAGAAGGAAAAGAGAGGCTTTTAGCAGGTACAAGGGAAGCAAATCAGAGGCATTAGTGGAGTACAGAAAGTACAGGGTGGAACTTAAGTACAGAGAGTACAGGGTGGAACTTAAGAAAGCAATTAGGAGAACAAAGAGGGAATATGAGAAAACTCTGGCTGGTAACAGTAGGGAAAGTCCCAAGATATTTTATAAGTATACCAATGGGAAGAGGATAACCAGGGAAAGAGTAGGTCCCATTAGGGACCAAGTGGGCAATCTATGGGTGGAGCCAGAGGACATCGGTGGAGTGTTAAACGAATACCTCACACCTGTCTTCATCCAAGAGAATGAGGATGAAGGTATGAAACTCATGGAGAGAGACGACAAGGTTCTTGAGCAAATTGGTATGGGAATGATAAGGTATTGGAGGTGTTGGCAGGCTTAAAAGTGGAAAAATCTCCAGGTCCATATGATTTGTGTCCCAGACTGCTGAGCGAGGCAGGGGAGGAGATTGCAGGAGCTCGGAGCCAAATTTTTAATTCCTCTCTGGCCATGGGGGAGGTGCCAGAGGACTGGAGAACAGCTAATGTGGTTCTGCTATTTAAGAAGAGTTGTAGAGATAAGCCAGGGAACTACAAGCAAGTGAGTCTCACGTCAGTGGCAGGGAAACTATTGGAGAAAGTTCAGAAGGAGAGAATCTATCTCCACTTGGAGAGGCAAGGTTTGATCAGGGATAGTCAGCATGGATTTGTCAGATGGAGGTCATGCCTAACAAATTTGATTGAATTTTTAGAGCAAGTGACCAGGTGTGTAGATGAGGGTAGTGCAGTTGATGTAGTTTATATGGATTTCAGCAAAGCCTTTGACAAGGTTCCACATGGGAGACTTATAAAGAAGGCAAATGCACATGGGATACAGGGTAATTTGATAAGGTGGATTCAAAATTGGCTTAGTTGTAGGAGGCAGAGGGTGATGACAGAAGGCTGCTTTAGTGACTGGAAGCCAGTGTCCAGTGGCGTACCACAGGGATCTGTGCTGGGTCCCCTATTATTCGTCATTTATATAAATGACATAGATGACTATGTGGGGGTAGGATTAGTAAGTTTGAGGGTGACACAAAGATTGGTCGGGTTTTTAACAGTGAGGTTGAGTGTCTTGGGCTACAGGAAGATATTGACAGGATGATCAAATGGGCAGATAAGTGGCAGATGGAATTTAACCCTGAAAAGTGTGAGGTGATACACTTTGGAAGGAGTAATTTGACAAGGAAGTATTCAATGAACAGCATGACACTAGGAAGTTCTGAGGACCAAAGGGACCTTTCGTGTGTGTCCATAGATCTTTGAAGGCGGAGGGGCATGTTAGTCGGGTGGTGAAAAAGGCATATGGGACACTTGCCTTTATTAATCAAGGCATAGATTACAAAAGTAGGGAGATCATGTTGGAGTTGTATAGAACCTTAGTGAGGCCACAGCTGGAGTACTGTGTGCAGTTCTGGTTGCCACATTATAGGAAGGATGTGATTGCACTGGAGGGGGTGCAGAGGAGATTCACCAGGATGTTGCCTGGGATGAAACATTTAAGTTATGAAAGAGGTTGGATAGGCTTGGGTTGTTTTCATTAGAGCAGAGAAGACTGAGGGGCGACCTGATCGCAGTGTACAAGATTATGAGGGGCATAGACAGGGTGGATAGGGAGCAGCAGTAGTTCCCCTTAGTTGAAGGGTCAGTAACGAGGGCACACAAGTTCAAGGTGAGGGGCATGAGGTTTAGGGGGGATGTGAGGAAAAACGTTTTTACCCAGAGGGTGGTCCCGGTCTGGAATGCGCTGCCTGGGAGGGTGGTGGAGGCGGGTTGCCTCACATCCTTTAAAAAGTACCTGGATGAGCTCTTGGCACATCATAACATTCAAGGCTATGGGCCAAGTGCTGGTAAATAGGATTAGGTAGGTAGGTCAGGTGTTTCTCATGTGTCAGTGCAGACTCGATGGGCCAAAGGGTCTCTTCTGCACTGTGTGACTCTGTGATTCCCTGACAAAGAAGAGCTAATGGAGGCTGGACTGAAGGTAAGTCTGGGGTATCAGTGGGGCCCGGTGGTGCCTCCAGCAGTGCCCACCATAAGATGGGAGACAGGTCGGGGACACACATGCAGGTGGCTGGAAGGCCACGTGCTGTATTATATGAGCCCCCCAGCCATCTTTAAACTGGGTGGACATGTAAAATCTGTCCTTTAAAGAAATTAGCAGGTGAAAAATTTGTTTGGTCAAAGAAAAACCTATAAACTTGGTGGTCTTATTACTATTGAATTCAAGGCACGCATCTCGAAATTTATACAAATTGCAAAACAAGTTGTAGCAGTTGTTTCAAGTTTCCCTTTGGGATTTGATCAACCCAGCTTTTACCATTGGCTGTGCCATAACATGCCCTCTTGAATGCCTCAGTTGAACCTGCCTCCAACACACTTCCAGGCAGTGCATTCCATTTCCAAAAAAAAGTTTTTTCTCACGTTCATTGCAAACTATTTTAAATCTGTGCCCTCTCATTCTTGATCCTTTTATGAGCCGGAACAGTTTCTCTCTATCTGCTCTTTCCAGCTTCCTCATGATTTTGAACACTTCTATTAAATCTCCTCTTAGCTTTCTCCTCTCTAAGGAGAAAAGCCCCAAAATCTCCAATCTATCTTCAATACTGAAGTTTCTCATCCCTGGAACTATTCTTATAACCCTCTTCTGCACTCTCTCCAATACATTCATATCCTTCCTACAATGTGGCACCCAGAACTGTACACAATACTCCAGCAGAAGTAGAACTCTTGTCGTGTATAAGCTCAGCATCACCTCCCTGCTCTTGTATTGTATGCCACTATTAATAAAGCCTAGGACACTGTATGCTTTATTAACTGCTCTCTCCACCTGTCCTGCCACTTTGAATGATCCATGCACATGTACACCCAGGTCCCTCTGCTCCTGCACACCCTTAAGAATTGTGCCCCATATTTTATATTGTCTGTCCATGCTCTTCCTACCAAAATGCATTACCTCACACTTCTCTGCATTGAACGTCACCTGCCACCTATCTACCCACTCCACCAACTTGTCTATGTCCTTTTGAAGTTCTACACTGTCCTCTTCACAGTTTACAAGTTTCGTATTGTCCACTGCTGCCAAATGTGCATTGGTGGTGGAATGAGTGAATGTTGAAGGTGGTGACAAGGGAGTTGCTTTGTCTTGGATGGTGTCGAGCTTCTTGAGTGTTTTTGGAACTGCACTCATCCAGGCAAGCGGAGAATATTCCATCACAAGCCCGACATGTGCCTTATAGATGATGGACAAATTTTGGGGAGTCGGGAGGTGAGTTATTCTCCGCAGAATTCCCAGCCTCAGACCTGCTCTTGTAGCCACAGTAATTATATGGCTGGTGCAGTTCAGTTTCTGATCAATAGTAACTCCAGGATGTTAACAGTGGGGCATTCAAAATGGTAATGCCATTGAATGTCAAGATGTTGGAGATGGTCATTGCCTGACACTAATATTACTTGCCACTTATCAACCCAAGCCTGAATGTTGTCCAGGCCTTGCTGCATTTGGACATGGACTGCTTCAGAAATGGAGAATTTGCGAATGTTGCTGAACATTGAGCAATCATCAGCAAACAACCCCACTTCTGACCTTATGATGGAAGAAAGGTCATTGATAAAGCAGCTGAAGATGGTTGGACCTAGGACACTAACCTGAGGAACTCCTGCAATGATGTCCTGGAGCTGAGATGATTGACCTCCAACAACCACAATCATCTTCCTTTGTGCTAGGTATGACTCCAACCAGCAGAGAGTTTTCCCCTGATTCTCACTGACTCCAGTTTTGCTAGGGCTCCTTGATGCCACACCCAGTCAAATGCTGCCATGATGTCAAGGGCAGTCACTCTCACCTCACCTCATCTCAGTTCAGCTCTTTTGTCCATGTTTGGACTAAGGCTATACTGAGGTCAGGAACTGAGTGGCCCTGGTGGAACCCAAAGTGAACATCAGTGAGTAGGTTATTGTTGAGTAAGTTCCACATGATGGTACTGTTGATGACCCCTTCCGTTATTTTACCAATGATCGAGGGTAGACTGATGAGGCGGTAATTGGCTGGGTTGGATTTGTCCTGCTTTTTGTGTACAGGACATATCTGGGCAATTTTCCACATAGCCGGGTAGATGCTTGTTGTTGCTGTACTGGAACAGATTGGCTAGCTCTGGAGCACAAATATTTGGTACTGTTTCTGGAATATTGTCAGGGCCCATAGCCTTTGCAGTATCCAGTGCCTCCAGCCATTTCTTGATATCACATGGAGTGAATTGAATTGGCTGAAGACTGACATCTGTGATGCTGGGGACCTTAAGGACAAATTGCGATGCATGAGAAAGGCTGATCTTGCCAGTGATCACACCTCCATTTTTTTTTAGAAAGTCAGCAACAGGAGTCCTAAGTTATTATTTTTTTCCCTTTCTGAGTCTAGGATTACAGAGGCCAATTATAGCACTGCAGCCCCAGTACCAACAGCTCAATTACTACAGAGCAGGAACTGAATCTGGTGCCAATCAGCTCTATGTGGCTCAGTTGCATGCTGCCTTTGCCAATAAATTCTCTGATGGAGCTCCTGTGATACATTTTCAAAGTAATTATAACATAAAGGAACACACTGAAGTAGAATGTATGGCCAAACTTCTGTACGTCACTAATGATATCTGTTCATCAATATGATCCCCATAAGGCCTTTTCTATGAGGAACATTCTACCACCTGAAGTAGTTGAGGTGAATAACATAGATTTAAGGGAAGCTAGATAAACACATGAGGGAGAAAGGAATAGAAGGATATATTGATAGAGTTAAATGAAGAGGCAGGGCTTGGAGAAGGCTCGTGTGGAGCATAAGCATCAGCCTAGACCAGTTGAGCCAAATGCCTTGTTTCTGTGCTGTAAGTACAATGAAATAGCTCAGGTAGGGAGTGGAGGAGCTGCTTAACATGGATTTCTCACTTACCAACAGAAGAAATCTCATTTTGGGATGGATTTACATGACATAGGTCAATGTAAGGAATGCCATACCACAGGCCAAGAATTCAAAACCAGTGCATTCAATTCGTGATAAAACAGAAAATGTTAGAAAAGCTCAACAGGTCTGGCATCATCTGTGGAGAGAGAAACAGAGTTAATGTTTTGAGTCTGTATGACTCTTCTGCATTTAATTTGTGTCCTTTCCATTTCTGCTGGAGCATATGTTGCTACCCTCTATCACCTCTGCTCTTCCCAATGACCACTGATCTTCTACTGGCATCCGCTCAGGAGATCTGTTTCAGTATACTGGGCAGGTGGTCCCACCCACCATCTGCTGGGAACAAAGTGTCTGCTTTCCACAGGAGGTCCAACGCCATTCCAAGGTAATCAGGTACTTTTTGGACAGCATGGGCCTCCTACTGAATTAAGACCCCAGTAGGATGTAAATCCTTCCCCCAAAGAACTGCTGGAGCATTGGCCACTGCCAGTATTGCACTCGGAGACGCCCATTCATACACAGGGACCTATTCTCTGCAAATAAAAGGAATATGTTCAAGCCTTACGCCTATTTTGAATTATCCGAAAGTATGGGGAGCTTATATCTCCCCACTGCTTTCTCCAGCACAACCTCTCCACCAGTCAGACTTGATCTTTTACTCCTGTAGTTTCAATTGTTGTGATCAATTGAAATTTGGCATTCTTGTGTTTGTCCTGATGAGTACAAGTTGAAAAACTTCAGCAACACTTCTCTCGTTTTAGCAAGAATTAAATTCTATACCGCCAAGTGACTGTTTACATATATTACGGCCAGGATTTTATGCCTCTGTCACGATGTGTCTCATCCCACCCAATGCGAGCCATTTAAATCTCCATTCAGTTTGGCAGAAATGTAATATCCCGCCGGGCAGAAGGGGTCATAACATTTGGTCTACATGTTGTTTTTCTCCACACCAATCTCTTCAACATGCAAGACAAGGAGGTACTACTTGTTAATTTTACCGTGTATCACCAATAGACAGCCCTCCTGAGTGTTTCCTCTCCCAGCCTTCCATGACAGTGGGACATTTGAAGAGACTCAAGAGGTTACTATCCAGTGAATGTATCAGTGTGCCTGAGAAAAAAGTTTCTGCCCATTCGGTCGCTGGAAGCAATATGTTTGAAAAATGGGAGGATGAGCGGAATCACATTCTAGGAAAATAAGTGACACGAAAGAGAGTTTTATGACTGTGCCCAGAAGCACATCACCTGGCATGAGGAAGTAGTTCTAAATCATACATCAATCAAGGCTTTTAAGAGATTACTATCAAGATAATCAGTCATCATAGAATGATTCAGTACAGGTGATTCCAAAATTGCTCAGTATTCCTCATTTCTGCTGACAGAATCGCAGATGAAGAAAAATGCACTTCCGTCTTCCACAGAACATTCCAAAACTTCGACCGTCCACAGAGCATTCCAAAATTTCCACCTTCCACACAGCGTTCCAAAACTTCCACCTTCCACAGAGCATTCCAAAACTTCGACCTTCCACAGAACATTGCAAAACTTACACCTTCCGCAGAGCATTCCAAAACTTCCACCTTCCACAGTGCATTCCAAAACTTCCATCTTCCACAGTGCATTCCAAAACTTCCATCTTCCACAGAGCATTCCAAAACTTCCATCATCCACAGAGCCTTCCAATTCTTCCGTCTTCCACAGAACATGCCAAAACTTCCACCTACCACAGAGCATTCCAAAACTTCCACCTTCCACAGAACATTCCAAAACTTCCGTCTTCCACAGAACGTTCCAAAACTTCCGTCTTCCACAGAACATTCCAAAACTTCCGTATTCCACTGAACATTCCAAAACTTCCGTCTTCCACAGAAAATTCCAAAACTTTCGTCTTCTACAGAACATTCCAAAACTTCCACCTTCCACAGAGCATTCCAAAACTTCCACCTTCCACAGAACATTCCACAACTTCCATCTTCCACGGAACATTCCAAAACTTCCAACTTCCACAGAACATTCCAACACTTCCACCTTCCACAGACCATTCCAAAACTTCTGTCTTCCACAGAGCATTCCAAAACTTCCGACTTCCACAGAACATGCCAAAACTTCCACCTTCCACAGAGCATTCCAAAACGTCCACCTTCCACAGAACATTCCAAAAATTCCGTCTTCCACAGAACATTCCAAAACTTCCGTCTTCCACAGAACATTCCAAAACTTCCACCTTCCACAGAGCAGTCCAAAACTTTCGTCTTCCACAGAACATTCCAAAACTTCTAGCTTCCACAGAGCATTCCAAAACTTCCACCTTCCACAGAGCATTCCAAAACATACGTCTTCCACAGAACATTCCAAAACTTCCGTCTTTCACAGAACATTCCAAAACTTCCACCTTCCACAGAGCATTCCAAAACTTCCACCTTCCACAGAACATTCCACAACTTCCATCTTCCACGGAACATTCCAAAACTTCCGTATTCCACTGAACATTCCAAAACTTCCGTCTTCCACAGAACATTCCAAAACTTTCGTCTTCTACAGAACATTCCAAAACTTCCACCTTCCACAGAGCATTCCAAAACTTCCACCTTCCACAGAACATTCCACAACTTCCATCTTCCACGGAACATTCCAAAACTTCCAACTTCCACAGAACATTCCAAAACTTCCACCTTCCACAGACCATTCCAAAACTTCTGTCTTCCACAGAGCATTCCAAAACTTCCGACTTCCACAGAACATTCCAAAACTTCCACCTTCCACAGAACATTCCAAAAATTCCGTCTTCCACAGAACATTCCAAAACTTCCGTCTTCCATAGAACATTCCAAAACTTCCACCTTCCACAGAGCAGTCCAAAACTTTCGTCTTCCACAGAACATTCCAAAACTTCTAGCTTCCACAGAGCATTCCAAAACTTCCACCTTCCACAGAGCATTCCAAAACATACGTCTTCCACAGAACATTCCAAAACTTCCGTCTTCCACAGCACATTCCAAAACTTCCACCTCCCACAGAACATTCCAAAACTTTCGTCTTCCACTGAACATTCCAAATCTTTCGTCTTCCACAGAACATTCCAAAACTTCCGTCTTCCACAGAACATTCCAAAACTTCCACCTTCCACAGAGCATTCCAAAACTTTCGTCTTCCACTGAACATTCCAAAACTTCCGTCTTCCACAGAACATTCCAAAACTTCCACCTTCCACAGAGCATTCCAAAACTTCCACCTCCCACAGAACATTCCAAAACTTCCGTCTTCCACTGAACATTCCAAAACTTCCGTCTTCCACAGAACATTCCAAAACTTCCGTCTTCCACAGAACATTCCAAAACTTCCGTCTTCCACAAAACATTCAAAAACTTTCACCTCCCACAGAACATTCCAAAACTTCCACCTTCCACAGAACATTCCAAAACTTCCACGTACAACAGAACATTCCAAAACTTCCGTCTTCCACAGAACATTCCAAAACTTCCACGTTCCACAGAACATTCCAAAACTTCCACGTTCCACAGAACATTCCAAAACTTCCGTCTTCCACAGAGCATTCCAAAACTTCCACCTTCCACAGAGCATTCCAAAACTTCTGCCTTCAACAGAACATTCCAAAACTTCCACCTTCCACAGAGCATTCCAAAACTTCCGACTTCCACAGAACATTCCAAAACTTCCATCTTCCACAGAACATTCCAAAACCTCCAACTTCCTCAGAACATTCCAAAACTTCCATCTTCCACAAAACATTCCAAAACCTCCAACTTCCTCAGAACATTCCAAAACTTCCACCTTCCACAGAAAATTCCAAAACTTCCGTCTTTCATAGAACATTCCAAAACTTTTGTATTCCACAGAACATTCCAAAACTTCCATCTTCCATAGAACATTCCAAAACTTCCGTCTTCCACAGAACATTCCAAAACCTCCACCTTCCACAGAACATTCCAAAACTTCCACCTTCCACAGAAGGTTCCAAAACTTCCGTCTTAAACAGAACATTCCAAAACTTCCGTCTTCCACAGAACATTCCAAAACTTCCGTCTTCCACAGAGCATTCCAAAATTTCCATCTTCCACAAAACATTCCAAAACTTCCGTCTTCCACAGACGATGCCAAAACTTCCATCTTCCACAGAGCATTCCAAAACTTCGGTCTTCCACAGAACATTCCAAAACTTCCACGTTCCACAGAACATTCCAAAACTTCCACATTCCACAGAACATTCCAAAACTTCCATCTTCCACAGAACATTCCAAAACTTCCACATTCCACAGAACATTCCAAAACTTCGATCTTCCACAGAACATTCCAAAACTTCCACATTCCACAGAACATTCCAAAACTTCCACCTTCCACAGAACATTCCAAAACTTCCATCTTCTACAGAGCATTCAAAAACTTCCGTCTTCCACACAACATTCCAAAACTTGAACACTCCACAGAACATTCCAAAACTTCCACCTCCCACAGAACATTCCAAAACTTCCACCTCCCACAGAACATTCCAAAACTTCCAACTTCTGCAGAGCATTCCAAAACTTCCACCTTCCAAAGAACATTCCAAAACTTCCGTCTTCCACAGAACATTCCAAAACTTCCGTCTTCCACAGAACGTTCCAAAACTTCCACGTTCAACAGAACATTCCAAAACTTCCGTCTTCCACAGAACATTCCAAAACTTCCACGTTCCACAGAACATTCCAGAACTTCCACGTTCCACAGAACATTACAAAACTTCCGTCTTCCACAGAGCATTCCAAAACTTCTGCCTTCAACAGAACATTCCAAAACTTCCAGTTTCCACAGAGCATTCCAAAATTTCCGTCTTCCAAAGAGCATTCCAAAACTTCCACCTTCCACAGAGCATTCCAAAACTTCCGACTTCCACAGAACATTCCAAAACTTCCATCTTCCACAGAACATTCCAAAACTTCCATCTTCCACAGAACATTCCAAAACGTCCAACTTCCACAGAACATTCCAAAACGTCCACCATCCACAGAAAATTCCAAAACTTCCGTCTTTCATAGAACATTCCAAAACTTCCGTCTTCCACAGAACATTCCAAAACTTCCGTCTTCCATAGAACATTGCAAAACTTCCATCTTCCACAGAACATTCCAAAACTTCCACCTTCCACAGAACATTCCAAAACTTCCACCTTCCACAGAACATTCCAAAACTTCCGTCTTCCATAGAACATTCCAGAACTTCCGTCTTCCACAGAACATTCCAAAACTTCCGTCTTCCATAGAACATTCCAAAACTTCCGTCTTCCACAGAGCATTCCAAAATTTCCATCTTCCACAAAACATTCCAAAACTTCCGTCTTCCACAGAGCATGCCAAAACTTCCATCTTCCACAGAGCATTCCAAAACTTCGGTCTTCCACAGAACATTCCAAAACTTCCACATTCCACAGAACATTCCAAAACTTCCGTCTTCCATAGAACATTCCAGAACTTCCGTCTTCCACAGAACATTCCAAAACTTCCGTCTTCCATAGAACATTCCAAAACTTCCGTCTTCCACAGAACATGCCAAAACTTCCAACTCCCACAGAACATTCCAAAACTTCCGTCTTCCACAGAAGGTTCCAAAACTTCCGTCTTAAAGAGAACATTCCAAAACTTCCGTCTTCCACAGAACATTCCAAAACTTCCGTCTTCCAAAGAGCATGCCAAAACTTCCATCTTCCACAGAGCATTCCAAAACTTGGGTCTTCCACAGAACATTCCAAAACTTCCACCTTCCACAGAACATTCCAAAACTTCCACCTTCCACAGAACATTCCAAAACTTCCATCTTCTACAGAGCATTCAAAAACTTCTGTCTTCCACACAACATTCCAAAACTTGAACCCTCCACAGAACATTCCAAAACTTCCAACTTCCGCAGAGCATTCCAAAACTTCCACCTTCCAAAGAACATTCCAAAACTTCCGTGTTCCACAGAACATTCCAAAACTTCCGTCTTCCACAGAACGTTCCAAAACTTCCACGTTCAACAAAACATTCCAAAACTTCCGTCTTCCACAGAACATTCCAAAACTTGAACCCTCCACAGAACATTCCAAAACTTCCACCTCCCACAGAACATTCCAAAACTTCCACCTTCCACAGAACATTCCAAAACTTCCGTCTTCCACAAAACATTCAAAAACTTTCACCTCCCACAGAACATTCCAAAACTTCCACCTTCCAAAGAACATTCCAAAACTTCCGTCTTCCACAGAACATTCCAAAACTTCCGTCTTCCACAGAACATTCCAAAACTTCCATCTTCCACAGAACATTCCAAAACTTCCAACTTCCACAGAACATTCCAAAACTTCCACCTTCCACAGAAAATTCCAAAACTTCCGTCTTTCATAGAACATTCCAAAACTTCCGTCTTCCACAGAACATTCCAAAACTTCCGTCTTCCATAGAACATTCCAAAACTTCCGTCTTCCACAGAACATTCCAAAACTTCCACCTTCCACAGAACATTCCAAAACTTCCGTCTTCCATAGAACATTCCAGAACTTCCGTCTTCCACAGAACATTCCAAAACTTCCGTCTTCCATAGAACATTCCAAAACTTCCGTCTTCCACAGAACATGCCAAAACTTCCAACTCCCACAGAACATTCCAAAACTTCCGTCTTCCACAGAGCATGCCAAAACTTCCATCTTCCACAGAGCATTCCAAAACTTGGGTCTTCCACAGAACATTCCAAAACTTCCGTCTTCCACAGAACATTCCAAAACTTCCGTCTTCCACAGAACATTCCAAAACTTCCGTCTTCCACAAAACATTCAAAAACTTTCACCTCCCACAGAACATTCCAAAACTTCCACCTTCCACAGAACATTCCAAAACTTCCACGTACAACAGAACATTCCAAAACTTCCGTCTTCCACAGAACATTCCAAAACTTCCACGTTCCACAGAACATTCCAAAACTTCCACGTTCCACAGAACATTCCAAAACTTCCGTCTTCCACAGAGCATTCCAAAACTTCCACCTTCCACAGAGCATTCCAAAACTTCTGCCTTCAACAGAACATTCCAAAACTTCCACCTTCCACAGAGCATTCCAAAACTTCCGACTTCCACAGAACATTCCAAAACTTCCATCTTCCAAAGAACATTCCAAAACCTCCAACTTCCTCAGAACATTCCAAAACTTCCATCTTCCACAGAACATTCCAAAACCTCCAACTTTCTCAGAACATTCCAAAACTTCCACCTTCCACAGAAAATTCCAAAACTTCCGTCTTTCATAGAACATTCCAAAACTTTTGTATTCCACAGAACATTCCAAAACTTCCATCTTCAATAGAACATTCCAAAACTTCCGTCTTCCACAGAACATTCCAAAACCTCCACCTTCCACAGAACATTCCAAAACTTCCACCTTCCACAGAAGGTTCAAAAACTTCCGTCTTAAACAGAACATTCCAAAACTTCCGTCTTCCACAGAACATTACAAAACTTCCGTCTTCCACAGAGCATTCCAAAATTTCCATCTTCCACAAAACATTCCAAAACTTCCGTCTTCCACAGACCATGCCAAAACTTCCATCTTCCACAGAGCATTCCAAAACTTCGGTCTTCCACAGAACATTCCAAAACTTCCACGTTCCACAGAACATTCCAAAACTTCCACATTCCACAGAACATTCCAAAACTTCCAACTTCCACAGAACATTCCAAAACTTCCACATTCCACAGAACATTCCAAAACTTCCATCTTCTACAGAACATTCCAAAACTTCCACCTTCCACAGAACATTCCAAAACTTCCATCTTCTACAGAGCATTCAAAAACTTCCGTCTTCCACACAACATTCCAAAACTTGAACCCTCCACAGAACATTCCAAAACTTTCACCTCCCACAGAACATTCCAAAACTTCCAACTTCTGCAGAGCATTCCAAAACTTCCACCTTCCAAAGAACATTCCAAAACTTCCGTCTTCCACAGAACATTCCAAAACTTCCGTCTTCCACAGAACGTTCCAAAACTTCCACGTTCAACAGAACATTCCAAAACTTCCGTCTTCCACAGAACATTCCAAAACTTCCACGTTCCACAGAACATTCCAGAACTTCCACGTTCCACAGAACATTACAAAACTTCCGTCTTCCACAGAGCATTCCAAAACTTCTGCCTTCAACAGAACATTCCAAAACTTCCAGTTTCCACAGAGCATTCCAAAATTTCCGTCTTCCAAAGAGCATTCCAAAACTTCCACCTTCCACAGAGCATTCCAAAACTTCCGACTTCCACAGAACATTCCAAAACTTCAATCTTCCACAGAACATTCCAAAACTTCCATCTTCCACAGAACATTCCAAAACGTCCAACTTCCACAGAACATTCCAAAACGTCCACCATCCACAGAAAATTCCAAAACTTCCGTCTTTCATAGAACATTCCGAAACTTCCGTCTTCCACAGAACATTCCAAAACTTCCGTCTTCCATAGAACATTGCAAAACTTCCATCTTCCACAGAACATTCCAAAACCTCCACCTTCCACAGAACATTCCAAAACTTCCACCTTCCACAGAACATTCCAAAACTTCCGTCTTCCATAGAACATTCCAGAACTTCCGTCTTCCACAGAACATTCCAAAACTTCCGTCTTCCATAGAACATTCCAAAACTTCCGTCTTCCACAGAACATTCCAAAATTTCCATCTTCCACAAAACATTCCAAAACTTCCGTCTTCCACAGAGCATGCCAAAACTTCCATCTTCCACAGAGCATTCCAAAACTTCGGTCTTCCACAGAACATTCCAAAACTTCCACATTCCACAGAACATTCCAAAACTTCCACCTTCCACAGAACATTCCAAAACTTCCATCTTCTACAGAGCATTCAAAAACTTCCGTCTTCCACACAACATTCCAAAACTTGAACCCTCCACAGAACATTCCAAAACTTCCACCTCCCACAGAACATTCCAAAACTTCCAACTTCTGCAGAGCATTCCAAAACTTCCACCTTCCAAAGAACATTCCAAAACTTCCGTCTTCCACAGAACATTCCAAAACTTCCGTCTTCCACAGAACGTTCCAAAACTTCCACGTTCAACAGAACATTCCAAAACTTCCGTCTTCCACAGAACATTCCAAAACTTCCACGTTCCACAGAACATTCCAAAACTTCCACGTTCCACAGAACATTACAAAACTTCCGTCTTCCACAGAGCATTCCAAAACTTCTGCCTTCAACAGAACATTCCAAAACTTCCAGTTTCCACAGAGCATTCCAAAATTTCCGTCTTCCAAAGAGCATTCCAAAACTTCCACCTTCCACAGAGCATTCCAAAACTTCCGACTTCCACAGAACATTCCAAAACTTCCATCTTCCACAGAACATTCCAAAACGTTCAACTTCCACAGAACATTCCAAAACTTCCACCTTCCACAGAAAATTCCAAAACTTCCGTCTTTCATAGAACATTCCAAAACTTCCGTCTTCCACAGAACATTCCAAAACTTCCGTCTTCCATAGAACATTCCAAAACTTCCGTCTTCCACAGAACATTCCAAAACCTCCACCTTCCACAGAACATTCCAAAACTTCCACCTTCCACAGAACATTCCAAAACTTCCGTCTTCCATAGAACATTCCAGAACTTCCGTCTTCCACAGAACATTCCAAAACTTCCGTCTTCCATAGAACATTCCAAAACTTCCGTCTTCCACAGAACATGCCAAAACTTCCAACTCCCACAGAACATTCCAAAACTTCCGTCTTCCACAGAAGGTTCCAAAACTTCCGTCTTAAAGAGAACATTCCAAAACTTCCGTCTTCCACAGAACATTCCAAAACTTCCGTCTTCCAAAGAGCATGCCAAAACTTCCATCTTCCACAGAGCATTCCAAAACTTGGGTCTTCCACAGAACATTCCAAAACTTCCACCTTCCACAGAACATTCCAAAACTTCCACCTTCCACAGAACATTCCAAAACTTCCATCTTCTACAGAGCATTCAAAAACTTCTGTCTTCCACACAACATTCCAAAACTTGAACCCTCCACAGAACATGCCAAAACTTCCACCTCCCACAGAACATTCCAAAACTTCCAACTTCCGCAGAGCATACCAAAACTTCCACCTTCCAAAGAACATTCCAAAACTTCCGTCTTCCACAGAACATTCCAAAACTTCCGTCTTCCACAGAACGTTCCAAAACTTCCACGTTCAACAAAACATTCCAAAACTTCCGTCTTCCACAGAACATTCCAAAACTTCCACCTTCCACAGAACATTCCAAAACTTCCACCTCCCACAGAACATTCCAAAACTTCCAACTTCTGCAGAGCATTCCAAAACTTCCACCTTCCAAAGAACATTCCAAAACTTCCGTCTTCCACAGAACATTCCAAAACTTCCGTCTTCCACAGAACGTTCCAAAACTTCCGTCTTCCACAGAACATTCCAAAACATCCACCTTCCACAGAGCATTCCAAAACTTTCGTCTTCCACTGAACATTCCAAAACTTCCGTCTTCCACAGAACATTCCAAAACTTCCGACTTCCACAGAGCATTCCAAAACTTCTGCCTTCAACAGAACATTCCAAAACTTCCAGTTTCCACAGAACATTCCAAAACTTCCGACTTCCACAGAGCATTCCAAAACTTCTGCCTTCAACAGAACATTCCAAAACTTCCAGTTTCCACAGAACATTCCAAAACTTCCAACTTCCACAGAACATTCCAAAACTTCCACCTTCCACAGAAAATTCCAAAACTTCCGTCTTTCATAGAACATTCCAAAACTTCCGTCTTTCATAGAACATTCCAAAACTTCCGTCTTCCATAGAACATTCCAAAACTTCCATCTTCCACAGAACATTCCAAAACGTCCAACTTCCACAGAACATTCCAAAACTTCCGTCATCCACAGAACATGCCAAAACTTCCAACTCCCACAGAACATTCCAAAACTTCCGTCTTCCACAGAAGGTTCCAAAACTTCCGTCTTAAAGAGAACATTCCAAAACTTCCGTCTTCCACAGAACATTCCAAAACTTCCGTCTTCCAAAGAGCATGCCAAAACTTCCATCTTCCACAGAGCATTCCAAAACTTGGGTCTTCCACAGAACATTCCAAAACTTCCACCTTCCACAGAACATTCCAAAACTTCCACCTTCCACAGAACATTCCAAAACTTCCATCTTCTACAGAGCATTCAAAAACTTCTGTCTTCCACACAACATTCCAAAACTTGAACCCTCCACAGAACATTCCAAAACTTCCACCTCCCACAGAACATTCCAAAACTTCCACATCCCACAGAACATTCCAAAACTTCCACCTCCCACAGAACATTCCAAAACTTCCAACTTCCGCAGAGCATTCCAAAACTTCCACCTTCCAAAGAACATTCCAAAACTTCCGTCTTCCACAGAACATTCCAAAACTTCCGTCTTCCACAGAACGTTCCAAAACTTCCACGTTCAACAAAACATTCCAAAACTTCCGTCTTCCACAGAACATTCCAAAACTTCCACCTTCCACAGAACATTCCAAAACTTCCACCTTCCACAGAACATTCCAAAACTTCCATCTTCTACAGAGCATTCAAAAACTTCCGTCTTCCACACAACATTCCAAAACTTGAACCCTCCACAGAACATTCCAAAACTTCCACCTCCCACAGAACATTCCAAAACTTCCAACTTCTGCAGAGCATTCCAAAACTTCCACCTTCCAAAGAACATTCCAAAACTTCCGTCTTCCACAGAACATTCAAAAACTTCCGTCTTCCACAGAACGTTCCAAAACTTCCGTCTTCCACAGAACATTCCAAAACATCCACCTTCCACAGAGCATTCCAAAACTTTCGTCTTCCACTGAACATTCCAAAACTTCCGTCTTCCACAGAACATTCCAAAACTTCCGACTTCCACAGAGCATTCCAAATCTTCTGCCTTCAACAGAACATTCCAAAACTTCCAGTTTCCACAGAACATTCCAAAACTTCCGTCTTCCACAGAAGGTTCCAAAACTTCCGTCTTAAAGAGAACATTCCAAAACTTCCGTCTTCCACAGAACATTCCAAAACTTCCGTCTTCCAAAGAGCATGCCAAAACTTCCATCTTCCACAGAGCATTCCAAAACTTGGGTCTTCCACAGAACATTCCAAAACTTCCACCTTCCACAGAACATTCCAAAACTTCCACCTTCCACAGAACATTCCAAAACTTCCATCTTCTACAGAGCATTCAAAAACTTCTGTCTTCCACACAACATTCCAAAACTTGAACCCTCCACAGAACATGCCAAAACTTCCACCTCCCACAGAACATTCCAAAACTTCCAACTTCCGCAGAGCATACCAAAACTTCCACCTTCCAAAGAACATTCCAAAACTTCCGTCTTCCACAGAACATTCCAAAACTTCCGTCTTCCACAGAACGTTCCAAAACTTCCACGTTCAACAAAACATTCCAAAACTTCCGTCTTCCACAGAACATTCCAAAACTTCCACCTTCCACAGAACATTCCAAAACTTCCACCTCCCACAGAACATTCCAAAACTTCCAACTTCTGCAGAGCATTCCAAAACTTCCACCTTCCAAAGAACATTCCAAAACTTCCGTCTTCCACAGAACATTCCAAAACTTCCGTCTTCCACAGAACGTTCCAAAACTTCCGTCTTCCACAGAACATTCCAAAACATCCACCTTCCACAGAGCATTCCAAAACTTTCGTCTTCCACTGAACATTCCAAAACTTCCGTCTTCCACAGAACATTCCAAAACTTCCGACTTCCACAGAGCATTCCAAAACTTCTGCCTTCAACAGAACATTCCAAAACTTCCAGTTTCCACAGAACATTCCAAAACTTCCGACTTCCACAGAGCATTCCAAAACTTCTGCCTTCAACAGAACATTCCAAAACTTCCAGTTTCCACAGAACATTCCAAAACTTCCAACTTCCACAGAACATTCCAAAACTTCCACCTTCCACAGAAAATTCCAAAACTTCCGTCTTTCATAGAACATTCCAAAACTTCCGTCTTTCATAGAACATTCCAAAACTTCCGTCTTCCATAGAACATTCCAAAACTTCCATCTTCCACAGAACATTCCAAAACGTCCAACTTCCACAGAACATTCCAAAACTTCCGTCATCCACAGAACATGCCAAAACTTCCAACTCCCACAGAACATTCCAAAACTTCCGTCTTCCACAGAAGGTTCCAAAACTTCCGTCTTAAAGAGAACATTCCAAAACTTCCGTCTTCCACAGAACATTCCAAAACTTCCGTCTTCCAAAGAGCATGCCAAAACTTCCATCTTCCACAGAGCATTCCAAAACTTGGGTCTTCCACAGAACATTCCAAAACTTCCACCTTCCACAGAACATTCCAAAACTTCCACCTTCCACAGAACATTCCAAAACTTCCATCTTCTACAGAGCATTCAAAAACTTCTGTCTTCCACACAACATTCCAAAACTTGAACCCTCCACAGAACATTCCAAAACTTCCACCTCCCACAGAACATTCCAAAACTTCCACATCCCACAGAACATTCCAAAACTTCCACCTCCCACAGAACATTCCAAAACTTCCAACTTCCGCAGAGCATTCCAAAACTTCCACCTTCCAAAGAACATTCCAAAACTTCCGTCTTCCACAGAACATTCCAAAACTTCCGTCTTCCACAGAACGTTCCAAAACTTCCACGTTCAACAAAACATTCCAAAACTTCCGTCTTCCACAGAACATTCCAAAACTTCCACCTTCCACAGAACATTCCAAAACTTCCACCTTCCACAGAACATTCCAAAACTTCCATCTTCTACAGAGCATTCAAAAACTTCCGTCTTCCACACAACATTCCAAAACTTGAACCCTCCACAGAACATTCCAAAACTTCCAACTTCTGCAGAGCATTCCAAAACTTCCACCTTCCAAAGAACATTCCAAAACTTCCGTCTTCCACAGAACATTCAAAAACTTCCGTCTTCCACAGAACGTTCCAAAACTTCCGTCTTCCACAGAACATTCCAAAACATCCACCTTCCACAGAGCATTCCAAAACTTTCGTCTTCCACTGAACATTCCAAAACTTCCGTCTTCCACAGAACATTCCAAAACTTCCGACTTCCACAGAGCATTCCAAATCTTCTGCCTTCAACAGAACATTCCAAAACTTCCAGTTTCCACAGAGCATTCCAAAATTTCCGTCTTCCAAAGAGCATTCCAAAACTTCCACCTCCCACAGAACATTCCAAAACTTCCGACTTCCACAGAACATTCCAAAACTTCCATCTTCCACAGAACATTCCAAAACTTCCAACTTCCACAGAACATTCCAAAACTTCCACCTTCCACAGAAAATTCCAAAACTTCCGTCTTTCATAGAACATTCCAAAACTTCCGTCTTCCACAGAACATTCCAAAACTTCCGTCTTCCATAGAACATTCCAAAACTTCCGTCTTCCACAGAACATTCGAAAACCTCCACCTTCCACAGAACATTCCAAAACTTCCACCTTCCACAGAACATTCCAAAACTTCCGTCTTCCATAGAACATTCCAGAACTTCCGTCTTCCACAGAACATTCCAAAACTTCCGTCTTCCATAGAACATTCCAAAACTTCCGTCTTCCACAGAACATGCCAAAACTTCCAACTCCCACAGAACATTCCAAAACTTCCGTCTTCCACAGAGCATGCCAAAACTTCCATCTTCCACAGAGCATTCCAAAACTTGGGTCTTCCACAGAACATTCCAAAACTTCCACCTTCCACAGAACATTCCAAAACTTCCACCTTCCACAGAACATTCCAAAACTTCCATCTTCTACAGAGCATTCAAAAACTTCCGTCTTCCACACAACATTCCAAAACTTGAACCCTCCACAAAACATTCCAAAACTTCCACCTCCCACAGAACATTCCAAAACTTCCAACTTCCGCAGAGCATTCCAAAACTTCCACCTTCCAAAGAACATTCCAAAACTTCCGTCTTCCACAGAACATTCCAAAACTTCCGTCTTCCACAGAACGTTCCAAAACTTCCGTCTTCCACAGAACATTCCAAAACTTCCACCTCCCACAGAACATTCCAAAACTTCCAACTTCCGCAGAGCATTCCAAAATTTCCACCTTCCAAAGAACATTCCAAAACTTCCGTCTTCCACAGAACATTCCAAAACTTTCGTCTTCCACTAAACATTCCAAAACTTCCGTCTTCCACAGAACATTCCAAAACTTCCAACTTCCACAGAGCATTCCAAAACTTCCACGTTCCACAGAACATTCCAAAACTTCCGTCTTGCACAGAACGTTCCTAAACTTCCGTCTTCCAGAGAACATTCAAAAACTTCCGTCTTCCACAGAACATTCCAAAGCTTCCACCTTCCACAGAACATTCCAAAACTTCCAACTTCCACAGAACATTCCAAAACTTCCGTCTTGCACAGAACATTCCAAAATTTCCATCTTCCACAGAACATTCCAAAACTTCCGTCTTCCACAGAGCATTCCAAAACTTCCACCTTCCACTGAACATTTGAAAACTTCCACCTTCCACAGAACATTCCAAAATTTCCACGTTCCACAAAACATTCCAAAACTTCCGTCTTCCACAGAACATTCCAAAACTTCCACCTTTCACAGAGCATTCCAAAACTTCCACCTTCCACAGAGCATTCCAAAACTTACGTCTTCCACAGAACATTCCAAAAATTGCACCTTCCACAGAACATTCCAAAACTTCCACCTTCCACAGAGAATTCCAAAACTTTCGTCTTCCACTGAACATTCCAAAACTTCCGTCTTCCACAGAACATTCCAAAACTTCCGTCTTCCACAGAACATTCCAAAACTTCCGTCTTCCACAAAACATTCAAAAACTTCCAACTCCCACAGAACATTCCAAAACTTCCACCTTCCACAGAACATTCCAAAACTTCCACGTTCAACAGAACATTCCAAAACTTCCGTCTTCCACAGAACATTCCAAAACTTCCACGTTCCACAGAACATTCCAAAACTTCCACGTTCCACAGAACATTCCAAAACTTCCACCTTCCACAGAGCATTCCAAAACTTCCGACTTCCACAGAACATTCCAAAACTTCCATCTTCCACAGAACATTCCAAAACCTCCAACTTCCTCAGAACATTCCAAAACTTCCATCTTCCACAGAACATTCCAAAACTTCCAACTTCCACAGAACATTCCAATACTTCCACCTTCCACAGTAAATTCCAAAACTTCCGTCTTTCATAGAACATTCCAAAACTTTTGTATTCCACAGAACATTCCAAAACTTCCACCTTCCACAGAACATTCCAAAACTTCCACCTTCCACAGAAGATTCCAAAACTTCCGTCTTAAACAGAACATTCCAAAACTTCCGTCTTCCACAGAACATTCCAAAACTTCCGTCTTCCACAGAGCATTCCAAAATTTCCATCTTCCACAAAACATTCCAAAACTTCTGTCTTCCACAGAGCATGCCAAAACTTCCATCTTCCACAGAGCATTCCAAAACTTCTGTCTTCCACAGAACATTCCAAAACTTCCACATTCCACAGAACATTCCAAAACTTCCACCTTCCACAGAACATTCCAAAACTTCCATCTTCTACAGAGCATTCAAAAACTTTCGTCTTCCACACAACATTCCAAAACTTGAACCCTCCACAGAACATTCCAAAACTTCCACCTCCCACAGAACATTCCAAAACTTCCAACTTCTGCAGAGCATTCCAAAACTTCCACCTTCCAAAGAACATTCCAAAACTTCCATCTTCCACAGAACATTCCAAAACTTCCGTCTTCCACAGAACGTTCCAAAACTTCCACGTTCAACAGAACATTCCAAAACATCCGTCTTCCACAGAACATTCCAAAACTTCCACGTTCCACAGAACATTCCAAAACTTCCACGTTCCACAGAACATTCCAAAACTTCCGTCTTCCACAGAGCATTACAAAACTTCCGTCTTCCACAGAACATTCCAAAACTTCTGCCTTCAACAGAACATTCCAAAACTTCCAGTTTCCACAGAGCATTCCAAAATTTCCGTCTTCCAAAGAGCATTCCAAAACTTCCACCTTCCACAGAGCATTCCAAAACTTCCGACTTCCACAGAACATTCCAAAACTTCCATCTTCCACAGAACATTCCAAAACTTCCATCTTCCACAGAACATTCCAAAACGTCCAACTTCCACATAACATTCCAAAACTTCCACCATCCACAGAAAATTCCAAAACTTCCGTCTTTCATAGAACATTCCAAAACTTCCGTCTTCCACAGAACATTCCAAAACTTCCGTCTTCCATAGAACATTGCAAAACTTCCGTCTTCCACAGAACATTCCAAAACCTCCACCTTCCACAGAACATTCCAAAACTTCCACCTTCCACAGAACATTCCAAAACTTCCGTCTTCCATAGAACATTCCAAAATTTCCATCTTCCACAAAACATTCCAAAACTTCCGTCTTCCACAGAGCATGCCAAAACTTCCATCTTCCACAGAGCATTCCAAAACTTCAGTCTTCCACAGAACATTCCAAAACTTCCACATTCCACAGAACATTCCAAAACTTCCACCTTCCACAGAATATTCCAAAACTTCCATCTTCTACAGAGCATTCAAAAACTTCCGTCTTCCACACAACATTCCAAAACTTGAACCCTCCACAGAACATTCCAAAACTTCCACCTCCCACAGAACATTCCAAAACTTCCAACTTCTGCAGAGCATTCCAAAACTTCCACCTTCCAAAGAGCATTCCAAAACTTCCGTCTTCCACAGAACATTCCAAAACTTCCGTCTTCCACAGAACGTTCCAAAACTTCCACGTTCAACAGAACATTCCAAAACTTCCGTCTTCCACAGAACATTCCAAAACTTCCACGTTCCACAGAACATTCCAAAACTTCCACGTTCCACAGAACATTCCAAAACTTCCGTCTTCCACAGAGCATTCCAAAACATCTGCCTTCAACAGAACATTCCAAAACTTCCAGTTTCCACAGAGCATTCCAAAATTTCAGTCTTCCAAAGAGCATTCCAAAACTTCCAACTTCCACAGAGCATTCCAAAACTTCCGACTTCCACAGAACATTCCAAAACCTCCGTCTTGCACAGAACATTCCAAAATTTCCATCTTCCACAGAACATTCCAAAACTTCCGTCTTCCACAGAGCATTCCAAAACTTCCACCTTCCACTGAACATTTGAAAACTTCCACCTTCCACAGAACATTCCAAAACTTCCACGTTCCACAAAACATTCCAAAACTTCCGTCTTCCACAGAACATTCCAAAACTTCCACCTTTCACAGAGCAGTCCAAAACTTTCGTCTTCCACAGAACATTCCAAAACTTCTACCTTCCACAGAGCATTCCAAAACTTCCACCTTCCACAGAGCATTCCAAAACTTACGTCTTCCACAGAACATTCCAAAAATTGCACCTTCCACAGAACATTCCAAAACTTCCACCTTCCACAGAGCATTCCAAAACTTTCGTCTTCCACTGAACATTCCAAAACTTCCGTCTTCCACAGAACATTCCAAAACTTCCGTCTTCCACAGAACATTCCAAAACTTCCGTCTTCCACAAAACATTCAAAAACTTCCAACTCCCACAGAACATTCCAAAACTTCCACCTTCCACAGAACATTCCAAAACTTCCACGTTCAACAGAACATTCCAAAACTTCCGTCTTCCACAGAACATTCCAAAACTTCCACGTTCCACAGAACATTCCAAAACTTCCACGTTCCACAGAACATTCCAAAACTTCCGTCTTCCACAGAGCATTCCAAAACTTCTGCCTTCAACAGAACATTCCAAAACTTCCACCTTCCACAGAGCATTCCAAAACTTCCGACTTCCACAGAACATTCCAAAACTTCCATCTTCCACAGAACATTCCAAAACCTCCAACTTCCTCAGAACATTCCAAAACTTCCATCTTCCACAGAACATTCCAAAACTTCCAACTTCCACAGAACATTCCAATACTTCCACCTTCCACAGTAAATTCCAAAACTTCCGTCTTTCATAGAACATTCCAAAACTTTTGTATTCCACAGAACATTCCAAAACTTCCATCTTCCATAGAACATTCCAAAACTTCCGTCTTCCACAGAACATTCCAAAACCTCCACCTTCCACAGAACATTCCAAAACTTCCACCTTCCACAGAAGATTCCAAAACTTCCGTCTTAAACAGAACATTCCAAAACTTCCGTCTTCCACAGAACATTCCAAAACTTCCGTCTTCCACAGAGCATTCCAAAATTTCCATCTTCCACAAAACATTCCAAAACTTCCGTCTTCCACAGAGCATGCCAAAACTTCCATCTTCCACAGAGCATTCCAAAACTTCTGTCTTCCACAGAACATTCCAAAACTTCCACATTCCACAGAACATTCCAAAACTTCCACCTTCCACAGAACATTGCAAAACTTCCATCTTCTACAGAGCATTCAAAAACTTTCGTCTTCCACACAACATTCCAAAACTTGAACCCTCCACAGAACATTCCAAAACTTCCACCTCCCACAGAACATTCCAAAACTTCCAACTTCTGCAGAGCATTCCAAAACTTCCACCTTCCAAAGAACATTCCAAAACTTCCATCTTCCACAGAACATTCCAAAACTTCCGTCTTCCACAGAACGTTCCAAAACTTCCACGTTCAACAGAACATTCCAAAACATCCGTCTTCCACAGAACATTCCAAAACTTCCACGTTCCACAGAACATTCCAAAACTTCCACGTTCCACAGAACATTCCAAAACTTCCGTCTTCCACAGAGCATTACAAAACTTCCGTCTTCCACAGAACATTCCAAAACTTCTGCCTTCAACAGAACATTCCAAAACTTCCAGTTTCCACAGAGCATTCCAAAATTTCCGTCTTCCAAAGAGCATTCCAAAACTTCCACCTTCCACAGAGCATTCCAAAACTTCCGACTTCCACAGAACATTCCAAAACTTCCATCTTCCACAGAACATTCCAAAACTTCCATCTTCCACAGAACATTCCAAAACGTCCAACTTCCACATAACATTCCAAAACTTCCACCATCCACAGAAAATTCCAAAACTTCCGTCTTTCATAGAACATTCCAAAACTTCCGTCTTCCACAGAACATTCCAAAACTTCCGTCTTCCATAGAACATTGCAAAACTTCCGTCTTCCACAGAACATTCCAAAACCTCCACCTTCCACAGAACATTCCAAAACTTCCACCTTCCACAGAACATTCCAAAACTTCCGTCTTCCATAGAACATTCCAAAATTTCCATCTTCCACAAAACATTCCAAAACTTCCGTCTTCCACAGAGCATGCCAAAACTTCCATCTTCCACAGAGCATTCCAAAACTTCAGTCTTCCACAGAACATTCCAAAACTTCCACATTCCACAGAACATTCCAAAACTTCCACCTTCCACAGAATATTCCAAAACTTCCATCTTCTACAGAGCATTCAAAAACTTCCGTCTTCCACACAACATTCCAAAACTTGAACCTTCCACAGAACATTCCAAAACTTCCACCTCCCACAGAACATTCCAAAACTTCCAACTTCTGCAGAGCATTCCAAAACTTCCACCTTCCAAAGAACATTCCAAAACTTCCGTCTTCCACAGAACATTCCAAAACTTCCGTCTTCCACAGAACGTTCCAAAACTTCCACGTTCAACAGAACATTCCAAAACATCCGTCTTCCACAGAACATTCCAAAACTTCCACGTTCCACAGAACATTCCAAAACTTCCACGTTCCACAGAACATTCCAAAACTTCCGTCTTCCACAGAGCATTACAAAACTTCCGTCTTCCACAGAACATTCCAAAACTTCTGCCTTCAACAGAACATTCCAAAACTTCCAGTTTCCACAGAGCATTCCAAAATTTCCGTCTTCCAAAGAGCATTCCAAAACTTCCACCTTCCACAGAGCATTCCAAAACTTCCGTCTTCCATAGAACATTCCAAAACTTCCGTCTTCCACAGAACATGCCAAAACTTCCAACTCCCACAGAACATTCCAAAACTTCCGTCTTCCACAGAAGGTTCCAAAACTTCCGTCTTAAAGAGAACATTCCAAAACTTCCATCTTCCACAGAGCATTCCAAAACTTGGGTCTTCCACAGAACATTCCAAAACTTCCACCTTCCACAGAACATTCCAAAACTTCCACCTTCCACAGAACATTCCAAAACTTCCATCTTCTACAGAGCATTCCAAAACTTCCGTCTTCCAAACAACATTCCAAAACTTGAACCCTCCACAGAACATTCCAAAACTTCCAGCTCCCACAGAACATTCCAAAACTTCCAACTTCCGCAGAGCATTCCAAAACTTCCACCTTCCAAAGAACATTCCAAAACTTCCGTCTTCCACAGAACGTTCCAAAACTTCCGTCTTCCACAGAACGTTCCAAAACTTCCACGTTCAACAGAACATTCCAAAACTTCCGTCTTCCACAGAACATTCCAAAACTTCCACCTTCCACAGAACATTCCAAAACTTCCACCTTCCACAGAACATTCCAAAACTTCCACCTTCCACAGAACATTCCAAAACTTCCGTCTTCCACAGAACGTTCCAAAACTACCGTCTTCCACAGAACGTTCCAAAACTACCGTCTTCCACAGAACATTCCAAAACATCCACCTTCCACAGAGCATTCCAAAACTTTCGTCTTCCACTGAACATACCAAAACTTCCGTCTTCCACAGAACATTCCAAAACTTTCGTCTTCCACAGAACATTCCAAAACTTCTGCCTTCAACAGAACATTCCAAAACTTCCAGTTTCCACAGAGCATTCCAAAATTTCCGTCTTCCAAAGAGCATTCCAAAACTTCCACCTTCCACAGAGCATTCCAAAACTTCCGACTTCCACAGAACATTCCAAAACTTCCATCTTCCACAGAACATTCCAAAACTTCCATCTTCCACAGAACATGCCAAAACGTCCAACTTCCACAGAACATTCCAAAACTTCCACCTTCCACAGAAAATTCCAAAACTTCCGTCTTTCATAGAACATTCCAAAACTTCCGTCTTCCACAGAACATTCCAAAAATTCCGTCTTCCACAGAACATTCCAAAACCTCCACCTTCCACAGAACATTCCAAAACTTCCACCTTCCACAGAACATTCCAAAACTTCCGTCTTCCATAAAACCTTCCAGAACTTCCGTCTTCCACAGAACATTCCAAAACTTCCGTCTTCCATAGAACATTCCAAAACTTCTGTCTTCCACAGAACATGCCAAAACTTCCAACTCCCACAGAACATTCCAAAACTTCCACCTTCCACAGAACATTCCAAAACTTCCACCTTCCACAGAACATTCCAAAACTTCCATCTTCTACAGAGCATTCAAAAACTTCTGTCTTCCACACAACATTCCAAAAGTTGAACCCTCCACAGAACATTCCAAAACTTCCACCTTCCACAGAACATTCCAAAACTTCCGTCTTCCATAGAACATTCCAAAACTTCCGTCTTCCACAGAACATTCCAAAACTTCCGTCTTCCATAGAACATTCCAAAACTTCCGTCTTCCACAGAGCATTCCAAAATTTCCATCTTCCACAAAACATTCCAAAACTTCCGTCTTCCACAGGGCATTCCAAAACTTCCGTCTTCCACAGAACGTTCCAAAACTTCCACGTTCAACAGAACATTCCAAAACTTCCGTCTTCCACAGAACATTCCAAAACTTCCACGTTCCACAGAACATTCCAAAACTTCCACGTTCCACAGAACATTCCAAAACTTCCGTCTTCCACAGAGCATTCCAAAACATCTGCCTTCAACAGAACATTCCAAAACTTCCAGTTTCCACAGAGCATTCCAAAATTTCAGTCTTCCAAAGAGCATTCCAAAACTTCCAACTTCCACAGAGCATTCCAAAACTTCCGACTTCCACAGAACATTCCAAAACCTCCGTCTTGCACAGAACATTCCAAAATTTCCATCTTTACAGAACATTCCAAAACTTCCGTCTTCCACAGAGCATTCCAAAACTTCCACCTTCCACTGAACATTTGAAAACTTCCACCTTCCACAGAACATTCCAAAACTTCCACGTTCCACAAAACATTCCAAAACTTCCGTCTTCCACAGAACATTCCAAAACTTCCACCTTTCACAGAGCAGTCCAAAACTTTCGTCTTCCACAGAACATTCCAAAACTTCTACCTTCCACAGAGCATTCCAAAACTTCCACCTTCCACAGAGCATTCCAAAACTTACGTCTTCCACAGAACATTCCAAAAATTGCACCTTCCACAGAACATTCCAAAACTTCCACCTTCCACAGAGCATTCCAAAACTTCCACCTTCCAAAGAACATTCCAAAACTTCCGTCTTCCACAGAACATTCCAAAACTTCCGTCTTCCACAGAACGTTCCAAAACTTCCGTCTTCCACAGAACATTCCAAAACTTCCACCTCCCACAGAACATTCCAAAACTTCCAACTTCCGCAGAGCATTCCAAAATTTCCACCTTCCAAAGAACATTCCAAAACTTCCGTCTTCCACAGAACATTCCAAAACTTTCGTCTTCCACTAAACATTCCAAAACTTCCGTCTTCCACAGAACATTCCAAAACTTCCAACTTCCACAGAGCATTCCAAAACATCCACGTTCCACAGAACATTCCAAAACTTCCGTCTTGCACAGAACGTTCCTAAACTTCCGTCTTCCAGACAACATTCAAAAACTTCCGTCTTCCACAGAACATTCCAAAGCTTCCACCTTCCACAGAACATTCCAAAACTTCCAACTTCCACAGAACATTCCAAAACTTCCGTCTTGCACAGAACATTCCAAAATTTCCATCTTCCACAGAACATTCCAAAACTTCCGTCTTCCACAGAGCATTCCAAAACTTCCACCTTCCACTGAACATTTGAAAACTTCCACCTTCCACAGAACATTCCAAAATTTCCACGTTCCACAAAACATTCCAAAACTTCCGTCTTCCACAGAACATTCCAAAACTTCCACCTTTCACAGAGCAGTCCAAAACTTTCGTCTTCCACAGAACATTCCAAAACTTCTACCTTCCACAGAGCATTCCAAAACTTCCACCTTCCACAGAGCATTCCAAAACTTACGTCTTCCACAGAACATTCCAAAAATTGCACCTTCCACAGAACATTCCAAAACTTCCACCTTCCACAGAGAATTCCAAAACTTTCGTCTTCCACTGAACATTCCAAAACTTCCGTCTTCCACAGAACATTCCAAAACTTCCGTCTTCCACAGAACATTCCAAAACTTCCGTCTTCCACAAAACATTCAAAAACTTCCAACTCCCACAGAACATTCCAAAACTTCCAACTTCCGCAGAGCATTCCAAAATTTCCACCTTCCAAAGAACATTCCAAAACTTCCGTCTTCCACAGAACATTCCAAAACTTTCGTCTTCCACTAAACATTCCAAAACTTCCGTCTTCCACAGAACATTCCAAAACTTCCACCTTCCACAGAATATTCCAAAACTTCCATCTTCTACAGAGCATTCAAAAACTTCCGTCTTCCACACAACATTCCAAAACTTGAACCCTCCACAGAACATTCCAAAACTTCCACCTCCCACAGAACATTCCAAAACTTCCAACTTCTGCAGAGCATTCCAAAACTTCCACCTTCCAAAGAACATTCCAAAACTTCCGTCTTCCACAGAACATTCCAAAACTTCCGTCTTCCACAGAACGTTCCAAAACTTCCACGTTCAACAGAACATTCCAAAACTTCCGTCTTCCACAGAACATTCCAAAACTTCCACGTTCCACAGAACATTCCAAAACTTCCACGTTCCACAGAACATTCCAAAACTTCCGTCTTCCACAGAGCATTCCAAAACATCTGCCTTCAACAGAACATTCCAAAACTTCCAGTTTCCACAGAGCATTCCAAAATTTCAGTCTTCCAAAGAGCATTCCAAAACTTCCAACTTCCACAGAGCATTCCAAAACTTCCGACTTCCACAGAACATTCCAAAACCTCCGTCTTGCACAGAACATTCCAAAATTTCCATCTTTACAGAACATTCCAAAACTTCCGTCTTCCACAGAGCATTCCAAAACTTCCACCTTCCACTGAACATTTGAAAACTTCCACCTTCCACAGAACATTCCAAAACTTCCACGTTCCACAAAACATTCCAAAACTTCCGTCTTCCACAGAACATTCCAAAACTTCCACCTTTCACAGAGCAGTCCAAAACTTTCGTCTTCCACAGAACATTCCAAAACTTCTACCTTCCACAGAGCATTCCAAAACTTCCACCTTCCACAGAGCATTCCAAAACTTACGTCTTCCACAGAACATTCCAAAAATTGCACCTTCCACAGAACATTCCAAAACTTCCACCTTCCACAGAGCATTCCAAAACTTTCGTCTTCCACTGAACATTCCAAAACTTCCGTCTTCCACAGAACATTCCAAAACTTCCGTCTTCCACAGAACATTCCAAAACTTCCGTCTTCCACAAAACATTCAAAAACTTCCAACTCCCACAGAACATTCCAAAACTTCCACCTTCCACAGAACATTCCAAAACTTCCACGTTCAACAGAACATTCCAAAACTTCCGTCTTCCACAGAACATTCCAAAACTTCCACGTTCCACAGAACATTCCAAAACTTCCACGTTCCACAGAACATTCCAAAACTTCCGTCTTCCACAGAGCATTCCAAAACTTCTGCCTTCAACAGAACATTCCAAAACTTCCACCTTCCACAGAGCATTCCAAAAATTCCGACTTCCACAGAACATTCCAAAACTTCCATCTTCCACAGAACATTCCAAAACCTCCAACTTCCTCAGAACATTCCAAAACTTCCATCTTCCACAGAACATTCCAAAACTTCCAACTTCCACAGAACATTCCAATACTTCCACCTTCCACAGTAAATTCCAAAACTTCCGTCTTTCATAGAACATTCCAAAACTTTTGTATTCCACAGAACATTCCAAAACTTCCATCTTCCATAGAACATTCCAAAACTTCCGTCTTCCACAGAACATTCCAAAACCTCCACCTTCCACAGAACATTCCAAAACTTCCACCTTCCACAGAAGATTCCAAAACTTCCGTCTTAAACAGAACATTCCAAAACTTCCGTCTTCCACAGAACATTCCAAAACTTCCGTCTTCCACAGAGCATTCCAAAATTTCCATCTTCCACAAAACATTCCAAAACTTCCGTCTTCCACAGAGCATGCCAAAACTTCCATCTTCCACAGAGCATTCCAAAACTTCTGTCTTCCACAGAACATTCCAAAACTTCCACATTCCACAGAACATTCCAAAACTTCCACCTTCCACAGAACATTCCAAAACTTCCATCTTCTACAGAGCATTCAAAAACTTTCGTCTTCCACACAACATTCCAAAACTTGAACCCTCCACAGAACATTCCAAAACTTCCACCTCCCACAGAACATTCCAAAACTTCCAACTTCTGCAGAGCATTCCAAAACTTCCACCTTCCAAAGAACATTCCAAAACTTCCATCTTCCACAGAACATTCCAAAACTTCCGTCTTCCACAGAACGTTCCAAAACTTCCACGTTCAACAGAACATTCCAAAACATCCGTCTTCCACAGAACATTCCAAAACTTCCACGTTCCACAGAACATTCCAAAACTTCCACGTTCCACAGAACATTCCAAAACTTCCGTCTTCCACAGAGCATTACAAAACTTCCGTCTTCCACAGAACATTCCAAAACTTCTGCCTTCAACAGAACATTCCAAAACTTCCAGTTTCCACAGAGCATTCCAAAATTTCCGTCTTCCAAAGAGCATTCCAAAACTTCCACCTTCCACAGAGCATTCCAAAACTTCCGACTTCCACAGAACATTCCAAAACTTCCATCTTCCACAGAACATTCCAAAACTTCCATCTTCCACAGAACATTCCAAAACGTCCAACTTCCACATAACATTCCAAAACTTCCACCATCCACAGAAAATTCCAAAACTTCCGTCTTTCATAGAACATTCCAAAACTTCCGTCTTCCACAGAACATTCCAAAACTTCCGTCTTCCATAGAACATTGCAAAACTTCCGTCTTCCACAGAACATTCCAAAACCTCCACCTTCCACAGAACATTCCAAAACTTCCACCTTCCACAGAACATTCCAAAACTTCCGTCTTCCATAGAACATTCCAAAATTTCCATCTTCCACAAAACATTCCAAAACTTCCGTCTTCCACAGAGCATGCCAAAACTTCCATCTTCCACAGAGCATTCCAAAACTTCAGTCTTCCACAGAACATTCCAAAACTTCCACATTCCACAGAACATTCCAAAACTTCCACCTTCCACAGAATATTCCAAAACTTCCATCTTCTACAGAGCATTCAAAAACTTCCGTCTTCCACACAACATTCCAAAACTTGAACCTTCCACAGAACATTCCAAAACTTCCACCTCCCACAGAACATTCCAAAACTTCCAACTTCTGCAGAGCATTCCAAAACTTCCACCTTCCAAAGAACATTCCAAAACTTCCGTCTTCCACAGAACATTCCAAAACTTCCGTCTTCCACAGAACGTTCCAAAACTTCCACGTTCAACAGAACATTCCAAAACATCCGTCTTCCACAGAACATTCCAAAACTTCCACGTTCCACAGAACATTCCAAAACTTCCACGTTCCACAGAACATTCCAAAACTTCCGTCTTCCACAGAGCATTACAAAACTTCCGTCTTCCACAGAACATTCCAAAACTTCTGCCTTCAACAGAACATTCCAAAACTTCCAGTTTCCACAGAGCATTCCAAAATTTCCGTCTTCCAAAGAGCATTCCAAAACTTCCACCTTCCACAGAGCATTCCAAAACTTCCGTCTTCCATAGAACATTCCAAAACTTCCGTCTTCCACAGAACATGCCAAAACTTCCAACTCCCACAGAACATTCCAAAACTTCCGTCTTCCACAGAAGGTTCCAAAACTTCCGTCTTAAAGAGAACATTCCAAAACTTCCATCTTCCACAGAGCATTCCAAAACTTGGGTCTTCCACAGAACATTCCAAAACTTCCACCTTCCACAGAACATTCCAAAACTTCCACCTTCCACAGAACATTCCAAAACTTCCATCTTCTACAGAGCATTCCAAAACTTCCGTCTTCCAAACAACATTCCAAAACTTGAACCCTCCACAGAACATTCCAAAACTTCCAGCTCCCACAGAACATTCCAAAACTTCCAACTTCCGCAGAGCATTCCAAAACTTCCACCTTCCAAAGAACATTCCAAAACTTCCGTCTTCCACAGAACATTCCAAAACTTCCGTCTTCCACAGAACGTTCCAAAACTTCCACGTTCAACAGAACATTCCAAAACTTCCGTCTTCCACAGAACATTCCAAAACTTCCACCTTCCACAGAACATTCCAAAACTTCCACCTTCCACAGAACATTCCAAAACTTCCACCTTCCACAGAACATTCCAAAACTTCCACCTTCCACAGAACATTCCAAAACTTCCACCTTCCAAAGAACATTCCAAAACTTCCGTCTTCCACAGAACATTCCAAAACTTCCGTCTTCCACAGAACGTTCCAAAACTACCGTCTTCCACAGAACATTCCAAAACATCCACCTTCCACAGAGCATTCCAAAACTTTCGTC